>NC_091824.1:68347634-68665134 GCF_038994185.2 Dermacentor albipictus
AAACTTTTTAGGGTACATTTTTACCTTTCCCCGTCTTTGTCGCCTCAGGACTTAGCTGTTTTTACTTTTTAAATCTGACTTGAGGACAAGCACATTCATTGCACTATCTGCCAATGTAGTTGCGCCGATGTTCCCAGGAAGGCAACATGCCAGTTGAAGAATGACATTACGCCCTAAGCTGAGGTGCATTCTTAAGGTTCCAATGTGGGCTCACTTTGTTTGATGAGGTGAAACTCCACGGTCACAGGTTCGTATACCTTCAGCTCGTGGAATTGACAGTTGAAAATTGAAAAGTCGCATTAATTTCGCCAATTGTCTGCTTCTAATTCTAACTCGACGCCAAGCATTCTTTCTTTCTTTTTCTAGTAGTAAAAGCAAGATAAAATTATTCAGGACGTGTTAATGCATTTCACACAATTACGTGCGCTCGTCATGCATGGAGTATCACGGTCTTGCATGCAGACACGCCTTGTAGGGGTTGAAGGTCGGGACTCGCGGATGAAGAACCAAAACTTGGGAGGGATTTATTCTACATTATTTACAAGGAGGTGAGACTCAAGTAACATTTGTACAGACATTACGGGCCGGCAGCAACTCGGACGCTGCGGCCCGCGGCAAGAAGTTCGAGAGAGGTGAATCAGGGAATCAGGGCATGTCCCAGAATTTCTGGAAGGCTTCTTATAAGCCCTTCGAGCACTGTAAGTCACGTCATGTTTGACCAATGGGAGAGTCCGCTCCGATGACGCCACTTTCAGCCAATGGTAGGCGCCCGTGTCGCGGTGTGACACCTGGCGGCTCTCTGCGGTCTTGCCTCGCAGTGGTGCAACCCACTTCTTCTAAGATGGAGAAGGAGGGGGGCGCTCATGCTCCATTGTACAAGGGCCCACCTGCTTCCCGTGACTCTGCTCCGCAGCGGTGGCAAATGCCTTCTTCAAAGGCGAAGGGGGACGATTGAGCTCCATTGTCCCAGGGCCCCTTCTAATCCCGGCGGCACACGACCTGGGGGTCGCAAACTTGTTTGCACGTGTCTCCTCTGGAATGCGCTTTCCTGCTTCTGCATTCCTCAATTAGCTGTGCTGCAATCCGATGTGGTTTGGGGAACTCGAAGTAATCGCAGGAAACAGCTCCATATCTAACAGCTCGTCCTCGCCCCGGTAGTTCTGAATGGCCGGTGAACTCAATTCGCTGTCCATGAGGAACGCTGATAGAAGCTGCAGGGTACTGGGGTCGAGCCTCGTTTGACGAACTTCGGGATCCTTGGCCCTGGAGAACAGACGTCAAACAAACAAAACAACACAGCGCTGCCCCACGTGTAAGCGCAGGCTCTTCACCCCTGACTCGCCAGGCTATTACTGAGTCAAAATCAACCCTGATCTTTTAGTTCCCCAATTTTGACAACAGTTCCAACCACCCTTCCAAACAGCTATCCATTTCTCCCCAATTGCCGACAAGACCAGAGTACTATTGTTGTTGCAAAACAAAAAGGGTCGTTGACGATGCAAACAACAAATGAAAACAGCCGAACATAACTTAAGTGGCCTAACTACACGAACAGCATGTTTTCAATCTATCGTAGTGGCGTACTTATCGCACGTAATGGTGCCACTGAACAACCTGGTCAACCTCACAAGTACGTAATCACAAGCGCACTAGCCTTGTGTTCACTAAACAGAACGCGTACTTGCGTTGTAGGCAAACTTTTCATTTACGCTTACTCACGTTTCTTCCCTGAAAGTCCTACAGGACACGTGACATAAACGAACAATTAAACTTGCGGGACTTACACACTCCGCAGAACCCTTAAAATAATGCGTCTTTTAATAACTCGTTCCACGCATACTCACTAAAGAAGTCAGAATACGGCTGCCCACAACACACACTAGCAACCCAGTCATAAATCTGCTTCCTTCCGTCCACAAAGGACATGCGCTAATGGAACTAAGAACGCTTCTCAGTGCAAATCATGCACTCACTGAAAATCTACGCGCTTAACCTTAGAAAATTCAAAACACTTAAAAAGAACGAAGGTTAAATAACACACACGCGCGTTACGATAGGCCTCTCAACAGTAACCTTGACCCTCAGGTTACTCACACACACACAAAAAAAACCTATCTACTTATTAATGAGCATCTCGCGAGAATACATGTTTACATAAACCTCATCTTTCAAATCACGGAGCTTCTCAAACGAAAACACAAACAAAGCTCAAACCTTACACATTGAAAGAAATCCTAGTCTCAAATCGCGAAAAACTTTCCGATGCTCAAAATAAAAAAACAAGACACTCCATTTCTACGGAAGGGCTCTTCGCCTCCCTTTCCAAACGCTTATGTCTGACTCATACTCTGAGCCGTCCTCGCGGTGGTCGCGGCTTGAAAGCTACTCTGGCTGCCGAGAGACAACAAAAGGGCTAACTAACTATCAGCTCCCCCAAGACGTTACGGTCTCCTGCCAATTTGCGTCCTCGCGCCCCGCTTTCAACGCAAACTCGATTGACCGCGTCGCTACTCCCCACCTGGTCTCGTCCTGCCACCTTGCGTTTCTTCGAACTGCACGCTGAGCTATGAAAAGAACTACGGAACGACGAGGAGTTTAACAGCCTCGTGCCCTCTGTCCGCGTCCGTGCAGAACATTCTTCGCGGTCCCCCTTTGACCTGTGGCTCGAACGTTTAGGATGCGTCAACATCGTCAGTGACGACCGCACCTTTCTTCTCCTCGCGCCCTGCCCATGTGGGTTTCTCGCCATTTTTGGCGGCGCTACATTATTTACCGACTTTCGGTCTTTACCGCGCTTCTTTTTACGGCGCTTTCTCTTTGCACTCGCCTTCATGTCGCCTTCTCGTGCCTCGTGCTGGCCGGTACACATTTCGTCGGCCCGGATCGGTCTCTTACCCGCACAGTCTGAGTGATTCTCACTTAAATCAACACTCTCTCTGCCTCGACTGGCGGACAGCTCAACCGACTCTGGAACAATGCAGCAGGCTTTACTCGAGTAAGACAACTCGCACTCTTGCGAACTGCCCTCTACTACATTGCCCAGCTCACGCTGTGCATCGGCACACAGCCCGTCGGTATCGATCGCTGTCTCACGCGCACAGTCCGAATGATTAACAACGGAATCATCCCTATCTAGGCTATCTAGACTGGCGGAGAGCCGCACCGATCCCTGAACAATGCAGTTGTTCTCTCGTGAGCTACGGAGCTCGCCAACCCGAGAACTATTCTCAACTGCATCGTCCAGCTCGCACTTCATTTCTGCACGCACATCTGGCTCTACATGGGTGCTCGCTTCTGTCTGGTCAGCAGTACCCTTTTCTTCGCTAGCAACCTCGCTAACATTACCAGCGACGCACACGCTCGGTAACTGTGCCAATTTGTTCGCAGCTGGCCTAGCTGTCTCTACAGTCATCTGTTGGCACAGCACCTCGTCGCTCTCACTACGGCCTTTAACGGCCTCTGTTGTCACTAAGGCATCGTTAGCAGCTAGCCTTTTCCCTTCACTTATCAATCGGCAGCCAATCTCACAGGCACTAATCTTTTCCTCGGCTTTTGGCGAAACTCTGCTAGAGACTTCCTCATTCTTTCGCTCTCTACTACCTGCAGAATTCTCAGACAGCCGTTGTCTCTGTGCCAATAACTGATCACTATACTGTATCTCTTTGATCAGTGCTGCCTTCTCTCTCTCATACTTTTCCTCTCGCTCACGTTCGCGTTCATTCTCACGTCCGTGACGCTCACACCTAAGAGTAAGTTCTTGAAGCTCATGCTTCCGTTCATTCTCGCGTTCTTCACGCTGACGCTCACTCCTAAGCTCACGACGCTCTCGCAAACGTACACGACGCACACGCTCCCGTGGCTCCTGTATCACTTCCCAAGCAAGCTCAATGCTTTTGTCATCATTGCCACTATCTTCAATCGCCTTTATGATAGCTGGCGTTTTCATCCGTTCGTCCGCCTCAACTCCCAAATCGTCGCACACCAACAACAAGTCTAACCTCGCCAACCTTCTAAGATCCATGGCAGCTGCCCCGACAGGTGGTTAAAACTGTTTTCCTTATTAATTTGTGCAAATACACAGTGCATCAAACTCCCGATTCCCAGAACTATCAAAATTGAACACACAACCTTTGAGTCTGGCGAATCATAAGGAAAAAAACCACGCGCTCACTTACGGTTGCAGCACCCTGCCATCCGGTTCATTCGTCCGCTGTTGCCGGATCCTCCGGACTCCCTGGGTCGAAGGCTCGCTCCTTCTTCGCTACTCCCAGTTTCTTCGGACCTCTTTCGACGAAGGCTCTCTCTTCTTCGCTCTTCCCGGTTCCTTACGATCTCTCTCGACGAAGGTTGATTCGTAGCGCTGCCACCAGCTGATGCATTCGGAGGCGATCCTACCGCTGCCAACCAGATGTAGGGGTTGGAGTACGGGACTTCGGGATGAAAACCCACAACTTGGGAGGATTTATTCTACATTATGTACAGGGGACGTGAGCGTCAATTACCAGTCGTACAGACATTACGGGCCAGCAGCAACTCGGACGCTGCGGCCCGCGGCAAGAAGTTCGAGAGAGGTGAATCAGGGAATCAGGGCATGTCCCAGAATTTCTGGAAGGCTTCTTATAAGCCCTTCGAGCACTGTAAGTCACGTCATGTTTGACCAATGGGAGAGTCCGCTCCGATGACGCCACTTTCAGCCAATGGTAGGCGCCCGTGTCGCGGTGTGACACCTGGCGGCTCTCTGCGGTCTTGCCTCGCAGTGGTGCAACCCACTTCTTCTAAGATGGAGAAGGAGGGGGGCGCTCATGCTCCATTGTACAAGGGCCCACCTGCTTCCCGTGACTCGGCTCCGCAGCGGTGGCAAATGCCTTCTTCAAAGGCGAAGGGGGACGATTGAGCTCCATTGTCCCAGGGCCCCTTCTAATCCCGGCGGCACACGACCTGGGGGTCGCAAACTTGTTTGCACGTGTCTCCTCTGGAATGCGCTTTCCTGCTTCTGCATTCCTCAATTAGCTGTGCTGCAATCCGATGTGGTTTGGGGAACTCGAAGTAATCGCAGGAAACAGCTCCATATCTAACAGCCTGGCGAGCCCGTATTTTCGATATGATACGTTTTCACACCCTTTTTAATAAATTGCAGGTTTTCCCGTTTCGCTACTCTCCGTAGCGACAAGTTATATTACCTAACATGCGCTTATATTTTTTGTCGGCCTTGTTTACTTTATCCTTTCCTTAGTCAATACAGTTCCACGATGGAATATCAGATTATTTTAATTCGAAAACTGTTTCACATTGTCCGTTTGCGATTAACGAAGCGAAGTGTATTTCACCGTCAAATGTTCTACCACTCTCACTCGAACCCCACATGAAACATGCTATACCCCAAGTTTCAGCTGACATTTGGCAGAAGGACAACTGCAGACGCGACGCAACTATCGAAGCTGGAGGGCTTCGCAGCAATGCCCTGATAAGTGCGACTGGCCATAAACTGGCAGGAATTCACGACCACTCCACGCGTGAAAAATACAGGCAGCGTCACAAGTTTCTGTCTGGAACATAAAACCAGTGGCCTTCGGTGCGCGCGTAAACCGCGGTCGTTGAATTTCCACCGTTCATTGGGATACGCTTTACGTTCCTCTACGCTGGTACCTCTTTTTTCTTTTCCTTTTTTTTGTGTTCGGAGACTCAGAGAACGAATGAAGCCATGAAAGAAATGGAAAGAACGAGGGAGTATAAGGAAGAAGATAAGCACTCAGCGAGAAAACCTGCAATCGGGGTTTTCTACACACCAGATGCGTGAGATCTCCTCTCCAGATCTTACGGAGCAGAACGCAAGTGCTCTCTCCCTCTATCCCTCTCTTTATCTCTCTCCACACACACGCACACGCTGTGCTCGAGGGCTTCGTTTTACGGCGTATCGCGACAGGCGAGGACACGCGCATAATCGGAATTATAAATCCGAAAGCGTGTGTTGCGTACGTTTTCCGTAGCTGAAGGGAAAGGGGAGAGGGGGATAGTCACTCTGCAACTTGGTCCGGCGATGCTGCGGCGGTAACCGAGCGTATCGACAAAGAGACGCAGGAGAGCCACTAATGCGCAAGGACCCCACCGATAAGCGCCAGGTGTAAAAGCCGCTTTGAACTCGCTTGACCGTCTTATGTCGTACACGCTCGTTCTCAGCGTTTTTTACGACTGACGGTGGTGACGACCTGGCTATCGGCCGAAGCCACGCATTTTTCGGTGGTGTCTCTCGTTCGCTCCCTTCCCCTATCGGCATAACCTTTTCCGCTGTCCGTGCCGACATGAAAACGCGTGAGCGAAGGGAGCGCTCCGTTTTTGGAGGCTGGCCCATATAGCGTCGTGCAAGAGGGTCGAAGGTGGCATCTATCCTGTGGCGGCGGGACACCGCAGGACCATGCCTTATCATTAGGCGAGTACGCTGACACCGTAGTGACACCGCCAGATATTGCCCCGGAAAGTTGGCGCGTGGGTTGGCCCAACTCGGCTAGTAAGCTTATACGTATGTAGCTTCGCCAGAACTTTGGTTCTGTGCTCTTTAAATGTTTCCCTTGCTGTTCCTTTTTGGTGTCGGTTTGCTGGCCCTAACATTTGGCATCATTTAGCAGGCTGTCACTATATGAGAAATAAGCATTGTTTCTCTTCTGCCTGTGCCACCAAAATGCGGCCCAATCTAACTTCTATACGCTATAACAACACGCCCAGGCTGCCAGGCTTCAACCTTAGCAGGATACATAAGCGAGAGCGTTCCTGCGTGTAAATGACAAAGAAGCTTGCAAAAAAAAAACTGTAGTCGCCGTTGCACCGGTGCGTGATTACTAAAGATCAGAGCCAAGCACAGTGAGAAGGTGATGAAGGCCCCAAGTTTCTAGAATTGCTTTCTTGCACTTTATCTAAGCTGGCGAGGTGTTCGAGCATGACGTGATAAAAATATCCGGATTCCTAGCTCCAAATGCTTAGCGCCAAAAACAAAGTTCAATCGAATTACATAGAGAACGAAGTTACGAAGAAAAAGTGCGCTTCCGTCAGTGACATTTTGCTCTGCCGTCGCAATTTTTCACAGCCTTGCGTGACCTTTGCTCGGTTGGGGCCGATGCTCCAAGCACAAGACCTTCTGTAACTACCACAGTGAACTACCGAGGAATGCAGGAACGCAAGTTCCCATCGCAGGCCGGCTATTAAAGTGCACGTACGCGCGCAAGGAAAAGCATCGAAGAAAATTGGCTTTCTTGATTAAAAAAAGGAAACGAAGGCTATTCTGGAGGGAACAGCAGCAAGAGCAATGTATACCGGAGCAGAATGCCAGTAAACGCTGGGGAAGATGGAAGCGCTATGCTGAGAGAGAGAGAGAGAGGGGGGGAGGGGGGGGGGGGCTGAGAAGCAGCCGAGGTTGGACGCTACTGGGCGTCGTGAAATATTTGGCTCATTGCAGGAGCGGTGTGGCTCCCGGAATGGCCAGAGAAGGAGAAGCCGGGGTTCCAGCCTAAAATGCGGGGGGCTGATTCGAGTGCCTGCTGCAACGGCTGCGCGGAAACGGCGTCCTCCGCCGCAAATTTACGAGATTCTAGAGGCTGAGAGTACAGTGGGGGAGGAGGCGCGCCGGAACGGAAGATTGCGCTCATTGCGCGGATATTGTGCGGGAGAAGGAGACAGAAACAGCGTTTAATCCTTTTATTTTTTCCTCTTGCGCTCTTTTCCTTCTCTAGATTCGACCTTACACATACACCGTGCGACAGCAAAACCGGGGTCCTGAAACGATATTAATAGGCTTACGCGGCAAGACCCGCCAGCTGAGGGTAAAGACGCCCTGCCGGATTCTGCAGAACGAAAATGTCCGGGGCTTTCGCGGGGCTTACGGCGAACAAAGCGGCGTTTTCTTACGCGAGTTCCCTTGTTTCTCTTGGATCGTGCATGTGCGCTTGTGCCATCGAGCGAGCGTTTCTTTTTCTTTTTTTTAGTTCAAGTCGCGATGGCTGTGTGTATAGCCGTCATGCTGCATACCGCGCTTTCTCTCTCAAACTGCGCTACGTGCACGCGTACAGCCTTCTCTTGCTCCTTGAGATGAATTGCTCTAACGGCGGTTCTTTTGTGCGCACGCCTTATTGTCTGCGAGAATCGAGTCACGCGCTATTTCGGCTAATGCCGGACGCTGCGTGCGGCCACAGCCTCCCGAGATGTGAACAGCGATGAGCTTTCACGCATTTACCCAGCGCATAGTAAACACGCGCGCGCACACGCACACACGCACACACACACACACACACACACACACACACACACACACACACACACACACACACACACACACACACACACACACACACACACAAACGTGAGCGGAAACGTGCAACAAATTGACTGTCGGTACTCTGGAAAGAGCCCTGCGGACACTGAATCACTGCTGGTATTGACTCTTGGCTGTAGTTTCGAAATCGACGAACGTTGCCTTACCCCCAGAAGCTCGGAGGCGGATATAAACCAGAGTACACTTTCAGCCCTGTGCGCAATTTTAGTGTTAGTCTGTCGCTCCTCTTGTCAATCCACTAAGTTTCATCCTAGAAGCCAGTGACAAAGAACGTGGTCGTTTGTCCTTGAAACCAGTAAGAAGGGACAACATTACAGACAACACGAAGTGAAGCCTTCTATACAGGTTTTCTTCCCGTGCCCCAAACATCGGCATGACGTTGAACATTAATTGATCGAAAAGAGAGAGAGAAACAAATTAATGGCCGTTGCGGGTAGAGGAAGGGGAGGTGTTTAATGCGAAGGAATCTCCGTTTGCTATCCTGCCATAAGATGCCAAAATTTAACCGATGGTCAGTTAAACTCCCGGAGCATCGTCCCGGCTGTCGAGACATCTGAATGGTCTTGCAGCTCGGAACTGGATGATAACCTGTTCACTCACTCGCTTTTACTTATCATTGGCGCGTTTATAGTTACACATCGTTTCCAAAAAACATTCCATCGTCATGATTTGCGGCGCAACTGCCATGAGGCAGATATAAGCAGACACCTGAGCGAGACGGTTATATCGATCACAGGGCGCGCTCCCCACTTTGTGCGGTGGGCACCAGTTTAGCTACAAAAGAAATATTAAAAACGCCGGGAGGGACGTGGCAGTGGTGGACGACAACAGGACAATCAGCCGGTGGCGACGAACACCGCCAGACTTCGCAGCTGCCGTTTCGTACACCCACCCGGATGACATGAGCTCCAGGACGGTCGTGTGGCGTTTTCTAGAGTCCGGCTAGCTGCCCGTGTTACACGGAAGCAAAGAGGAACCTCTTGCATTTTCTTTTTTGCTGTTATTATTGTTCCCCTGGAACACTCGCACCATGACTACGGAAAAAGAAAATCAAATCAATCCGCGTCTTCTCGAAGCTCGGCTGGTCGAGAAACAGCAATTAAGTGGACCTCTCGCAGCGTGCCCGGTCCAACCCGGCGCTTTCGGATGAAAAGGGTCTCTCTCTCTCTCTCTCTCTCTCTCTCTCTCTCTGGATGTCGACTCGCCAAGAGGAGCGAGCAAGCACTTCGTGCGTGCTGGCAACTGGCTTTGTAGCCCCGACCGCAGGGCACCAACTTCGTGCCGGTCGCTTTGCTCTCCGTACACGTGTACTCCGGTGCGTGTGGACACGGACAAACACACACTCGATGCGGCTTGCTTCGGGCGGAATGCACACAAAGCAGTGGGCCTCGGTACTCGAGCGCGCAGTCCACCGCTCCGCAGCGTCCTCGACGACCGGCCATCGAAATGCGCGGGCGAGCGCCACGCGAAATTCGGCCGCAGCACGCATCTGAGGAAGGACTTTTCGAAAACCGAGCCAGCCACTAGATCCGATCACTACTCGGCCTTCTCTGCGTTCGCAGCTCGATATAGAAGCGGCTCTCTTATGCGGATTGCCCGGGCACTCCAACTGCCTCGGAGCTGCATGCGCGCGGAGGTAGATCAAAGGACTGTATTGTGGATCGGGTAAGCTCCGTCTGTTCGGCAAAACTCGGACGCGCAGGTGCGATACTCGATGCGAATCTCGAAAAGCTTGCTTCGCTTATTTGAGCTGCTTCGGTGCGTTCGAAGAGGATTCCCTGCAATGGGCGCGCAAGTAAATATAGTCTTCGCTAAAACAGTCAGATTCATCATACGCGACCGTGCAGGTAGAGAGATGTATGTTGCGCACGCACTTTGCATGCAGGGCACGCTCCCCGCAGCAGGTATGCCTCTGCAGGAGCCGATATTCGCCGCGATTTTCGAGAACCGCCGCACTCTCTCCCGCGGTGAGAGCTGATTTTACCAACCCTTGCAAACCCTGCGTAATTAGCGTCCGTTTTTCGTGAATGACTATAGTCGGCGGGCAATTGGCGGGGCTAAGTTTGCATCTTGGTGTACAGGGCGCCGGAAAACAAGTCTTCCAGGCGAAAACTGTGCCGTCCCTGCATAATTCTGCTCGTGCGATGGGGTTCGCGTTCTCCTGCTGGAATGGTGCTTTCGAACGAATTGTGGCGCATTCTTTCTTTCTTTCTTTCTTTTATGCGAAGCATATTACGAGAGCTCAACCCAGCTCCTCAGGCGCGGCGGTGTCGCCTTGAAACCACGTGACACCGTGACGTCACGACAGAGGAGAAGTGGCTTTGGCTCAACTCTTGCAAGACGGGCTGGGTGGGAATCGAACCAGGGTCTCCGGAGTGTGGGACGGAGACGCTACCACTGAGCCACGAATACGATGCTTCAAAGCGGTACAAAAGCGCCTCTAGTGAATGCGGTGTTGCCTTAGAAACGAGCTGTTTCTAAGGCGTGCGTCTCTTGCTCAGGCGCACATTTCGTTGCCGCGCCGAACGCTGCTTTGCTCGACGCTCACCGCGTCCAATGCGGGGCGCGTAGTCGCTGCCCTGTAGCCCATTGTCTTACACCCCTTGGCGGGTCGACGGGAACGCTGTCGCGTTCCACTCTTGAAGGCGAAGCAGAGTAACGCATGAGTTGTTTCTTCGTCTAGCCGAACCAAATATAGCCAAGCAACAGCAGTTCACCAGGCTAAACAGTGGTTCAACAACTAAAATAAAGGCTAGTATGCTTCGCATCCTGGGCTTAACCTTACCTAAGCCACAGCCATTTTTTCTTTCTCTTTTCCTATCTCATTCTTCCTTTTCTTTTCTCTCGGCAGTACGTTATGACAACACGGTAGCATCTAAAGCACGTTTACGAGCGAAGCGTGAAGCAGGGAAAGGAAATTAGCCTGAGCCGAGCGTACGGACACCCGGCGCTGGCCAGATGGCGTTGCGGCTGTTTCAGCTTTCTGCAAGAGCTGCCGACGTCAGTCGCTTGGTCTACGATATAAGTGAGGCGATTTTTTGAACAGCAACGTATTTGCTAGCTCGAACCTGATCGCCCGATTCACGTACGTCAGCGAATACGGCCACGGCCGGTCTGAAGCGGCCGCCTGCCCAGAGGCCAGACGAAATCTCAACCTACAGCAGAAACTAACGAAGCATTTCTTACTCAGGTCTCACAATTATTTACAGGACAACTAAACATTGAATGCCCCTAAATCGAATGGTGCCATAGGATAGGCAAAAGAAATGGCAATCGACCGCGTCCCATTATCATTAAGCTTCTGGATTACCGCAGCAAACTGGTTGTACTTGAAAATGCATTTAAGCTGAAAGGCGCTGATATTCATATAGCTGAAGATTTCTCGGCTCGCGTACGTTCCATCAGAAAAAGTCTATGGGAAGCCACCACTTCTTACAGGAATAATGGTCACAGAAACCGTTTGCGCTATGGTCATGCCTTCATTGATAGCGTGAAATACACCTGGGATGACAGTGCCAAAACCTTGATCAATACTTCTACTACTTCTTCAAAGGATCACCCAACTGCTCAACGAGCTGGTTCACGGTGACTATGCCAAGATTCTTGTGACAACCTTTTGCTTTTAATGAATAAAATGAAAGTTTAATGAATAAATTTTTTATTTCGTATTCTTAACAACAACTTAGACGCCTCGTATAGTCGGAGTCACCGAAACGTAGCTGCATGGCGAAATTTGTGACTCAGAAATATCACCACCCGATTTTACTGTATTTCGGAATGACCGCAAAAATGGAAAAATAGGTGTTGGTGTGACCCTGTCCCTGCGGTCTGACCTCAACTTTTTTGAGCTTTAATGGCCTGATGAGCTTGAGACAGTTTGGTGTAAGGTTAATCTTCATAAGAAAACTCTCTTAATTGGTGTTGTCTATCGCCCTCTAGGATCATCGCTATACAGATCTTCATACATTGAGCAATTTCATGAACGAACATAACGCTTCTTTTGCTAATGCACCTGGTATAGATTGGCTAAGTCTATCTGTATCTGGTCACGATGTCGTATTGTGCAAAGAGTTGATCGATCTTTCGCTTTAACTTGGTATAAAACAGATTGTTCATTTCAACACCCGAGGAGGAGCCATTTTGGACCTTGCGTTCGTAAGTATGTGTTTTCCTGATGACGGCTATGAATGCGAAGTTGTAGGCGGTTTGTCGGATCACAAGGCTGTACTAGTGTCCCTTTTCTTTCGCGTCCCTGCATTTAGGTGTATCTATACTACTTTTCACGATTTCAATCGTGCTGATGACGTCTAAATTACTGATGTGTTATGTAATTATGTAAGAAAATTACGAGCATGAAGTTTCGAAATTGAACATATAAAGCCCCATTTGGTTGTTGTCCTACGTACAAACGTGAATGCTCCGACCATTTTGCCAGTTTTGCAGCGTGTTACCTTTTGCAAGCGTGTTAGCATCGTGGACATTGAAATACACTAGATCCACCTACCGAAGGCGTCAGTGGCTAGGGAACCAGAAATTCACTGGCTAAACTGGTAAAAAAACTAACACTGAGGCTCGCTCAGCCAAGGCTCAGCCAGCGTTAAAGTCTTTCCCTTGTTTCTCTCGCGGAATCCAGGTCACCTACTCCTGCCCTCGCGACAGCACACGTGTTCTCCAAAGGAGCTGCTTAATCTTGGCCGTAATCTCCACCCTCACGCCAAGAGCAGCTGTGTCAGGGCGCGGTGTTCAACGACGCCTCTAAGCCTAGCTTTCTCAACTAGGCATCCCAGCATGCCGACGCCTTCCTGCCTGCTTGCTCTGTGTATACGGACCGCGGCGTTCGTCGCCACGTCTGGAGCGGCTTGTTTTCGGCCGAGCCGATAGACGCCAGATCAATCGCGCCGTGGCTCGAGGGAAACGAGAGAGATGCTGGGACTAGCCCCTCGGAGATTTATGGTCGCAGCTTGTCGGGAGGTGCGATACGTATACACACTGACATGTTCCCCGGCAGTGGGGCGCGTTCCTCCTGACTCGGTTCGGCCCAGTACACGCGGCAGATGGTAAAGGAGAACCGGATGGTTGGCGTGTATGTAGTACGACGAGTAATATAGCAACGAGATGAAGGCTGTTCCGCCGCCCGCTCCTTCTCTGACAAACTTTTCGCCGCCGCCAAAATAACGCAAACGCAAGTGCCTGCAAACACTAAAGCCAATTATTAACCACTTTACAGCAAAAAATAATAGATCATTTTTGTCTAAACTTAATTCCTCACCGAAGACAAACGATAGTTTATTTCTATTTATTATCATCATCATTATTATTATTATTATTATTATTATTATTATTATTATTATTATTATTATTATTATTATTATTATTATTATTATTATTATTATTATTATTATTATTATTATTATTATTATTATTATTATTATTATTATTATTATTATTATTATTAAAGCCTGCTTTTCTTGGTCCGAAAATATATTAGTACCAACACTGGGCAACACCGAGTGGCGGCGCTCAAGATTTTCACAAGTATCGCTGGAGTAACCTACTTTCTTCACTGCCTGCGTGAATATCTGCAATGCGCAACAGCAGTGGTGCTCCTCTGGGGGTTGCGGCTATTAGGGGCCACAGAGCGCGGGACAAACTAATGCGGGAAGCGCGTTGCAGTGGGCACGGAAGGCACTCGAGCTCCTGAACAAAAGCGCAAGTACGCGGAGATGCGAGAGCCAGGCTTCCAGCATTTCCCAGGACTTCCAGAACACGTACGCTTGAGCAAAACTCTGTCTCTACATAAGGCGCCTTATACGAACCGCAAATCGGCATTGGTCGTAACAAGGCATTCGTCTATTGTGTTTGCTGGTCACTGGAAGTTTGTTTCGGCGGGTGTTTTGTGTCTGGACGCTGCACACTGCCGATGTGTGAATGGGAAACGTGTTTTCTCTGTGGAAGCAAAGAAGACAGCACGGCTGCGCCCATTTTCGCGCCCTTTAGCTTTGAAAACATTATTTGCGCTCCTTTGCACTGGAAACGTAATAGCTATTTTATGATAATGTATTGCACAGAGACAAAGAACTGCATCTTTGTTTCTGAAAAATATTTAAGCATTTAAGTAAAATATTTAACGACAAACAATACTTTCCAATGTCGCTGGGAAACAAAACTGTGCAGGTTAGCGTCATCGAACAGCTTTACTTCTTTTTTTTTGCCACGATTCTTTTTCTTCTTTATAAGCATCCTACCCCACACTTCGCGCCAAACAGCGCTGGCTGGTTTGTGCATTCCAAGCAGCCAGTTTGTTTAGTGACTGTAATTAACTTAAGAAATTTCTCCGAGGGAAACTCACCTTCGCCATTCTATAGGAGGAACATTCCCGTGTTTTATGGGGTCGTCTAGTAAGCGTATCTCTTTCCTTCGGTAAATACAAGGATTTCACTGGCTTCAACGATGTCGCTAGTGAGTGCCCGAGCTTTTTTTTGCGACGTCTTCGACTTTCGCACGCACAACTACATCCGTTATGTACTACCTTCAGCGCATAACGAAACTGTGGCGGCCTTTCAGACTACGGGTAACGGGATTTCCGCCTCGGCGCCGCACGCCAAAATGACTCGCTCCTGCCCCGCCCCAGCGCACCGCTGCACACCGGTTCGATAGTAAAGGACACAACCGGCAGCCTTTCCCACACATTCACTGCCTCGCGTGCGCGCTGGGCACGTTGCCGCCAATCTCGTTTTCATCGTGAATGCCGGAGGATATTTCATTTCACCGGACCGGTGCCGCCGCCACTACCACGGAAGGATTAGGGCTCCCCACACGCATTTACGCAAGATTAGCGCGCGGTGAGCACGCAAGGTGGGATGGAAAGGAGGGGGGGGGGGTGAGGGCAGGTGAGGTGCGGGCTGCGATCGCAAGGCGGCAAGGCAACAGCCACGGTGAACGAAAAAAAAAAACTGCAGCGTAACGGTACGCTCTCTTCGCCCGCGCTGATGCATCCCGCCTGCCTTTCGCGTGCGCGTTCTTGCTACAAGATAGAACGAAAGTCTGTGCTTGCGCGCGCGTTCTCCCGCGGTCGCCAATCAGCGCCCATTTGCATTTGCCGCGGCCGCTCCCAGGATTCGGGATTCTCTTCGTTGTGGCCGCTGTAGTAAAGCGTTTGCACGCCCCCTTTATTTCCGCTTCACCGCACCTCCAAAGTTATTTGCTTGCCCCTGCTTCCCACCTCCCTCCCCTCCTACAGCCCCACCAGCCCACCTTTTCCACCTTGTCCATTCTCTTCAATGCCACCAGCCCAACGCCGGGTCGATATTTCTAGCCGCGGAAAGTGAATCCAGATTTGGCGAAGAACAAAGGAAGGGTGAGGAGAAGGCTGTCAGTGCTAAACTTGCAGTACTTACGCGAACCGTGAACCTGAAATTCTGTAGCTGCCGGCGTTTGGTGCACCTGGTGTTCTACCATTCTGCTCTTTTAGTGCGGTTGAATTCCAGTGACTCTTGACTAGCGCTTAGGATGAGTTCCCGCAGTTCCAGTCCCTGTGACCTTGACAGATTACGCGCACTGGCTAAGTGTCCAATGAAAAGAATGTAATACCACGTTATGTTACACAGAGGCGCAGACCTGCTGCGTCTCACGCAGACATTTCAGTCACTTCTTACAGCGCCTTCGCACGATGAAGGAAAGCGCGGACGCACCCTTGACGTCAAGTCAAGCCCGCAGGCTGCCCGCCTGCACAAAAGAGCACTGGCTCAACGCCAAGCCAACTCAAAGGATAAGGCCCAAGTAAACAGTTATCTCTTGGCGCCACGTCCTTGGAAAACATTTCTGCTATTTCCGAATAAGATATCCATATTCCGAGGTATTACATATTTTATACGTACGCCTTTCCAGCACAGCTTCATGCCAGAAAGGCGCGCTTGGAAGTGTGCTATCGCCAGCTTGGGAAGCCGCTCGACTGAAGCAATTTGCTTCTTAGTAGTTAAGTGGTGCCATGATTAGCATGCGGCGAATGGGCTGTGTGGCGCATGTCTTATTCGCGCGCCCCCCCCCCCCCCTCCGCTTTCCCCGGCCCCCACCCACCCGATTTAGTTTGGCGACTGCTGCTGCCGGCTTGGAGTATATGGGGGAATCGTCGATAAGGGGGAATTGAGCTTGCAAATTCCAGGATCGGCTACTTCTGGGGATACTTTTACTTTTGCACGACTTCAAATTTAGCGCGAAGCCGCACTAGTGCGACGGGAATCCAGCATATACGCCCTAAACCAATTGAGATGCTTTAAAATAACGCTACTGAGAGCTGTAGCATTACATTCGCTCCGTCTGTTGCTGCTAGCTTAATCAAACAACACGAACTGAAAGTAATATTCCCAAACGGGTCACTTTAAACCCCCCCCCCCTCCCGCCCTCCAAAGCTAGAGCTGCGAGAAGGCGGTGACGTACCCACGTGGAAACTCATAATGAAGACGAATATCCTGGTGTGCTTTCGAAGCCTTCGTTCATGTCTCATGGCACAGACTTCGTGTAAGGATTGGTGCTCGCTACAAACGTACTCAAGGGCGGGCGGCCTCCAGCATTTATGCAATACACATGTGTTTCACTCGAAAATTACCGATTGGATCAGTGTGCCAGACTTCGAGAGAGAGCTGAAATCTATCCAAAAAAAAAAAAGAAAGACGAAAAGGTGTCATCAGGCTTTGCAAACGAGTTACATATTTTTCCCCTTGGTCTTTTGCTAAATCTTCGTGCATCAACTGTTTTATATAGGATAAGGAACCATGAACACACATAGTTGTGAGAAGAAAGTGAGAGACCGCTTTTGTGCGCCCACCTCACAGTCCTCGTTTGCATGAACTGTACATGAGCTGGTCGAGTAAGAGCTCGAGCTGACCGGGCCCGACTCGACCGCGTTTACATGCATCTTTCCATGTGGGCTAGGCACTCAACCCACCTCTTGCAGGAGGATTGACCGAACTCGCCTCGACGATCGCTTCGACAGACCAGCTAGCGCCTAACTTGTTTCAACCCGACAAACTGACTCGATCTGCCTTTGTCTGGCTCGTGTAGACGTAGATACGGTCACATCACCAAGTACTGGATAAATATTTCTGCCGATTCTGAGAAACATTCACCGAAGATCGCGACCGGTACCGAAACAAAATGAAGCTGCAAGCACGTTCGACCCTGTAGACATGGAGAGGCCACCGTCTCCTCTCAGCTATTCCAAAAGCTTGCTTCTTGTACATACAGGTGTGCATTGAGGTGGAGCATCTAGTGCAACCCAAGGGCGGGCCGCTCCAAACGCTGCCGTTGCAGCGAGACACGTTATCGATCTGGGTGGGTGCCCCTTGGACCGTAAGAAATACGATCATGCTGTGGCCAGGGCCAGGCAATCCTATGTCTAGACGGTGAGGTAGACAAAAAACTAAGGCGACATACTGTCACTTCTGTAATTCACTGCTTGTTTTTGTTACTTTTGTTGAAGAAACCGAGAGAGAGAAACAAAGGAAATGCAAGGAGGTTAACCTGAAATTTTTTTGTTTGCTACCCGGCACGGGAGAAAGAGAAGGGGAGGGACTTAAGAAGCTAGAGGTGGAGAAAGACGAGTACATAAATGAGAATCGGCGAACAAAATTGAAACGGTTCCCGTATCACGATTATTACAGTCTATCTCGGAGGCCAGAGTAAACCAGCTTCGAATGCATTAGAGATATGAACAGATTATAGCGTAATTAAATATGCATGTTTAATAATCAACCATTCACTATTCCTAAAGTGAATAAAAGCTCTCCAAGGCGACAGGCTCAAATATAGCAGCATATGACTGCGCAGAGTGATCTTTGGAAAGCAGACAAGAAATTTGCTTGACGACACCGTTATTCGATGTACATTTGCGTACCCACGAAAGTCTATAGATTATTGCATTGAGGGCGCCTCTAAGCAAAGCAGTGCCTGGGTATAAGCAAACATTTTTTGCCGCCGTCGGGGAGTTACTATGGAAGGAGTGTTACTAGAGTGTTTATCAAAGTTTTAGGCAGCTTCTCGATAATTTCGCGGTACTTTTATGCGAATTATATTACGAGAGCTCAACCCAGCTCCTCAGGCGCGGCGGTGTCGCCTTCAATGACCTTTGACCCAATGTCATACCACGTGACACCGTGACGTCACGACAAAGGAGAAACGGGGCTCCAAACTCGCGCCGTCGCTCGCGGCGTCGCGGCGGTATATAAGCAGCCGCGCTTGTTTCTAGGTGGCTTTGGCTCAACTCTTGCAAGATGGGCTGGGTGGGAATCGAACCAGGGTCTCCGGAGTGTTAGACGGAGACGCTACCACTGAGCCACGAGTACGATGCTTCAAAGCGGTACAAAAGCGCCTCTAGTGAATGCGGTGTTGCCTTAGAAACGAGCTGTTTCTAAGGCTCAGGCGTGCGTCGCTTGCTCAGGCGCACATTTCGTTGCCGCGCCGAACGCTGCGTTGCTCGACGCTCACCGCGTCCAATGCGGGGCGCGTAGTCGCTGCGCCGTAGCCCATTGTCTTACACCCCTTGGCGGGTCGACAGGAATGCTGTCGCGTTGCACTCTTGAAGGCGAAGCAGAGTAACGCATGGGTTGTTTCTTCGTCTAGCCGAACCAAATATAGCCAAGCAACAGCAGTTCACCAGCCTAAACAGTGGTTCAACAACTAAAATAAAGGCTAGTATGCTTCGCATCCTGGGCTTAACCTTAGCTAAGCCACAGCCATTTTTTACGTTCTCAGTCTAATTTGCGGATTGTATACGGAACAAGGCATGAAGGGAGCAGAGGCATACGCTGCTGGACCCTTGCATATTCCATGGCTAGGCGTAAAATAGAGACTGAGTTAAAGCGTTTTCTAGAACATACGCCAAATGCGATTGTAGATATTCTCATAGCTGAGAAAAGGGGAGAGAGTTCGTCATACATCGTCATGCGGGCGCACTGTAAGCAAAAAGAAAACAAAAAAGAAACATTTTAAAAAGCGCACGGGCCTGAGTAGACATCAGTTTAACAATGCAGCCTTGGTTGCTCCCTTTAGAGCAACGATCCATCCAGCGAGAGCCATCGTCCTATTTCGGCTAAATTGGGGCGAATAAGTCAGGAATTATGAAAAGCTCTACAGTGTAGCAACGAATACTTCAGAAATCGGAGCAGCATTCTATATGAGAAAGTCATCTTTGCATGGGTATTAAATAGAAGAAAAATGTCAGCGCACCACCTTGAAGATACGAAAATATCTTATTTTACTTCTTTATCAACAGTCGAATTGAAAACTGCCGCGAAGCACTTCTTTCGGGGAAATCTCTGCTCTAAAATGTGTACTAATTTTGTGACTTATGCGCATCATGGGCCTTTGTGTCTTATTCATGCAACCGGTACAATGATCACTGGCTGAACTTGCCGTTGGTCGGCCTATTGCAAAATTAGGGGCAGTAAGCGTACACAGTAACCGCCTTAACCTGTATTTACAGCGCCGTTTTCTTGCAAACAGTTAAACATATTTGTTGTGAAAGCAAAGCAGAGACAAACGCATTGCACAGGCAGCAAAAGCATCGGACTTCTCGATTCTTTCGAGCGTTATCCCACACAACGCTCTGAAGAGAACCCAGACATGCGCACACACGAGTTTCAACGTTTTTTTTTTTTTCTTTCCAGCCGAAAGGAAAACTCTCGAAGGCCGCTCAAATTCGGTTGAGAGGCCACCCAGGCGAGAGTCTCGGACTAAGAAAAAAAAAAGAAGTAGAGCTTAAACAACCTCGAGCAGAGGAGAAACGCGTGGTCTGCACTCCGTGCTCGCATGGCGAAGCCCCTGTTTTTCCCGCCATTGCTTGGGCGTTTGGACGCTCAGTCTGGCGGTCCCGGCGCCGATCGAGAAAGCCGAGCCTTTCCTAAAAGCAGAAAACCTCGCACGCGTGCCAGGCGGCGCGGCAAAAGCGTCACACCGAGGCCATAAAGATCTGACAGAGCCAGACACGACGTTCGCGACGGGCAATTCGGGCGAGGCCAGCCTCACAGCTCCCGAAATCGTCCCCCGCCGCCGCCGCCTCCAGACACCGAATACCTGCCTGCCTGCCTGCCAGAATTCCACCCCTCGGGCGAAACGGGAGGTGGGAGAAGTGTAGGGGGAGACAAAACGTGATCTGCATTGTCTAGCTCCCTGAAATTTGCCTTCCCTGCCACTTCCCCAGCAAGTGCTGTTTTTTTTTTTTTTTTTGCCTACTTCTCATTTTCTCGTTCTTCAACGTCGCTTGGGTGGTCTCAGTGGGTGCTGTTTTCTTTTTCTCACTCGTCCCGCCCTTGAGGGGACCATCCCCTTCTTTGAGGTCGCAGCTGCCCTCTCTCCCATCGCGGAGTTCTTCATCTGCTTTACTTTTTTTAGCGGGACGAGGGAAAATGGGGAGCAGTAGTGGGCGCGGTTGGTGATCGATAGCCACGGCTGACTCCAGACGCCGTCGCGCCGCCTGCAGATTGCGCGCGCACCTACATCAAACACAGACCATGATGTGATCACTCGTCCCCTCACGTGGTGTGGAACCTGTGATCGGGTTGGCGTTCCTTTCTTGTCTTCGCTTTGTCTCGCTTCAACGTCTGGTCTCGATGCGAACAAGAGTAAAAAAAGGTAGTGCTATAGTTGTTATTTTCCAGCAAAGACGTGGCTGTTTTCACACTTGCAAACAGAATAGTGTGCCGTTATGCCTATTGTGTATTAAATCTGTTCTGGCGCGTTGCTCTAAGCACAGAATTACTCAGCGCACTTGTTTTCCACGTAAGAAAATAACTGCATCGCTGAAGTGTCACTTCTCTACCAATGGGTACATAACAAGCCAGCAACCGCGTAGGTTTTTATTTTCCTTTTCCGATTCTTCAGCGGTTACCTTAACCAAACCTTGAGTTTTGGTCTGTAAAGGAAGCCTGCAACACCAACGCCTATCCTCTGTGAAAAGACCGCTGTATACGGTATGGTACGAGAATATTTAGGTTCGTTTCTCGAAGCATGCCGTCGAGCGTTCGATAGCAGTCAAATTGTATCGCCGAGCTAATGTATACACAATGAAGCGTGACGCTCCATTAGACTTACTGCTACATCATTTATTAACTTCGAAGCGGGTTTGCTTGGTGTTTTCACATGTTCGCAGGAGCTGTGATTTCGCCCCAACTCTCATTGACGACATTGGCGAGCCAACTTTACCAGTGGGTTCAAAAATGCGAATACTGGTTAAAAAGAATCAGCAGACACCGGAGGAACAATCTGCTTGTGATTTTACTCGCGCTATATTCGTTTGTCATAAATTTCGCAGCAGCAAATATACAATATGCAGACAGATGGGCCGATCGTGCGTGGCGATTGTGAAAGCATTGACTGGAAAAGCCAGCCGAAAGGTTCTGGTTAAACATGATTTGCAAGATAAAGAGTTAAGGGTTATAAGCATTGAAGGGCATTGCAAAAGATTCCTGTGGGTGGGCAGCGCAACCCGGACGAAGGACGAAAGGAAGAACACAACACGAGCGCAGACTAACAACTGGTTTATTATTTCAAGCAATGGACTATAATATACAGAAAATGTAAACACGTGTAAAATGACGTTTACAAGGGTGTTAGCCTATCTTGCCATTCAAAAAATCAGCTTCTTTATCCTGTAGAGTGATAGAAGGCTGGCTGACGCATGCGCCTGCGTTCACATGCATGAAGTAGGCCTCTACAATCTCGCGGTTAATTTGATGCATATTTTTATAAAGTATTTCTGTTTGTTCAAACATGGGTTTGCATGAGCAAACTCTACAATGCGTGGCCAGATTAGAACCTGTTTCATTCCTGATCGCACCTTGGTGCTCCCTAAGGAGGATGTTAAGGCAGCGTCCCGTCTGCCCGAAGTACATTTTGCCGCACGAAAGAGGGATGACGTAGACCACTCCCACCGAGCATGCCACAAGCTGCCCCGAGTGTCTGACGCGGCAAATGTACTTTGGGCAGACGGGACGCTGCCTTAACATCCGCCTTAGGGAGCACCAAGGTGCGATCAGGAATGAAACAGGTTCTAATCTGGCCACGCATTGTAGAGTTTGCTAATGCAAACCCATGTTTGAACAAACAGAAATACTTTATAAAAATATGCATCAAATTAACCGCGAGATTGTAGAGGCCTACTTCATGCATGTGAACGCAGGCGCATGCGTCATCCAGCCTTCTATCACTCTACAGGATAAAGAAGCTGATTTTTTGAATGGCAAGATAGGCTAACATCCTTGTAAATGTCATTTTACACGTGTTTACATTTTCTGTATATTATAGCCCGTTGCTTGAAATATTAAACCAGTTGTTAGTCTGCGCTCGTGTTGTGTTCTTCCTTTCGTCCTTCGTCCGGGTCCGTCCTTCGTCCGGTGTACGAAACATCCAGATTGCACAAAGAGATGGTATAGCTGTCGCAGCGGAGTATACCTGTATATGGGTGTCGAGCTACCAGCCGACCGCGAACCTCGGCCTCCCCTCTACCTCGCTCGATTTCGCGGGAACTATACGATGGCGGTGTAATCGAACATTTGCCATCAACCTAGGCACGACGCCGCAGGTCTCTTGTTTTGCCCCCCCCCCCTCCCCCCCCCGGATGATGTCATCGTTAAGGGTGCACCGATGTGGCGTGGCGAGGGGGGAACGGTAGACGGTTCGGGCCGTTCGGCTCCTGTTCGGCTCCTGTCGGATTTCCGAGGATACGTCGATAAGGCCGCTGTGCATGGCCTCCACCTGATGCCGCATGAATGGGTGGTCGCATTCAGTTGGCGCACTACCTTCTGCACATGTTCGGCGGCTATTCTAACGTCCATACACAGCAAAACGCAAAAAAATGAGTGTGATGTCTAGAGGCCCCGCAGTATTCTAAAAGACCCGAGACACAAGACGTTAATACGACATATACATTTTATTGTTTATGGGGTCTAGTTGATTTTGCTGATTCGCGCGTGGTGGTAGAGCGAGCGAACCATGGCCCCCGGGATCCACCAGCGTACGCGCACGTTCTCGGAGGCCACGGACGAATTAAGATGTTTCGAATTCACCGCTTGCTGGCCTTCGCAAGTAAAACCAACGTGCGCCAAAGTTCCAAAGGAACCGCTGTGTCCAGAAGCCGGAATGAGAAGGTTATTACATCTTTTATTAACACATGCATGTCCTGCGTTTTGTTCAACAAATCTGTCGCGCTATAAAGCTCACGCGCCACCCTTTGCTCGGTCCCGTGCTAGACGGCGTGCTTAATTTCAGAACCTGTGCTCTAGCCTTCTGTGCTTGCACTTTCCAAACATCCAAAAGGACCCTTCTCTGCCGTGCCCACACACTGTAACATCCGCTGGCGCCATTGCAGCCCAAAAGGACGAACCTCTAACGCATCTACCTTCGAACAATGTGACGCGCACATCGCTTGTAAGTGTATCCATCCGATAAAGAACTTTCTTTTTTTTTTCTTCACTCAGCGGAAGAGTCGCCCTGGCCCACGGCAAAGTCACGCGTCGCCCGAAATAGATTTTCAGAAAGGGCTGCTGCCTGTGACAGCGCTTTCTAGCTTGGGATTGTTGCCCGCCAGGTGCGTGCACACAGCTACGAGACTGCGGAACGTGTACGGCGACATCTTTAATATCGATTGCGTGGGGGCCCAATTCGGTGCCGCCAAACGCAGACAGGGGATCTCATCCGGGTCGTGTGGGTGGTAGAAGCCTGAAAGGGCGCGGCGTATTAAGGATCGCCGACATGCGCCTAATCAACGAACGCTGCGATCTGCATATTAATGAGCATCTACATTCATTGCCCTTCTTGGGGAGAATGCTCGGTCGCGACGACTGCAGCAGCGTCAAGAATTCAATAACGGATGCGCGACCTGCACACAGGCGTGGTACGATTGTTGTTCTTCTGTTGCTTAATTTATAAAGAGGCGGAAACGGCCGGGGAAACCCGTCGGACAAATGACAAATGAATTTGCACTGTTCATCGTTCGACTGCCGAGAGAGCATGCATGTGCCACTAGATGACCTGGGATAGACCGTACAGTTTGTTTACCAGCGCTCTGTTCTTTTCTTCTCATTCCTATTATACCGGCTGGTGCTTCACGAGTATGCTTTCTTCTCGTCCTCTCGTATGCCTTCCAAGAGGTTCTGTTCTGACGAAAGTATTCGCACTATTAATTTTTCATAACCAGTGTTAGTCGACGTGTTTAGGGGCCGCATCCGCTGTCGCAAGGCGTAATGTATGTGGCTAAATTTGTGAACGTGAGTGAAATGAGAGAGAGAGAGAGCGTTTGTTTCTCTTCAAGCCACCTATCATCAACAATGTAGCGAAGTATGCTCCTTCATCTACGCACCAGTAGGTTTGGCTATGAGGCAGCACACCGCAGGCGTTGCGTCAAGACCTTGCCTGCAAATGAAGAGCCGTCCTTATCGGACGTATATGCGAATATCTCGTGGACGCATTTCACTCCGGTTATTTTAGGCACAGAACAACGACGCTTCTACGTCCAGCGCCAGGTAACTGTATAGTGGAGTATATAACGCCTGAACGGCGCCAGAACTAAATCTCTACAAGTGGGCCATGTCACCAGCGAGTATGAGCGCATCGATCAGCGTGACCACTAGCACGTGGTCAGGCTCACTGTACATGTCGGTGCGTGCGAGCCACTAGACAAACAATTGTACTAAATCAATTAACTTTAGCGCTACTAAAACATTTAAAGTAGCCGCTCCGCGCTTAATAAAATTCGCAGGCTCTGCTACCCACGTTTTTGTCAATACCAGCGGCTACGACCTGCTCGGCATATTCGGAATCCGCATGCTTTATCTGTTTCCCCACGCGAATCCCGCCGTTCGTTCGGCAGAAATATTTACGGAGCCCGCGCACACCGCTTCCCGAGTCTTCAAAGTGATCTCTCGCCCCGATATAAATAACGTGCACACTGCGTGCCTCTAGGACAACGTCGCCGTGGAGAATTACGACCGTGAAAGCTGTTGCGCAGCGAGCCTCGTCTAATAATTGATTAGAGCCAGTCACGCTCTAGAACGGGCGGGGCGCTCGGCGTCCATGTGTACACAGGGGCCGCCTCCTTCCCTCCCTAAGGAACGGGGATCGTTCGCTGCCGTCTCCTGCCCCTCTCACTCTGCCACTCACCCACTCCCAGTTCAGGAACGTGCGGTGCTGTCTCCGGGCTACGTTACTGCGCAAAGTTGCGCGCGTCATGCTCAATGCCGCAGCACCGGTGCCGATGCCCGGCTAAATTAAAGAAAACCGTGCAGCGCCGAAGCAGTGCGCAATCGCGGTCGCGTGCGTCCGCCCCACCTGCCATTACGACTATCAGCCATGTGTAATTGAAGTATGCGCGCGTCCTGCGTGTGCAAATTGGCATGCGCGCCACGCAGCTATTGCGGCTGACGTGCGTGTGCAGTCCTGGCGAGCCCGCGCACTATAGTATGTTCTCGGTCCCTCAAGTGCTGCGCGCAACTGTCGCGGTGAAGTATAGAAGTGCCTACGTCGAAATCTCACGTCTTCCGGAGAAGGGGTTTCCTTTTGTTTCTTCGTCTCTAGGCACCTCCGTCGTTCCAGTGGAGAATGAAACGCGTGCTCCATTCTTCCTCGCGGCGCTCCGAGAGCTAGTAGCCCCGGACAGGGCGCCGGAATGAAATAAATGTTTCTCTCTCTCTCTCTCTCTCTCTCTCTCTCTCTCTCCCTGAGAGCTAGGCGCCGTTCTTACGGCCTGTGCACCCCCGCTACCACCGCGGGCTAGGTGTCCAGCCAGAGCAGGCAGACAGGCGGGCAGGCAGGCAGGCGCCGTTTCATGCGGGGGCGGCTAAATTCCCGGCTTGTTGCTGCTGCTCGCACTGTACGAAAAGCAGCGGCAAGGCGCGTCTCGTGTGCTGGGTCACCTCGAATTAAACCTTCGCGCGCGCCCGGCTTCACGCGGCACGTCGACTACGCACATGCCGCCGGACACGCGCTGTTATGTGCGTGCGTGCTTGCCGCGCCGCCGCCGCCGAACTCCCGGAAACGGGGCCGCGGGTGGCCTATTCTGCTCTCACATTGCCGCAGCCATGTGATGCACCGCACCGCACCCGCCCCGACGCTCCTCTTCCATGCCCTCTGCCCCCTCTGACTCGCTCTATCATATTCACGTCGCGTTTAGCCAAAGGTTTGGCCCGCCCGCTGGTTCCGCGCTGGACGCGGGTCCGAGGGAAGGCGCCGCGCCGTGTGTGAAAGTCCTGGCCTTCACTTAGCGAAACAGAACGGGATTGAAAAACGAACAGAACAAGGAGCCTAAGAGGCTGATTTGGCTCCGTTGGTGTAAAAAATATGAGCACAGCACGCGCCGAGAAAAACGCTGCAAATTTAACGCCTCCTGCAACATTACGAATCATGTTCAATCACGATCGCCTCCACCGCCGCTAATACGAATCTTGCGTTTCTAATTTCAGCACGTAAGTATATCACTTAGAGAACACATTCTCATTGAAATACGTTCACGAACGTACTAATTAATGTTCTCCCAGCAGAAACTGAATGTTCAGCAAAGCGTCGTTCAATTCCTTTAAGCTGCGCTGCGTTCTGTTCTTTTCTCTTCTCACGAAAGCATAACGTATACCCTCCAGTCACAAATTTATGAACAGATATGCTTTGTCACGCGCACTAAATGCGCCTGATAATAGAAAACTAACAAGCCAGCAGTATTTTGTTTAGTGGCACGAGCATCGAGTGACACTCTTTTCTTCTTGCGCAGCATTTCCGGTTCACCTCCTGAGACGACCGGGGAGGAAATCCAAAATAAATCAGAAACGAAGAAGTAGAAAAAATGGAACAGTACAAAAGTCATGTATTTCATTATGGACATGATATGAGAGCATAAGTTCAGTTACAGGTTGAGTTACTGAAGTACCTGAAATAATTAGAATTAATTATAAATCACTGATTACCGCACACCAACGCACAGAATCATAGACTTTTAGAGACCCGCCACGTGAGCAGAAATTTGGCGGAAATACCAGGCGGAAATTTGGCGGAAACCAGGAAGTAAAAAGCGGAAGTAAAGACGTCGCTGATGACTTTACACACAAGAAAGTGACATGATATTTAACCGGCTAATTAATGGAAACAATTGCCTCCGATCGAGTTTGGTTCATGCATTAATTGCGTTCGCCTAAAGTTAACCTAAAGAACACCAACGCCGAGCTGGGCGTGCCACTAAGAGCCACCTAAGTCAAAGATGAAAGTCACCTACCATTTTTTTATCTTCAGTTTGTTCCCTTAACAGATTACCGTCACCACCAGAGACAACGTGCGTTGTCATTACAGAAAAGATCAAGACTCCAATAATAGCAAGGCCAGCTACGACAACGATAGGGCTGTCCCTGAATTTTACCCAAATTCACCACGTATAGCCATGGTGTGCTGTTCATCTCTCCATCATGACTTTGAACTTCATCATAGGTGACAATTTCTAATTGCATCCCCATTGAAACGATGTGGTTACAACAGAGGCGCTTCCATCCTCGGTTACAACCGAGGACCGAGACGCTTGTAAATCTTTCTTCCCCATTGTCGGCACGCAACACCAGCGGGGTGTGCGTATCCAGCTGCTTCTTATTTGTGCCGGTTCTTAGTATTTCGCACTAAGCATACGAAAGGAGTTACAGAAGAGGAGGTCGAAGTCGTAAGCTTCAGTCTTCTCGTTCTCTTCGATTTCCACTGAATACGGCGCGGCGATGCCGGGAATAAAAGCAGCAACGACTAAACTGACACACACTGCGGTTCAGGGTATATGTGATGCCGCGAAAGGAAAAGAATCCGCCGATGTCGTAATTTCGCGAACTTTAATGCGACAGCTGTCGAGAACGGAGAACAAGCGGCGCTTGCCGGCGCGCTACCCTGGCTTTCAGCGTTTGTTAACGCCATTATTTTCGGGCTTCTCGCATCGCGATCGGTGAGGAGAATAGCTTTGGCCCGACGCCGTGACCTGCACTTCGCCTGTCTTTCGGTTCAAAACCGGTTCTTTCTGCATGTCGTCTACATACGCACGGGGCAGCGGGAGATTTCAGGCGCTCAATATTATTACTACATTCGCAGTTTTATGAGTGTGGGCTGACGGTAGAAAACGGGGGAAAAAAAGAGGGGGTGGGGGGGGGGGAGGCGTAGGAACACCGAGGTCAATGAAACGCTCTGGAACGCATCGGTTACTTCGACTTAGACGGTCTCACGAACGCGAAGAGATACGATTCTCGCATAGCTCGTGTCAAAGCGTTGAGCGGTGCTTTTATTTCAACGTGCTTTTTGTTGAACGTGCCTGCATACATGCATGCTCAACGTAACTTATCACGAGCTTCGCGGAATGAACTAGCTGGGCCCGTATCCACAAACATTGTCTTCTGTAGGTTCTGAGATTGGCCTTCGCCGCGTCGACGACCTCGTTACCAGGACGATCGCTATCGTGAGTGGCATACACTTGAACGCCGGCCAATGAGGAAACCATGTTACACAAGAGGTGTTTTCTGAAAACAGGCCCCATTCCATCTCTTGCTACTGAGGAAACAAACCTTAGGCACTCAGTAAACGACATTTTATATTCTTATGATTACTCGATGGTGCCATTAAATAAGATTATTGCATATATTTCATGTTCACTAGTGCATGTCTTTTTTTTTCTGCTTCACGTTTATTATTTACTTTCACTTCAAGCAGTCGGGCATAGTCTTGTACGCAAGAAAGCTGAATTTAAGCGACCCTTTATTCCCTTCTCTTGCACATTCGCTAGTTGCTTTGTCAAGATAGTAACAGCAGGAGCAGCCAGTAAGGAGGGAACACGTTTTAGTCACAGCGGTTTACTGTATGGCTTATATAACCCTCATTTTGCCTGTTCCAATACCAAGAGAAAAAAAATCTGCCCCGTGAAAGCGGATATACAGCGAGGTTGTTGCCGACGTAAGACAAACACCACTGCTACAAGCGAGGTACCTCAAACTCGCACGCACGTGTGCGGAAGTGCAGCATATACATGTTCATTCTTGTAGGCTCTTCGCCAAGCCCAAGTGCCTTATTGAAAGAAGACAATTATTCAAATTACGTCAGAGAATTCATGAAGTACGATTTACAGACAAGCTGCAGACAAGACAGCTTCAGATTGTAATTTGAATAGACGACAAAACATATTTCTGTTACGCGGAAACTCAAAGACAAAGCCCTTTTCCTGCTGCCGCTTGAGGTCTGTCTGAGTTGCCGCGGCCGCCAGGTGGAGGCACGCTTTTTTGGACAGTGTTCGTCATATTGTCGATTACGGTCGCAGCACACGCTGTGCGACAGATGCAACGGGCACAGCGCCCATGCATCGAGGACGGATACATTGTGCGCACACGTACGTCACGCACGCACGTGCGCGGAAGTGCAGCACACATCCTCCTTCTCCGAGGTCCACCGCCAAACGCAAGTGCGTTATTGGACTAACTGAATTTCTCAAAGTAAATTGCGCCAGAAAATTCGTAAAGTACGACTTACAAGCTGCAGACATGACAGCTTCGGATTGCAATTCGAATATACGAGAATAACGGCGCCGTCACGTGACAATATCGCCTGATGGCGTAATCTGATGGTGTCACGCGTCAAACTTGACATCACTCGATAGAATCTTCGTCAAGTGATTATGTCACCTGATGACGTCATGTGATGCCTCTTGGAGAAGCAGCACACAGTGCGCTTCCCGCTTCTTTGCACGGTCTTCGGGATCAGCCCGCATTTTTGCATGAGCACCGCACACACGGACACGACAGATCCAGGCAAACTAAAGGCTAGCAGGTTCACTGTAAAAAAGAGAACATGCATTTCATAGGGGTTCCATATGGCCGTGCATATGCTTATGTATATGGGTATGCATAGGGTTGTATAAAAACAACCACAATTCGGTCTAGAATGCCTCAGTGAGGCGCTGAATAAGGCGATTGTTGTTGTTGTTGATGATGATGATGATGATGATGATGATGATGATTACGATGACGACGACGACGACGATGATGATGATGATGATGATGCTTGGTTTGAAGCATCATCATCTACAATTTCAATCACCTCAAGTGAAATACAATTTTAGGCCTCTAAGCAGTGGCAGCCACATGAAGACCGGAGTCACATAATATTCCACTCCGTACCTCTAACTTTGCAGTTACATCTGTGTAAATTTATCAGCAGCGCAGCTTTCATCATCATGATCATCATCATCAACCTACAGCCTATCGTTAAGTCCACTGTAGGACGAAGGCCTCTCCTTGCGATCTCCAATCACCCCTGTTATATATGCGCTAGCTGATTCCAACTCGCGCCTGCAAATTTCCTAATTTCATCACGCCACCTGGATTTCTGCCGTCCTCTACGGCACATTCGTTCCCTTGGCAACAATTCTGTAACTCTAATGGGCCATCGGTTATCTACCCTGCGCATTAGATTACCTGCCCAGCTCCATTTTTTTCTCTTAGTATGTAAACTACAATATCGGATATCTCTGTTTTCTCTATGATACACACCGCTCTCTTCCTATTTCTTAAGGTTAAGCCAAACATTTGTCGTACCATCACTCTTTGCGCGGCCCTCAGCTTGTTCTCAAGCTCCTTTCTTAACCTGCAAGCTTCTGCCCCATATGTTAGTACCGGTAGATTAAATTGATAGTACACTTTCCTTTTCAACAACAGTGATAACCTTCAAGTGAGGACTTGATACTGACTGCCGTATATACTCCAACCCATTTTTATTCGTCCTTAAATTTCCTTCTCCTGAACAGAGTCCCCTGTGAGTAATTAACCTAGATAAACGTACTCCTTTACAGACTCTAGAGACGGACTGGCGATATTCTTATTTCCTTGCCAGGCTGTTGAACATGATCTTTTTTTTTTCTGCATATTAATCTTCAACCCCACTCGTTCTCGGTTAAGGGCCTCAAACATACGTTGCAATTCGTCCTCAATGTTGCTGAAGAGGACAATGTCATCTGCAAACCGAAGGCTTCTGTGATATTCGCCGTTTATCCTCACTCCTAAGCCTTCCCAGTCTAATAATAGCTTCCATACTTCTAAGCATGCAGTGAACTGCATTAGAGAGATCGCGTCTCTTTGACCTGACCCGTTTCTTGATAGGTAACTTTGTACTTTTCTTGTGGAGAACCGTGGTAGTTGTGCGTACATATTTCTCAATATATTCACGTATGCCTGCTGTGCTCCTTGACTACGCAATGCCTCTATGACTTCTGGTATCTCTAGTGAATCATATGCCTTCTCATAATTTATCACATTCATATAGAGAAGTTGATTGTACTCCGCAGATTTCTCAATTACCTGGTTGATGACATGGATGTCATCCATTGTAAACTATCCCTTCCTAAAGCCAGTCTGTTGATTGAAGTCAAGTGCTGTCCTGATTCTATTAGAAATTAACTTGATGAATATTTTATACAATACTGAAAGCAAGCTGATGGGTCTATAATTCTTCGATTCTTTAACGTCTCCCTTCTTGTATATTAGTATAATGTTGGCATTCTTCCTGCTCTCTGGTGCAAATGAAGTCGTGAGGCATTGCGTATAAAGGGCCACAAGCTTTTGAAGTTTGTTGTATCCTCCATCCTTGGTTAAATCGACTGTTATTCAATCTTCTCCTGCCGCTTTTCCCGGGTCATGTCTTGCAAGGCCCTTCTAACTGCATCGCTAGTTATAAAAGGAGCCTCTGTATCCTGTTCATCACTAATTCGAATGAAGGTAGCGTGGCTGTTCTGGGTACTGTAATGGTCAGTATAGAATCCTTCTGCTGCCTCTATTATGTCTTCGAAATTGCTGATGACATTACCCGGCTTATCTTTCGGTTCATACATCTTGCCTTGTCCTATGCTAAGTTTTCTTAGTGATTTCGTGCTGCGGCCATTTTTCACTGCTTCCTCAACCTTTCTCACGTCCTAATTTTGAATATCCCTTACTTTCTTCCTGTTGATCAATTTTGACCGTTCAGCTTTACAACACCCTAGACAGGAGTGTGAGCGGATGTACCAATATGGCCATGACGTCATAACTTCATCCAGAGTCAATCAGAGTTCGATCACACCGACTCGTTGATATCACCTGGAAATTAATCTTTTGATTGAGTGAACGTTGTCACGGCGGAATCTGCCGCAACGTAGAGGCTTAAGCCAGAAAAAACTAAACATGAGTTGTAATATCATTACGTATAAAATGAAATGTTTAGTACATTGTGATCAAGGGGCTCGTGATCACGTAACCGACAAACCAATACGAGTGCAATACCTTCAACTACTATTTGCACTTACGAAGCGAATATAATGCACGGAATTGTTCTTTTCGTTATTGTCGTCACTACTCGCAGACTAGCGGTGCGCATTACTCGTGTCACTGTGTTGTATACTAAATTTTCACGCAGCATGACTCGCGCGGTTGCGCCTAAATTTTCTTACAAGCTTATATTTGTGTCTTTATTAGCTGAGTGCGGGTGCGTTTTGTGCAGAAACCTCCCCGGCTCGGCAGCTGTGCTATTTAACTGAATTAGTGAATCACGTGGTTTGACGTCCCAAAGCAACAATCAGTACAAATGACAGACGCCGTAGTTGAGGGCTCTGGATAACTATTCGAACTAGCGTAGTAGAGGCGCAAGTAACGGCAAAGAATAAACACTTCTTTGTGGAAGAAAACGGCAGGCTGAAGATTCAAAAGCTGCACTGACATACAAAGGGTCTATTTCAATCCGTGGACAGCTCGCAGTGAGCTGTGCTTTTTCCGCGACATTTAATTCATTTTCCCCATTTTTGTGTCCACTCCTAAACTAATGGACAGGACCAATTCCAGGCTACAAGAAATTACATTCAGCGCACGTATAAAAACGAGACGTCGATTTTACTCCACTTCCACGTTAATTCGATTTCTTGACATTTCACTTTTATGCTGTACATCTCCATATTATAACTCCGCGCTCACTATTCCCTGGGAACCATACATGAACAATTGATTCAATTTTGACCTCGACTTCGTTCCATGTACTGTGAAATATTAGATTTCTGAATCAACCCGACATATATATTCGCTCTCTATCTTTCTTTCTCTCTCTTACTTACGACTATGCAGGAGCTGCATCGGTAATGACTTCGTAGCAATAAATTTTCGACAGCATTAAGCAAACACAAAAGATATACGATAGCGATAACTGTAGTTAAACTGCGCACTTCACCAGCAGACAATAAGATCAAGAAAGCAAAGGTAAATGAAATCTGGAAAAGAATCAAGTACATATTCTCAACAGTCGAAATGAGGGGAACAATATAAAGGAAACGGGAGTCGCTTACGGCATGGTTCGAAGTTATTTTATTTCTACAAGGACTCGCGAAATAAAATGAAGAAAGGAAAGCAGAAGAAAGGGAGAAAGGAGAGTTAGTACTATAGTGGAAGGGCGCTGCGATTTTTTGTACACGTGTGTAACAGGGAGTGCATGCAGAAAAGCGAAATCTAGAACGCATTTTGGAGACCGATCGTAAAGAGCCGAAACCACTCTCGGCCGTCATTAGACATTTCGAGAGAGCGCCGCTGCCATGCGGTGAAAGCACTGCGCTCCCTTCCCGATAAAGTAGGGTAGGAGAGGCAGGAGAAGGAGAGGAGAACGCAGAATCACCGGCGTTCATTGAAAGAACCATAGTGCGACGGCAGGGAGGCCCGGTCTCCCTTCTCCTGCCTGCCAAAGTGCGGATCTCTTTAGGAGCATTTCACCGCCATTGGGTCCGAAATAATTTTGCTTTTTTACGACTCACGCTTTTTTTCTCTCTTTCTTTTCTTTCTGTATGTTTCTTTGATATTTTTGTGCGTGTGCGTGCGTGTCTGCGTGTGTGTGTGTTTGACGCAAGGGGGAAAGCGGTCTTTGCTCAAGATGACCGCTTTTGCCACTGTTCCAAGCTTCTCGATGCTTATGCTTGGCTTTAGTGACAAAAGCAAATAAAATAAAATATATATCTAAACGTGCAAGTGCGACGAAGACGGTGGGGTCGCGTTCGCTCTTTTGGAGTGGTAGTGAGTTCTTACACCAACCTAAAGGCAGCAACGGCGAGCCACTCAGGACTATATAGCCACCGCCTGGGGACCGTTCCCAGAGAACTCCTTCGCAAGAAAATCTGGCGTAGTAAATTTTGTTTTCGTTGTTCGATTTGTTTTATTTTAAAATTTCAGGTGATAAAAGGGGGACGCAGCCTGCGCTGTCAACGCCAACGATGGCGTTTTACGTTTCTTCTAGAGTTATGCAAAAAGAAAAGAAAAGAAGCGGGGGACAAGCTTTTCGATTGTTCTAGCTTCAGGTTACAACACAATGCGTTCCAACGTAGCCGTGGCTACATATACGTGGCCGGGGAGAGGGGAGGGATACGGAGTCTTCGAATAAGGCGATGAATGATTTCCTTTCTGTTCAATGAGCGTAACGTTTTTTTTTTTTTTGTACGTACAGAAACGGAGTTCGCGCACACATGCATTCTCTGTTCAAAGAGAGGGAGAGAGAGAGAGAAAGAGAGAGGGAGAGAGAGACTAGTCCCGTGATACTGCAGTCCTCACGTGATACAAAATGTGTGCGACCTCGTCCTCAGAAGCTGGCAGCAACTCTCCCCCCCCCCCCCTCAATGTAAAGCCCGCTACACTACCATGCTTGAATTTATCCTACGTAAACAATGGACTGAGACTGAAGTGACCGTGCTAGCAGGCGCAATTTATCGTTAGTAGCATTAGTATGATAGCAGTGTTTATTTATATTCAAGTAAAGCCCTGCGTTACTCGTTAATATTTTTGACAGCCATCGAGTCTTACACATGTTATCAGACAAAAACCGTCTTTCCATAAACAAAAAAACTCGCTTTCCATAATAGCTCACTATAGCAGCAAAACAGAGTCGGTCGAAACACGATAACATGAGCGAATACGCAAAATACGTGTATGTAAAAAATGTTGAATAAAAAATGGATCACTTCGATAAATACAGCGTCGTAATCAAAGTTACGGTAATAAGAGTTAATAACTCATAGATATACCGGATTCTTCCAGAAACTGTAGTAATGCGCATGCTGCCCTGTGTTGTAAGTGATCTGCTGGTCATGCACTGAGGATTTCACCTATTGATATTGACCTCCTATCCAGAGCACATATATTCGCAAAAAGTCTCTTACGGTAAGTTTCGTCGGCAAAATAAAAACCACCGCCGTCATTGCATCTCCTCATCGGAGACGCGAGCTGCTGCCGGGACGCGGATCTGTTTTGCTGAATCATGGCAAATAAAGGTCATGGCGGAACACATTCCGAGCGTTTTATTTTTTAGCAATACTGTTACGCGGATGAAGCGGTAATTAAATGTATCAATATGGAACTTAAAGAGAAGCGATCTTCGTGTAAAATTCGAGCGATAACGAAGTGGTGGTAACGACTTCTTTTTAACGTTGTTGAATATAAATTTCAATAAGTGCATACTGTATGCGCGCACAGATGAAAACAATAGAAATAAGAGCAGGAAAGACAACGAACATTACAACACTAACTCCATCAAGAACAGACGCACTGTGTGCGCATGTTACGCGTGCACGCACCTATACCTCTATTCCTGTCAGCACATTTCAGTGACTCTGGTTGTTTCCCACTTTTTCTGAGTGCAGCATAATCAGCTGCCACAAAGATAGATGCACAGGAGAAATTTACCATCATCATCACCAGCCTATCTTTATGCCCACTGCAGGACGAAGGCCTCTCCCTGCGATCTACAATTACCCCTGTCTTGCGCTAGCCGATTCCAAAGTGCGCCTGCAAATTTCCTAAATTCATCACCCCACCTAGTTTTCTGCCGTCCTCGACTGCATTTCCCTTCCCTAGGCACCCATTCTGTAACTCTAATTGTCCAACGGTTACAGACTTTATGCTATACGTGACCTTCCTAGTTATTTTTTTCTCTCAATGTCAGCTAGGAGATTGGCTATCCCCTTTGCTCTCTGATCCAAACCGCTCTCTCACATTACGCCTAATTTTTTTAATTCCATCGCCATTTGCGGCAGAGCACCAACTTGATTGGGGAGCCGAAGTTCCTCAGGACAATCCAATAAAGTTATTGTCACTGTCATCGCTCTTTGCGCGGTGCTTAAGTTGTTCTCGAGATTCTTTTTCAATCTCCAAGTTTCTGCCCCATTTGTTAGCACCGGTAAAATGCAATGATTGTGCACTTTCATTTTCGAATGCAGTGGTAAGCTTCCTGTCAGAATATGGTAATGCCTGCCATTCGCGCTCCAACCCAATTTTACTCCTAATTTTTTTTCTCATGATCAGGGTTCCCTGCGAGTAACTGAGCTTGATAAACGTATTCCTGTACACACTCTGACTGGCGATCCTTAATTCTTGTTCTCTTGCCAGGCTATGGAACATTACCTTTCTCTTATGCACGTTAATCTTCAACCCCACTCTTACAATTTCTCGGTTAAGGTTCTCGAGAAGTTATCAGAAGCGTTAAATTATCAGAAGCAAAAGCGATAATAAGCAAAACTTCCATGCGCGTCAGTATACCATCCGTTTTGTTGTCACAAAAAGAAATATGCTTCCTAAACTCAGCAGAAAAGTAGACAGTGCATCCGTGAATTTGGGGTCGTGTGCCTGTATTTGAACACTTGAAATAATATTTAAAAAAACGTCAGTTGCAGGCGCGCTAACGTATGCGCCTTCGTGTGCTTCACTCAGTCCTTGCGTTGAGTCGCGCCCCCGTGCATCGTGCAGCCCTTGTTTTACTTGGTCGCTCTGCCTAGTCATGCGAACAGCTTCGAGGCGCAATGCCAACTTGGCGCGATCGAGAAGGAACGCGCCTTCAAGCATAGTGATCTAGCACTCTCCTCCCCCGTGCCCGAGTCAACGCATTGGGATTAAAGTCCGACAAGCCTCGCTCTCGTTTCGACGCCCGGCCCCATTTTTCGGGATGTCTCATGGCCAGGGAACGAGTGTGAGATGAAGGGGGGTCGAGGTCTTTCCTGCGGATACAAAAGAGAGGCCAAGCCCTATCCGCCCATTCTCCGTTCGAGTGATAACGCACCGCCCATGCAAAGGACCACGCGGGTCTCTTCTTTTTTTCGAGTGTTTCCTTCCCTGCCGTGCGACCCCACGACACACGTGATGTGGGCGTGGCCCACCCTGCATGCGGGGGAGGGGCGAAGGGGGGGGGGGAAGAACTCCCGCTGATACAGTGTTATGTTTCCTCCGAATCTTCCCACGAACGGGCGCGTTTTTTTGTCGATCTCTTACGATTTGCTTTAGTAGTAGCGCCTTCTCTGAAAAGCGCCGTCACCTCTCCCACTCGCGGGCAGTTCCTTTCTACCGGAGTTCCTCTCACGTGAAATTTTGATGTCGCGTGACATGACGTCCGTTTTGCGAGGGCTGGCTGACTTTGATCGGATGGATAGGCCCCTACGTGACTTCTGTCGCGTGCGTTTCCTGGAAGGGTGGAAAGGCGGGCGGCTTCAAAATTAAAGCTCATCGAGTGTCCTCCAAACAAAATGTAGGCTTATAGCGTGTATAAAGGATAGAAATGCTGCGATGGAACGACTTCTGCGAGCTTACGAATGCATGCGCGCATGTGCGCACGAGCATCCATTTCTTTATTTTTAATCCTAGGCGAAATTAGGCAGCTTGTTGATTGACAGCCTGTTTTCACCCGCAGAAGAGGTCTAGTGGCTATCGCGTTATACTGCTGAACAAGACGTAGCGGGTTCGTTTTCTGTGCACGGCGGCGGCATTCTGATGGGGAAGGAGTGCAAAAACGCTTGTATATCCCGTGTCTTAAATTCGCAATGAAGAATTATAACCGGTTAAAATTAATCCACAGCCTCCCACTCCGGCTTCTTCCATAACTACTGTGCTATTTCATCATTTAATGAACAACAATGGCTGTGTTCGCACCATCTATTTGAAGTTCATCGCTCACAACTCGACCATCCGTCACGCGTTGTACCCGACGCGACAAAAATGTTCTTCGATCGCGCTAACAGCACTGACAGTGCGCTCACGTGTCGATGTGTTACTTGGGCATCAGATACTGGGTAGAGAATCTAGATACCAATGAACAAGGTTTACAACCTGCGTCTTAACTCATCTTCATTACCTGACAAGCAGCGTAGGTCACGCCACCAGTTTGCTTTGGTCGCCAAGTGGTGTTCGGTGTACCGTCCAATACTGCCCAAGTGTGAGCTCTGTGTTGTCTGTGCCACGTGGCTATATCTCAGTACACTCTCCGGGGATTCGCGTACAGTGGGCATCCCGCAGGAACATATGGGGGAAGGCGAGGATAGTCCTATAACACAATATAACTGACAACGGCACCAGCTAGCAATCTCGTCGCCTTCAGCCGGCAAGCTTGCACACAATAAAATTGCAATGCAGGCGGCTCTGCAGCTTCAACCAATTAAAATATTATGTCGTCTGTATACCCATTCACTGCATGCTTACCTTCATTGCCGAAATAGTGACTGTGAGCTGTGCGTGTAACCTCCGTGGCCATTGTAAACAACCGAGCAAACGCCGATCAGAAGGCGCGCAATTAGCGGGTGCTATCACCTGACCAAATATGGCGGCGCCCGTGGGTATACGGTGCTGTAAAAGGGATATACGTTCGATAGCAATCGGAGTCCTGTCTCCTGCTTAAATCGAGGCCGCTGGCCGTTAGAAAGGTAAGGGAGAAATTATTCGACACGAAGGAAAATTGCAGTGCTAAATCTATGTGCGAGGAAAAATGAAGGACACAGATGCACATCACTGTTCGTGCTTCAGGCGAGCAGCGACTGCCGCCGTGTATAACTCCAAGAAGAACGTGTTCCCATAGGTTCAGTTCGGACACATCACAAACAAACAAACAAACAAGCAAGCAAGCAAGCAAGCAAGCAAGCAAGCAAAGAGACAAGATGGACGGCGGGATTATCACAACTGTCGTGCCGCTTCCCATCGGAGAAGGCGACCAGTCAAGGCGCGGCAATGATAAGAGTGATCCGTGTCGTGCTTCCTCTGTAGTAAACCTTCTCCCAGCCACGCAACGAACTGTACTCGCTGAGGCCGTTCTCCCTGTTTGTGGAGAGAGAAGCTGTCGGGCACAATTCTGTTCGTGGCGGTAGACCTCTGTCCAAGCTGAGTTTCATTACATATGCACGCGCTTTCCGGCCGGGCCCGTAAATCTCGCGCCAAGCATCGCGCCCGCGGCGTTGCTGGGATTTAATCCTCGGCGCCTCGGAGCGAGTTATTGTCGCTCCTGCTGGCATGCCTATATTGGTATCGATAAAACGGTGCAGCAGTGTGAAACCTGCGGGGCATGCTGGGCGATCAGCGGCGCCCGGATGAAAGCGGTGCAGAGTTTCCAGAATGTCTGTGTTTCTCATCTCGCCATCGTCAACTTACGTTCACAGAAGAAAAGCCCTCTTAAGGTCTCCAGTTACCAATGTTCTGTGTCAAAAGAGCCCACTTTGTTCCCGAAAAATTTCAGTCTTTTTTACATAATCTAATACCAAAGTAGTATATGGATACGCCATTTACATAATTTCATAACAGGTTCATGTCATCTACAAATCAAAGGTTCGTAACTCACCTAATATTTTCAAATCAGTGTCTTGAGCGCATATTGCAACCATGGCAGTGAACAGCAATGGAGAGATTTCGTCCGCCTGCCAGGCGGACTTCTTAATGGCTTTTTTTCTCTGCTCCAATCGTAAAGGAGCACTGTATTTTGGCATTATCTGTGTAGATACCTACTCTCTTTAGCGTAATAATGCATGTATCTTCTGTTCTTCGACTCTTCAACTCCTTGACTGCGTTCACAACGCTTGAGTCACTGACGCTGGTTTCGCTGCAAATTTGCGGTTATTTTCACATTTCCCGGCTTTGATACTATAGATTCAAAGCTCGCGCAATCACTAGAGTCCTTAGTTGTCGTACCACTCTCTTTGCACAGTCGCGTGCTTGCAGCTCCCGCGAGGAGACCTGGTACGTAGACACGCGCATTTCTTCAAGACATGCCCTGTTCTACCACTCTTGACCACTTCAAGGAACACGGCGCACTTCACCTATGCGAATTCCTATTTGACAGGCATGACCACTATTAAGTCTCGACAACGCTGCACCTTTCTCGATAGAGGTACAGAGTACAGTCCATGCCCACGTCCTTCCAACTCACCTTCGCCGACTGGCACGCGCCGGGTCACGTCAACGCTGGCCGCGGGGTCGCCGTCGGGGCATGCCCCGCACCATCTGCATGATCCCGTGACGGGGCGCAGGGCCGGGAATAGTAAATCGCCGCGGAGAGACAGACGACCTGTCGGACGGTGTTTACAAGGTCCTGAGCGATGTCTTTTTTCGACTGCCTGCTTTTTTTTTCTTCGTCGTGCAGCCCCGTCGGGCATCTCCTGCTGCCCCTTCAAAACCTTTCTTCGGCACCACCGCCACTCACCTCAGCGCTTTCATTTTCGTGCTACCTCTCTGGCGTCGTCACGTGCTGCTGCAACCGCGCGGCAGACGACACACAGGATGGTATATTCCGTGGCGTGCTGCGTAAGGCATCTGGCTTGTATACAGGTCACGTGTCTTGCGTGGAACATGAATTCGCTCTTTGAAGTTTGAGGTGATGATAAAGAGAGATGGTTTCTTTACTTCAATACGGTTTCCTTCCATAATATTCCCGCTTACCTACTCCCTCAAAGAAAAAAACAAGAAAAAGGAATATAATACGCAAATTTCAGTGCTTCGTCTTAATCAACTTGCCTGCCGTGGCCTCCGAATTATATGCGCAGACGCTACCGCTCTCAGAGTCTGTGTGGGGAGCAACCCCCCCCCCTCCTCCTCCTCCCAACAAGTTACCAAGCTCCAAAGCTACGCGACAGCGTTGTGGTTAGTGCTTTCAGCTATATCAACTGCACGAGCCCGAAGGACATGGGCTCGAACCCCAGTGGCGGTGTTGGACGAATGTATGTTTTACTGAGACAGCAATTATGCGGACACTCGCGGTGAGTTCGCGCCGTCACAACTGCCGCAGCCGTTGTCGTGTCGTCTCGGTATCGACGGCGCATGCACGGCCCGCGGGTGGCAGGTCGGAAGGTTTCCAGAAACGCCAGTGCCTCTGGCTGAAGAAACGGCGAAGCCAGGAAGGCGCACCCTCATGCTCTGCACAATGTAGAGTTACTGTATACGGCTCCTTTTTCATTCAGTTTGCAGCCTTTGAACTAACGTCACTGCGAATAAATTATTTTGTGGGCTGGTGTATGCAACAGCTGAAACCGCGGGCACCCAGTTTCCCTTCCTTGTCTCCTAATGCACTTTCCCTTTCCACTCCCATCGGCGCAGTGCTTCGCGACGAGTTCCGCCAGCTGCCCAAGAGCGTCCGCGTGGCGGCGGGCGAGTCGGCGACGCTGGAGTGCCTGCCTCCCAGGGGCCACCCCGAGCCCACGGTCACCTGGTTCAAGGACGGCGCCCAGGTGCAGCCGGGCACGGGGCGCGTCCGCCTCCTGGCCCAGGGCTCCCTGCTCGTCGCCGACGTGCGGCCCTCCGACCAGGGCCGCTACGTGTGCCGGGCGGCCAACATGCTCGGCACTAGGGACTCGCCGCCCGCGCTGCTCTCCGTGCACAGTTGGGTGACGTATTCCGCTCTATAGCTGAATGCAATTGCACTTCTACGCTGTGTTTCGGACCCATTGAGTGTACACAATTGATGATCACCCAGATATCTCGTTTTTAAGCGCCATCTTAGGGATTACAGCACCCTTATACGTAGAAAGTACGACAAGAAGCACATTCTCAGTCGGCTCCATTATATATATATAACACTTTATATATGTATAAATGCAATATATAAGGCACTTTTTATTTCACATTTCATTCATTTCAGTTTACCAGTGATAATGTCACGAAAACACGTTCGCATATAGCGTGCAGGCTCTGTTCATGCTCTTAAACGTTATGATGCTTTAGCGTAGCGTCTTCTATCGTTGTTGCTTCCCTACCAACCACAAGCTGCGTGTAATAAACGCCGCACATGCGCAGGTCTCCCCTAATAGGTGCAACACCGCCGGTAACGGCACAGTCTGTATAATATGGCAAAGCATTAGTTATATTAATGACAGTGGAACACAGACGAACTTAAATGTTGTCGGTATGTTTCTAGCATGCCGTTAATGTATATTAGCGTCAACACTATAGCAATACCGTCCTAGCTGCAGAATTCGCTACGCATGTTCCAGCTCTACCGCACGCGCATGCATAGTTATGGCCTAGCATGCAGACTGGTACCGGCAGGAGGAGAGCCGTAACTTATGTTACAATGCCCACTTGGAGAGAGAGCGAGAGAAAATGAAAGGCAAGGAGGTTAACCAGATTGCACCTGGTATACTGCCCTTCAGTGGGGGGATTGTTGGTAGGCATAGAAGGTTGCACGCTGGTAGGTAAATTACATTATTAGAGCATCGAACATGTCATTTCGGCATGTTAAAAACAGAAAATTTTAGCCACTATATAAACTATAGACATGTCACCGCGATTCTTCACAAATCTCAGCGTGATGGCAGTGTTATCTGCTGTAAAAACCCGCACTTGAGCAAACCCATATACCCATATCTGATACGCTTAACAATGCGGTGCATTAAGAGTTGTGCACTGTGCCCAAGACCTTATGCCTCGAGTAATTTACCTCCATAACATAGCATGTTTCACGACTGAGCGTCCAGCGTTAATCCCTTCCGGCACATTTTCACATGCCTTGCTTCAAGTTTAAATTTTTTTTGCGTCAGGAAAAACACAACCAGAACTGAGCATACGAGCTCCGATCACGCAGCTCTTCAATGGCGCCCACCATTTCTTCTCTTCAGCGAAGCCCTACTTTGTCCGAGTCCCGGAAGATGTGACAACACTCGCAGAAGAATCCGTTCAGTTTGAGTGCAAAGTCAACGGCGACCCCAAGCCAACTGTCACCTGGAGGAGGCAGGATGGAAAGATGCCCATTGGAAGGTAGGTCACGTGGCTGAAAAAAGTAAAGCGCTGGTTGGGTGCTTTCGCGAACTCTTATCACGATATTGCCACGCGCTAGGAACGCTGGAAGCCGAGGACGAAGAAGAGTGTGTGGTAGCTGCTGCAGAAACGAACAGTAAACGACCGTTCGCTTGGGAATTGAATGCTTGCCTTTTCCTCTCGCGACAATATTGTAACATTAGGCACTATACAACATCGTGTATACTTCATTTCCATGCCGCGTAAGTAGATTGAGCTGCATATGAGCCTTTGTAACTTAAAACCGCCTGTTAAGCATGTTTTAAAAACCACTCGTCAGGTTTGGTTACCCAATTTTATGCCGCGTTATAGTGAGCTACCTGCTCCAAAGTTCTTTACCAAATATTCTAGCTGCCTACTTTACGATCAGCGTATGTGCAGTTTGCATTTTGCTCAAAGGAAACACAATGAAAGCACAAAACAAATGAGTAGCTAACTGTAGCACCTGATCTGTGAACGACACAAATGATGTCGATAAAAAAACTCGCAGACTTCAAATATTATAGGAGGTTAGGATATGGCGACATGCGTAATAAAACCCACCCAACGAGGATCCACCTTTACTTAGAGATATCGTGTTAACACTTAAAAGCATTATTGACTGTTTATTTGACATGGCTTATGCGTAACGACTATTTAATAGTTCATTCGTCAAAAATATGCGAACTATGGAGCACACAACACCACAAGTGGCTCAGAGATAAATACTATCACGTTATCTAACGCAGCGTGGGAAGCCCAATACGTATATATAGCCGTCATGGCCATGGATCGACAGATGCTGAGGATGTGTGGGGCAACCAGTAGATAAGAGAGAGAGAGCAAGGACAGGAAAGGCAGGGAGCTCAACCAGACGAGCACCTGGTTTGCTACCCTACACTGAGTATGTGTTGGGCAGTTTGCTGAAATGTTGGCGGGCATCTGCAGAGAGTGACAGCAATTAACCGAAGAGCCCACTTTGGCATCCACCGCAGCCAGTTTTGGAATAGAAATCGTCAAATAATTGAGAAACGTATTACGATACGCGAGTGCAAGCCGTAATTTTGACTTCGAATTTGGCCGAATAATTAAAGAAACTTCATATCTACAGTAAACGAACAAGGGACGCCTCAGCCTTGCACCTTAAGGCCGAACAAGCACATTGTCCAAACGTTCTTTCTCGGCTTAAGGCTTCAGGCTGATGCCTTCTCGTTCGCCCACTGTTGGTTACTTGTTTCCGCTAACTGTGGCCCCTTTGACTATTTAAAAACTTTAGAAGCCTTAAAATAAAGAAACGAAAACAGCCGAGTTCCCTGTGCCTTTGTGTTTGACTTTTCGGGAACAACCTTTATATCAGCATCGAGAAAAGTGAACAGCTTCGCCAGATGAGAGGGAGAGAGAGAGATGCAAATGAGAGAAAGGCAGGGAGGTTAACCAGACTTAAAACGTCCGGTTTGCTACCCTGCACTAGAAGAAGGGAAAGGGGAAGTAAAGACGGGAAGAAAAGCGGGGTCAAAAAGGAAGGCGTGAGAAAAAAAGGACTGAATCATTATAGTCTTTCTAATAGACCACTGCCGCGTAAAAAGGTCAACAAAGCTTGCTTTCTTGACCGAATTTCGGTGCGACGACAGTTTATCTCGGCATTCCAAGACTGTATGTTCTGAAAGTGGTTCGGAAGATGAATTCGCCTCACGCTTATAACTAAAGACAAAGGACATGTTCCAGTTGCATTTCTTATTACTGTAGCAGGGAAGAAGTTTGGGCGTGTTGGTGGTATGCATTCAGACTGGGATACATAGCGCAAAAAAAATTACACAGGGACAAGCAGAACACAGGACGAGCGTAGCGCTCGTCCTGTGTTCTGCTTGTCCCTGTGTAATTTTTTTGCGCTATGTATCCCAGTCTTATTACTGGATGGAATGCGGTCTACGTACCCGCATTTAGGGGACAACCGTGCATTGAATTAGCCCCATGCGCATCGGTCGCTACGTGCGTAATGAACTGTCGAGACACTATTTCCATGAATGGACTCACTGGCTACGTTTGTAACTATCTCTATTCATCCATGGCAGGTGCTACTGACAGCCACTATGCACGGCACGGTGCGAAGGCATATATTACATCATGCACCACAAAAGCTTCGCAGCTATGCGGAGGGCTCACCGTGGTTACAATTACTGTGGAAAAATACGCACGGTACATGTTTACCCAGAACTAGTGCATCTAAAAACATTTGGCTGAAACACTTAAGACTGCTTCCGTGTGGGAATGCGTAAGCATTGTAGTCGCTTTGGTGGAATGTTTTCGCTTAGGTATTCATCTGTATGTCGTCGTGCACGTTTAAATTTGCACGGCGTTCCTTTTCAGACATGATGGCGTGGTACACCTCATTTTATACACTCATGATTTGGCGTCGAGAGTGTTGTTGTTGTTGTTGTCGTTGTTGTTGTTGTTGTTGTTGTTGTTGTTGTTGTTGTTGTTGTTGTTGTTGTTGTTGTTGTTGTTGTTGTTGTTGTTGTTGTTGTTGTTGTTGTTGTTGTTGTTGTTGTTGTTGTTGTTGTTGTTGTTGTTGTTGTTGTTGTTGTTGTTGTTGTTGTTGTTGTTGTTGTTGTTGTTGTTGTTGTTGTTGTTGTTGTTGTTGTTTCCTGTCACGTATGTGGCTCCTACTCACTATGGGGGATTGGACACGAAATGAATACGCGGAGCGCAGCAGTGCCATTTCATATTAGGATCGTTAGCGTGTGATGGAAGACGATGACGGCGGTGACTCGCACACCATTAAAAGTGTTGCGTGATTTTTTCCATATAGGGAAGACAGGAAGCCACGTTGTGTACGACACTTAGAAATTTTACGTCAATCCGAGCATTTCTTCACGTGCTTTTACTCTTTGTGCCGTCGGCTATTTTTGGTAACACGTTTTGGTCACGCCGACGCCAGGTGTTTTTTCTCGACGTGGGGCGTATAACGTTTTTGCAATTAAAAGAGACACCAATGCGGGTATCAAAAATTTCAATGTCCTTCCCTGAAACAATGCCCCTTCAATAATTTGTGTGTGTTTCACTGCAATATGACATTTAGTGCGGAGAAGCTCTTCTGTTGCGGGGCGTTCTACAAGTTCGCAGACAAGGAAAAAAACAAGCTGGCGTGCATACTGTCTCGACCTCCAGTTTAATTCCATATCCTGGTCTTTTTTACATATAACAATAGGGCGCTTTCTATTTGGTTAAATGCATCTTTCATTTTCTTCAATTCTTTCGTTGTGGCAACCTACTTTCCTCTAAATGTCATATTCATTATCACCTTTTTTATTATTGACCCTTTTTATGAACATATTTCCGTATTGGACGTGTTTACTCTGGCTATGAGACCAATCTGCTTTGAACGTGTGTGCCAATATTTCGAAGTAAGAATTTTCTCTTTCTGTGTATTCTTCACCATCTCGCAAAGCGCGCTTAAAAACGTAATTTTTAACGCCTCTCTTTCTCCTCCTTTAGGGCATACGTTCAAGAGGACAAGAGTCTGCACATCAAGAATGTCGTTCCTGCAGATCAGGGAACATACATTTGTGAATCAGAAAACATTGTTGGCGAAGCTTCTGCTTCGGCGACACTTACTGTGCACTGTGAGTTGTATTTTCATATTATCTGTCACAGCATGCCTTGCTAAACAGCCATAAATACCTTCATAAGCTCTCTGGCGATCACTGCAACTATGTGCAAGTTTAGGCATGTGGCAGGTCAGAGATGCTCTTCTGTCCAATCTGTTCTCCTCCTACAGATTCATTAAAGCATATATACATATATATATATATATATATATATATATATATATATATATATATATATATATATATATATATATATATATATATGCGGTCTTCATCTTCATCTGCACAAGGTCATCGCCAATCATCGGCTCATGTTCGTTTTCGCGTCGGCGCCATTTCTTCCTTCTTGGAATAAAGCGTCGTCTCGACCGTGATATTTCATATATATATATATATATATATATATATATATATATATATATATATATATATATATATATATATATATATATATATATATATATATATATATATATATATATATCCAAACGCAGCTTAAACCACGCAGTTTTCAGAGCTCAAATTTCACGCAGGTATAGCTTTAACCTGAGTTCTTCTCACTGCAACGTTTGTAGGCAATATTTACTCGTTGATCATCACCATCATCACCAGCCTATTTTTATGTCTCCTGCAAGGGACAAAGGCCTCTTTCAGCGATCTCCGGTTACCACTGTCTGAAGCTAGCTGATTCCAACTTGCGCCTGCGAATTTCCGAATTTCATCAACCCACCCAATTTTCTGCAGTCCTAGACTGCGCTTCCCTTCCCTCGGCAGCCATTCTGTAACTCTGACTGCCCACCGGTTATCTACCCTAGCATTACATGGCCTGCCCAGTTCGATGTCTTTTCTCTTAATGTCAGCTAGAATATCGGTAAACCCCGCTTTCTATCTAATCCACACCGCTCACTTTCTGTCTCTTAACATTACGCCTAACATTTTTCGTTCTATCACTTTCTGCACGGTCCTTAAAACTTGTTCTCGAGCTTCTTTGTCAACCTCCAAGTTTCTGCCCTATATGTCAGCACCGGTAGAATGCAATGATTGCACACTTTTCTTTTCAACGACAGTGGTAAGCTTCCAGTCAGGACTCGACAATGCCTACCGCATGCACGTCAGCCCATTCTTATTCTTCTTTATTCTTATTCCCAGTCAATGTTTAACTATAAGACTGTGGTGCACGAAATTCGCGCATATAGCATGAACCGCCTGATATAATTCTTCCCGCTCAGTTGTTTCTGCACTTAGAGGCTTTTAAATACCTTTCGTGGCCAAATGTCTGTAGATTATTCAAAATATCATTTGGTAATAACCAGCAGACGACAAACTAAGTAATATGGTCTAGCTTTCCTTTCGCGCCTAGCTATGAGAAAAATCAGACTCTTAATTCGCCTCGTGTTGAACAGATTGCTTTAGTAACTGAACAAAATTCCGGATGCTGTATTCCGAAATTAAATTTCATTGTTTCCTTGATACGTCCAAGTTATATTTGTAAAAGAAACAATGCATCATTGTTAGGGCTTCAACTGACATGCCAACTGCGTCCAGACAGGAGGCGCAAGCTAGCAGAAAGCACTTGAAACAACGGTACCGGTATGCAAATACCGGCGCAATTTTCACACCTCTCCCTTTTGTTTTCTCGCTCGTTCCAGCACGTCCGACATTCCGCCTCACTCCCCAGGACCAGAAAGTGGGGCTCAACGGTGTCGCCAAGTTTGACTGCCTCGCGACAGGCAACCCCCCACCCTCCGTGTTCTGGACCCGAGAAGGCAACCAGGTGCGCGTCGCCTTTGTTTCGCGCATCTGCGAATGTGATGAAGCCAAATCCGTGTTCCTATACGCGAAATATCACATACGTAACCTCCTGATAAGCACCTACTGCCCGCATCCTAAGGAATTTCTCATGACTGATTACTAAAGAAGCGCGATTAGAAATGCGTGCGCGAATTGAGTGGTGGGCTGCTTGGTTCATGATCACAGAAAACCAGAGCTAGAAGACGCGGAACAGATTAGAAAGGAGCACAAAGATATTGCGTTGACTGCCGACTGTATGTCCTTATTGTCTGTGCGCTTTGTCCTATTCTGTCCTGTCTTCTAACGCTGGTTTCATGTGATGCGTACGAAGCAGCACATCAACACAGAGAGCACCAACTTTTACGACGATCAGTGACGATAAACTCACCACTTTGAAATACGAACGGGGGCCTACTAATGTCAATGTTGGGCACTGATGTCAATAGGACAACGTTCCACAGGACGGGTCGCGCAGAACTAAGTAATGCGTGATGGTGTAGGGTGACGTACAAATGCTTCCCGCGGCACTTATTTCTTTAGGTGGATAAGAAACGTCCATCATTTCGTGCCTCAGCAGTCCTCGGTATCAGGTTATTCCCATAGCGATAGACTAGCGCCCACTCGCTGCACCTGTTGCAACTACGACCAATCAGATTTTCGTGGTCGCACCATTGTCGTGCAGTGAAGATAGACCTCCGGTAGAGCGTGAAAAAGTCGCCGGCGCGCTCCCGAAATTATCTCTCGCTGTCTCGCCGACGCAGGTGCTGATGTTTCCGGGCAAGTCACACGGCCGCTTCTCGGTCAGTCACGAGGGCACGCTGACCATCACCGGGGTGCGCAAGGAGGACCGCGGCTACTACGTCTGCTCGGCCTTGTCCGTTGTTGGCTCGAGCATGGCTAAAGGTCGCCTGGAGGTCACGGCGCTCGCCGACCTCCCGCCGCCGATCATACGACTGGGTCCGGCCAACCAGACGCTGCCGCTGCACACGACAGCCCAGCTACCCTGCGAGGCTGGCGGCACGCCCACGCCTTCCGTGCAGTGGCTGTACAACGGCTCTCCCCTGAGCTTCGAAGATCGGCCCCGATTCACGCAGCTAGAGTCCGGCATGATGCAGATACAAGGTCAGGAAGTGGCGCCTTCGGGTACAGCTCAACATTACGCTTAAAATTATAAAGAAAGTGCAAAATATTCATATATCATTGAAAAAAACGGAGTATTTGACTTATCTTTAAGTTAAATGAACTATAAGGTATCTATCTTCAACGCATGTGTTTTCTTCGCTTTGCTTGCCATATCCCTCCTTAAGTCATTAGAAATGTAATAGATCACACCTGGTACAACACGTTCGATGCCTGAGTTACACAGCTGGTCTCGCAGAACCATGCTGCGGCTCTGTTTCGTTTTATTTTTACCCGTCATTGTGGGGTAGTGGCTACGGCGTTGCGCTACTAAGCCCGACGGCGCGGGATCAAATACCGGCCGCAGCGGCTTCATTTTATTTCGTTTTTATCGCCAATCAGCCTATCAGCCTATCAGCTTTCCTCAACAACGCCAAGAACAAGTCTGTTGAGCACGTATGTAAACAGATTTTCTTTGCGGTCGATTGGAACAATGAACGTTTTCACCGAACTGACCTGTCTAAAGCTGTTGGCATGCTTCATTTTAGAGCGATAGCTCTGCTACTCCAGGTACAAATCCAGAAAACGCCTGATTCCGTAAATATGACCTTCAAGCTCAGTCAATGTCAAACTGGGACTTAGCCTGATGCTACCGGAGGCTGCTGCGTACGCCACGTGGACGCCCATATATTGAAAACGATCTGCAATGTGTACAAAGTGTGCCGAGTGCTGGTACCTTCGTATGCGCTGTGCTTTCGAAGCTTAGTTCGCGTTGAAGCGAGACGCAGCATGAAGGCCAATTCGCTCGCTGCTGCTGCCGCGCCGAGCAGCGTCTGTGTGTTGTCTTGTGGTGCAATTGTAGACGCGGTAGATGCTGACGGCGCTGAACAGCGTGTGTGTCTTTTCCCAAGGTAAGAAAAACCGTGCAATCACTCGACAAACTTGGTTTAATAACCTTCAATCACGGCATTTTTTTTCTTTGGTCTTTTTCTCTAAGCATGGGAATTTAACTGGAAATAAATCGCAAAATAGCTTCTCCCAGTAACAGTAAATAAATAAATAAACTACTCAGCCAATCAGAGACAAGCGTTGAACACAACCTGTCTGTTGAAATTTCGCTGTCTAGTGGTGCCTTTAATGAACTGCCTAAAAATAATAGCCCTCCTCGATACTTCTTTTAATATTCATGGTACACCTAGGTGCATAAAAGAGCCAAACTTTGCTGTGTGCCCTAAACGAGCCATGACTCCCCCTTCCTAGTTCATGCCATTTCACGCATATACTGCAGGCTTCTCATAGTGCAAACCTGTCATGCAGTGAAGTGTCCTTGTACGAGCATGCAGTTCTAACTGCTTTGATTATTGGTGAACAAAAATTTCATTGCATGCTGGTCTGTGCAAACACACATAATAATAATAATAATAATAATAATAATAATAATAATAATAATAATAATAATAATAATAAAAGGAAGGAAAACATGTGTCCCTTATTATGTGGTCTCTTTAAATACCTGTTCGTTGAGGTCACTAGTCTACCTTCTTCCAATGGAAGCACACGCGACAAATGCAATAGCTCTATGTTGCATTTGCTGGAAGACATTTAGAAAGCGACATTCATAACCAATAGCCAGTCACTGACACGAGTTGCTGTCTGATGCTGCATTTTCACAGACCTCCAGTTGATGGACAGTGGTGCATACACTTGCAAGGCTTCAAGTGAAAGCGGCGATACGTCCTGGACTGCGTCTCTCACTGTAGACTCGCCGCACAATCCAAACGTGAATTTTCATCGTTCTCCTGACCCCTCCACATTCCCCGGACCTCCCTCACAGCCTGTGGCGGTAAACACAACGGAGACTTCGATAACCCTAACTTGGAAACGGAGCGAGAAAGTGGGCGCATCGTCCCTCAAGGGATACACAAGTAAGTCGGAGTTGCAATATTCCTTGCACCTTGCGTACATCATGTGTAGCCGTGTCGTATAGAGGTATCATGAAGATAATAACCAATCTAAGAGCTGCATTACATAATATATGAGCGTTAATCGAGATCAAGGATAGCATAGACTAATGCGTTGACTCTTTTATTTCACGAAATTTGCATATTGAAGAGTTTCTGCAAAATCTATTCGTCACAATGACATTGAGGTGAAAACAACTATATGATGAGAGCACACTGTAAACACAGGAGCTTTTAAAGTGCGTGCACTTTTACGGTTTTCTTGGTATAAGCGGCGCCCTTTACCGTAAATAACGGCAAACATTGAGCCGGCTTTGATGTTATGGTTGGTCTTCGTCAGCTCTGAGGTAACGTTGATGTTATCAGAGTTTGCAGGGAAAATATGCACTCAAGCTCTGCGTAAGACATCAATAGGACCTGTTACCTAAGAAATGTAAAAATGTCCATATTTATACATGTTACCATGTCTAGCGTGTATAGATAGCTTGCACGTGACGTCATGGACGCAGCTGGTCACCGTGACGGTGCTCAAATGTGACGTCTAGGATGACGTCATTGTGTCATATTCACTGCCGCGGGTAATCTGCTTCCATTGAGGAAGACAAGCTTAGGACAGGCCCGTGCCCTACCGGCTCTGGTGGAGAGTGTTGAAGCCACGTGAGACGCCAACGGACGCAGCTGCTTATCCTGCTGGTCCACCAACACGGCTTCTAGGATGACGTCGCTGAAAGCCATCTATACGTCAGCTTGCACCTCTTCGTAAATTCGCTACAAGTGGTCGGAATTGTATTCGCAAGGACAATGCTTTTCGAAAAACTGTCCTATGTAAGAGCGTTTCGCCATTGGGCGGCGTTTAGGTGCGAGTCACTCATGATATAACTATCGGCCTAGTAGATCGAATAAGTTTTCTGAATAAAAGTCAAGAAATTTGGGGACAGAATAATTGGTGTCGCATTTCCATTTTCAGACCCGTCGTGGTTGCTCAGTGGCTATGGTGTTGGGCTGCTGAGCACGAGGTCGCGGGATCGAATCCCGGCCACGGCGGCCGTATTTCGATGGGGGCGAAATGCGAAAACACCCTCGTACTTGGATTTAGGTGCACGTTAAAGAACCCCAGGTGGTAAAAATTTCCGGAGTCCTCCACTACGGCGTGCCTCATAATCAAAAAGTGGTTTTGGCACGTAAAGCCCCACAATTTTTCATTTCTATTTTCAGTTGAGTACTACAGCAGCGACCTCCAAAGTGGATGGGTTCTTGCAGCCCATCGAATATTTGCCGAAACGTACACCATCCGAGCCTTGCGTCCCGACTCACGCTACATTTTCATCGTACGAGCTGAAAATTCTCATGGTCTCGGTGTTCCCAGCCCTGCCTCTGAAACTATAAGAACCTTAGGTAGGTATACTTGCTGAAAAAAAAAAAGTGCCTGTGCTGCTCAAAGCAGCACGTCAATACAGAAGACAGCGACTGGTAAACGCGAGGCATTTCCCTCGCGTAATTACTTTACCCGTCACTGCCTTCTGTACTATGCACAAATATTGCAGTGCACCACTTCAGTGGAAACATTTATTATTACGCATGCACAGTTCGACAATAGCTGGGCCCCCATGTTAGGCTACACTGACTGAACAGCATGAAAACCTGTTGTCATATGCCAAGAGTGGTTGAGGAGGTGACGACTTTACCCGAATGGTAAACATCTGTGGCCCACTTTGTAGTGCACAGCAAAATGAAAGCGTGAACTGGCATTGCAGAGCACTACACGTGCTAAGCACGTGCAGTAGGCGTGCCAGTTGAACTGCACACTTAGTATAAAACAGACCTATAAATTTACATTCCTTTTATTGTTTCGAGTTGACATTTTTTAGCTCTAATTGCCCCTTTTTATTATTTTTGATCCACAGGACTAGCACAGCACTTTCTTCCCGAGTACAACCTTGACGAAGCACGAGCAAAGCTCAGTGCCAGTGTGGTGATCCTTCAAGACATACGCGCCATCAGTTCAACAGCTGTGAAGTTGAGTTGGAAGGTATCATCCATGCTTCCATGATTTGATTAATTTATCGTGACATGTTTTACAGTTTTCCCTTTAACACGGCAAACTTATACAGGTGAATTATGTAATTTTTCGGTGTTTTTCAGTGCATGCCATTGCTTTTATCTTGTAGATAGCGCATGAGACCACGTGCCTGATAGAAACGACTCTTTCTCGTTGAAAAGGGCGGATCTTTACGAAAATAACTACGAAAGCAACTTATGTGAACGTTGCGTGCATAAAGGAATATTTTGCGAACTTAACCTGTTTGCAGAACAGTGCCTTGTTGATTGAATTTATAGGTAACAGATACAGTCTATAGGTGGTCATTATTCAGTTTTCCCGAAGTGCAGTTTTGGGGAACCTCTTTGGGAACTCGAACATTCCGACACTGCTCCGGCGAGAATAACAGATGAATTAGACTGATCAGCCCACTGCCAATTGTCAGTCATGAGTTTCTGCTGGGTTACAGAAGTTATGCAAAATGGGCTAGTAAAGCAAGGTCAGTTGAGCCGCGTAAGCACTTTCACCTCAGTACTAATCAGGAGCTTACATGCATCAGGGAAGCGGAAGAAAAAAAAATAAAAATAGGAGGCCACTCACGGGAAAGCTGACGTCCAAAAATAGCGGCAGCTGGTGAAGGTACGACGACAGCACGACGGCACGACAATGACCACGCATAACTACGCCATCACCACGAACGCGACAGCTCGCGCGTCAAGTATCCGGGATTGAGTCCTGGGTGGGGACAAGCAGTTTCCTTCTCTGACGACTCCTCGCATCAAGAAAACATTATGACGACGATGTTGGTGATGATGATAACGATTATATGATCTGTTAGATATCACGTTCAAACAATGATGTCAGCGATATACGTCGCAAAAGTGATAGAGCCACAAGAAGGTGCTTTTGACGGCTACCACAGTAAAAAACGTGGGCATCGTGAGCCAAAGCTCGTGGGTCACATTGCATTTTGTGGCAACAGAGAGGTTACTACTAGCAGATATACACTCGAATGCCTTTGTAACCAAGTGAATGGTGAGCTGTGTCGTTGTGGGTTGGAAAACGCGCGACGTATAGGGTTCTATGTCAATTTGTTTTTGATACCTCGTGTTGTTAGCTGGACTGCGAAGTGTTTCAGAACGTATTGCAGCTGATAGATGGCTTTCACGCAACTTTTGCAAGGCTAGGTCCGCCTGCACCAAGCAACATATCTCGTCCCTCCTCCTCCTCCTCCTCTGCTTGAGACCTTCGAAATCATTGGTTATACAGGTCATTTCGTTGTAAAGGAGGCGCACCGTACAGCTCACAAAATGACCAGAACTGAATTATTACTTCGTTATACAGGTCATTTCGTTGTAGAGGCGTTCGTTGTAGAGGCGCTTGACTGTAATTACATGTTGCTTCTGAAGAGCATCTGGCACCGTCTCGTTGGTCTCAGAAAAACACTTATGTGTCATTGACAGCTCCACCCACGGGATCGCCGTGAAATAGTTCGTCAAGAAGCCGATGGCTCGATATTTGCGCTAACATTTCCAATTTGGTCAAAGTATATCAATCAGTCAATCAACCTAGGCAATTTATAGTGGTGCCATTTCTACATTATTATTATTATTATTATTATTATTATTATTATTATTATTAACTACGTTGACTCCACTACTGTGTCATGTCACGCAGGTTCAAGGCAGCAAGGACTATATGGAGGGCTTTTACGTTCGCTTCCGGGACACGAGCGGCGTCTGGCAGAAGTACAACATAGTGACCGTGCTGAACGGCGGAGCCCTCTCATACGTGCTGAACGGCCTTAGGAAGTTCACAAAGTACGAGTTTTTTCTTGTGCCCTTCTACAGAAGTGTTGAAGGCCCGCCCAGCAATTCGAGAAGTGTTCAAACGCTCGAAGATGGTAAGATCAAATGTTCTGAAATGATCCGTTCAAATAAATACACATTTCATCCTGATTAGTAATCAATCCATGTTGAAATATCGGCATGTGTAAAACCTCTCTGTAACGAAGTTCGAAGGGGAGCCGCACTTGCATTGTTATATCCATTACTTCGCGTCAGAAAACGCCCGTCATTGGCAATAGCCCGACATTGGCAGCCAGGGAAGGCGGGGATGAAATCAGTTGTAAGTTCAGAGCCGTGTTTGTCTCCTCCTTTTTCTGGTCCTGTCGTCTAGCGCTGTTTGAATTTTATTGTTATCGCTGGATAAGTCGATGCAAACGGCGATCGAATGGCCGCGAAAAATTGTTTTCTGCCGCACCTTCGTCAGCGGTACGACTGTTTCCTGTAGTGCAGCTGTCAACGCCAATCTGTCTTTGCCATCACCGCGCGCTCAAGTATAGTGACGTCACAGGTCGTACAGTGTTTCGTGAGCGTGCTGAAGTAGCGCTGCAAGTCTCGGGTGTCATACAATGCTCGCCGCTGCCCTCAATGTGGTCGATTATAAATAGCAAAAAAGTAAATAAAAAATTCCTGAGCCATTCCACTATGTGAAGGTGGATGGCCAAGCGAAGCTGATCCGATCGGCGTTGAGCTCCGAAAGATGCGCCTGCACATACGGGTACAGATAACAGTTCGTCGTCGAGAAACGTGGAACCGCACCATTTCGTAGAGCCTCTGTACACGCGCTGTGCTGAACCGGGGCACGTTACCCTTTATCAGCGCCTCCTTAGACTCAGACTCGAAACTCCCCATCGCTCTCGCCGGGAAAGCACCGCGTCAGCACATCTACCACCTTCTGCTGTCGTTCTTTAGACCTTAATGCCGTTAATTTCCGAGAGGTCATTATCGAACCATAGGCGATCACATACTCAGCAGCTTGATCCGAAGTTGCCATCGAGATTGTCTCTTTGGAACCGTGCGTAGGCGCCGTCGAATCCTGGCACCGCGCCTTCGTGGCGTCGACGCCTCTTTGCGGCATTCTCGGCGTCGCGATATGCGTCGTCGGTTATTGCTCGTCGCTTACTTACCACATCGCGGGCACGCTCTTCTTCTCGGGCCGCCGGGTTGGCCCGACGTCGACGGTCTCTCTGCCGCCGCTGCTCTCACTGTCGCTCCTCGTAGATACGCTGCTCTTCAGGCGTACGGATCACGCGTGGCCTTCCCGCAGCAACGGTGGAGCGAAATGGTACCGAAAATTCCCCTTGGTCGCCTTATCAGGCGCACACTACGTCGCGCACTACGTCATGCACTACGTCATACATTCGCAGAGACACATCTACGAAGGAGCGCTGTTTTAGACACAGGTGGCCGTTAAACAGAGCTGCGACGCGAGAGGCGATATGCGTTTGCTTTTATTGTTGGCTTTTTCACTCTCACTATTTAAAGGAGGGCCTTCCCGCGCGGACGCCGTAAAATCTTGGATCCTAACCATAGACAACTTCGCTGTAAAAAGCATATCTTTGCACTGGCGTCAACTGACGAATGTTGTCTGAATCGGAGCTGCTAGCGCAGCGCTCCGCCTGCGCGCTGAAATAAACGCCTACAAGCCTAACGATAGTCGACAAGTAGAGCAGTGGTAGGAATTTGTAGCGATCCTTTTTCATTTTCCATTCTTATGAATCGTCGCGCACAGTCCTAAACGTCGCGATAACGACGCGGCGCAGCCTTGTCCGAGCAAATGACGGAGGGCGAAAAGGCTGGAAGATTAAACGAATAGTTACCGCATACACGGTTTCTTGGCTGCGCATGTGCTGCAGTTTATCGCGGCCACAGCTAGATGATGCAGCATGTACAGTACCTACAGTCTTGGTCAAAAATGACTGTGTTCGCACAAAATTACATAATACAGGCCTAGGTATCTCTGAAAACTTTATGGAGCATTCTCGAAGTCTGTAGCTTTAAAATATGGCACTTTAGATTGTGAGCGATACACAGCGGGATCGCAGGTGGCGCCGGGTTGCTTTCCACTTTAAGAACTGAAACATCTAGTCTTACCGCATTTCTCCGCCTCCCCCTTCCGTTCCCTGAAGTTAGCTTCACTGCATTATGACTCTTCATGTGGCAAAGCTGCCCTGCACATCCATTCATTATTGTTGGTTTTAACAAATGCATCTAAAAGCAGACGGTGCTGCACTTGGCAATAAGGTGGGGCGCAATATGAAGTGTGACAGTTTTAAATTCATGTGTATGAGAAATGACAAAAAAAAAACGATGCGATGCACTCACCGAGGTTATTAAAACGTAAATTACCCACGAACAAGGATGTTAATATCAGAACTATCTCTGCAGTGCCAACAGCCCCACCCGACAGTGTGGAGGTCCATGTTCTCAACAGCACAACTGCAACTTTATTCTGGTCTCCTCCACCTCCTCAGCATTGCAATGGAAGGCTCAGGGGATACAATGTAAGTAATGGCATCAGCTGCTTTGTACTCAAACATTGCTGTTCATTTGAACACCTTCATCTGTGCTAGCAAGTTCTTATACTAGCTTAATGACGGTGATGTTATGACAAGAGATACAATCCACGCCTTGTAAAAAATAGACAGTTACTATTTTCAGCTACATTTTACCTATTGATAACAAAATAATAAAAAGAAAGAAAATAATTTCAGTGAATATAACGAACTGGTTGGACTGGTTATTAGCCAATACCTAACCAGCAGCAGCTGGTGTATGCTGCCTCGGGTAATGTAAATAGCAAAGCTATAATGACAAATTTATTCGAGTATCTTAACTCTATCCAAATATTTTACTGGGTGATTATGGTAACAATAACCAGAACCACAGAAAGAACATAATAACAACTGCAGTACTCCAGAACAATCATATGTACTGCAACGGAACAGTACGAACGTACAGTCGCGGACAGAATAAAATGGACCACGGGATCTCCGAAAACGTTCAATTTCCGAGCAGCCTGTAGCAGTAACCAGTAAAACTGCCCACGACAACATTGTTAGCATATTCTAGTCGAGGTCCAAAATGAAAATACTAAATTGCGTTGTGAGGTTGCGGAGATATTCAGCTTTTTCTTAGATTTGATGGTCCATATTCTCTCCGCGACTGTACATTATCTTATGCTTGGCACACAGTGTTTAATGGTATTGCAAAAGAAATGTGTTGGTTATGACAGATGTTATAAATGAATACCATAGGTTACTTATTTATGATTATGCAAGAATCTTTCCTTGATGCTTGCAGCAGGTACCGTAACCTCAGCATTGGCTGCTCTTCATTTCAAACCAAATGCAGATATATGCCATAAATAAAAGAATATATGTAGAAATCTGATCATGAGTATAATTTTTTTTTCAATTCTCCTGCCATGAGAATGCGTTTATTGAGAAAACCTGACGTTGAGAGGGAGTTAATATCTTCTTCTCTCAGTAGTACAGCTATCTTTGCAAAAAAAAAGGAAACAAGTAGTTAACTCTAGAAAGGCCTTATGCAGGGTAAAGGATGAAAGCATTGAACAAAGCGTAGCAAGAGCATGTTGTATTTCTGAAGAAATAAACTTTTTCATTGCAGGTATACGTGAGTGGTAGTGCCTCTGACCTTCGTTTCAATCAAAGCACAAACTCCACAACCAACAGCCTAACGTTAAACAACTTGAAGAAAGGAGCTGCATACAAAGCACGCGTCGTTGCCCTGACTAGTGTTGGTGAGGGACCTGCCAGCAGCGCCGTCCACTTCAAGATGGGTTAGTTCAAGTTTTAAAGCGACAAGCTTCCTTTGAGTATTTTGCCCATTAAAGTGGTGGTCACACTTTCACCAGCACAAAGGCATCGATGCAAACCACGCATGCTTCCATGCAACCGAACTACGGGATGCCTTCGTTTCCAAAAGCCACCTATTACATCCCTTTCCGGGAATGACAGCCGCTTTTTTCTCTCGCTGTCCTCACCCTATGTGGTGGATGCGGGAAAGGGCTCCACCAGCAGGAGAGGAGGATCGCAGTCACTTTCCACGCCGGCCCTCGCACAGCTGAATGCAGCACATATATGACAAATCTGTTTATATGTATAGCCACCTATACTACCGCTACAGGTGTACTGGTTAATGGTTCTGCTCTCTGCGGAATTACACAATGAAACAACAAGCACTACCTAACAAATAATAATCATCGTCGATGGTTTTTGCAAATTTTTGAAGCTCTTATCTGGTTTTAAGAATAAAAATAATTTTCTGCTGCGGTCCAGAGGAAACCAGCGTGAAAGCATTTAGGTACCATTGACTTAGTTTACCTTGACTATTGCCACCAAATCCGTGGGGCACGCCACGTATCAAACAGGTCCTCAGACACACTTTTGCGAATGACGAGTGTGCTTGCTGCTCCTAGCTACTTTTCTGTAGAGATTGTCACTAAATTCTCACGGGTTCGCATAGTACACAAGATTTATTAATGGATCTGATGTTCAAATACTGCCACTTTCACACGATTTAATTATTTGATCACCTGTCTCAAAAAGTGCGCTTTTGTTCTGCCTTTGTACAATGCACATAAACTCTTGTAAGCCCAGTTTAAAGACTGCAGTCAATCACATGCAGTAGTTATAACCTGCAGTTGCAAACAAAATCATTTTCTGGAAAACCTAGGTATAATATAAAACAAATTTGTAAAATACTCTCTACAAAAAAAAAAACTGGATTTCACAAGAGTCTTGAAGGAATGTGGGCTGGCATCACTGCGGACAGTATGCGTGGAATGCCTAGATGCTAAACAGCATAATCTTCATGTTCTTTCTATCTCCCTTAATGCAGTGCATATTTCAGACTTCAGCTTGCTTAAGATCTTACAAGTAACGTGGCTCCGTGCAGGCATTGAGATTGTAGTGCCGTTATTTTTACAATACCTTTTCAAGCGTGTACTTCGGTGCACCCAAGCATTGAAATTGAGAATGGAAATGGTGCAAGAAATCAGACAGGGGGGACATACACAGCACTGACTTGTAACTGAAGGTTTATTTTGCTTGTAGATATTTTGCTGCATAGAAAAGAGATCTTCAGCTTCAGGTCGGCACAGCTGCGTATGTTTATTTGTTCATTTATTATCTTTCTTTCTGGGGGTTGGGAGGAGGGGCTGTTTTGATTCTAAATACCATGTACCAACTAGCCGAAAACCAAACTCTCTTGAGGAACAAACATTAAATTTAGCTGTCTTAAAATACGTACTTTTCTGGCACTGAACCGTGTCAGGATAAAGAAACACTGCTCTCAAATTTGTGCGCAGACGTTCCTGGAAGGCAGTATTAAGTTGCCTCCATGCTAGAATATAACCAGTTACTCACACCTCCTTTTTGTGAATAATGTTATAGGTGACCTGCATTCTAGGTGATGTTCAATAATTAACTTGCTCAATTATCCAAATTTGACAGAAAGCTTTGTGTATGTGACGCCTTGCAGCTTCAGTACTGGGTGATAACTTTTTTGGTAGAATTAATAGTGCAAACAATATTTAGTGCATTTAAGGTTTTCAACACAAATGTAGTGAAGAAAAAAACATTTCGGAACTAAGCAGATTCTCAAGTGAGGTGTTTCTTGAAAGGACCAAGATACAGTAAATCTGCAGCAGCATTGCTGTTACTAACATCTGTAGGGCTGCAGTACAGATATACAAATGCAGCTTTTGTTACTTTGGCTTATTGTACATGTATTTATACAACCATTGGTGCTGACATTACAGGTTATAGCTTATATAAAAAGTCCATGATTCACTATCCTATACAATGTTTTTGTACATTTCAGAAAGCCCAATGTCCTCAACGTCACTTTCTACTCCCCTTCAAAACATCCTGACACAGTCATGGTTCATTGCACTTTTTGGATTCTTGCTGCTGGCAGCAGTCACAATCTTCGTGATATTTCTAATACGGAAAAGACGGCTGGAACAGGCAAAGACAATTATAACAGGTAAGTATTTCAGATGCTCGCAACTTTTGTTTAAAATATATGTGCGTGCGTGCGTGCGTGCGCGCGCGCGTCAAATTCACGGTTATTAACTCTTACCCCTCGTTAGACTAAAATATGCAGAATGTTTAACTATAGCACAATGTATGGCATCTTGTCACAAGTTTTTGTTGGAGCGTAGCTTTTAATACAAAGTTGTAGTCATCCTTGGCTGATTATGTTCAGCCACCTTGCTTCTATAAACAAGCAATTATATTAACTGCTTTCTTTTCTTTTCTAGCCCCAGTACAAAAGCAAGAAGACATCAGGTGAATAGTTTTGCTGACTCTATTTTGGTTCTTTTCCACATTTCGTACTTCAGATTGACATGAAACAAGGGTTCTTTCTGAGTTAGGTGGCACATGGCTAATTGCTGCATACTTTCTAATATGACGAGGACATCATAGCAGCTGTGTGTGATGTTTCTCATGTGCTTTCCCTAATCTGGTTAAGCTATTTCTTCTGCATGACCAAATTAATCTCTACAGCTTCCACCTAACTAAATTTATCTTTGCACAATCAGAAGCAAAACAAGCGACTCTGCCTGGCCTGAAAATAATCCACTTCGAATTCCTCTCCTCCCCTCCAATGCCAGAAATTGCTTCAATTCCTTCTCTAGTACTGGGGGCCTGAGCCCGCACGAAGCCTTGTGGATTGACCATAGTGCCTGGAAAGCTTCTGACTCATCTAAGGAGCCCTTCTGTGAAACAAAGGCTGTTAACAAGATGAGCAATGCTTTGAATGATCTTAACTATTCTAGGTGAGCCTCCCTCTGGCCCTTATGTAATTTCTAACGTCGCTCATTAACAATTATACATTACCTAGCTGCCAGTGCAGCAGGTAATGAAGCATTCCTTTTCTTTAATCTGCTTGAGCAATTTACATGTTGAAAACATAAAAACTCTAGGTGTTAGTTACACCAGTATTGATATAAATTCAACTTAACAAAACATCTATGCTTATGGTCTTTTATATTTCTATGCTTACAGTGTCTATGCACCTTTAAACTGTGGCATCAATGCCTCAGAGTATGCAGAAGTGGACACTTACAACATGACATCTTTCTACAAAAAGGACCTTCCTTCTATCCCAGAGCCTTATGCTACTACCACGCTGATAAATACTTCATTCCAGAAGAGTTTGAACAGTTCAGTAAGTAAAATATTTGCTTTTTTCATACAGCCATTTTCCACTCATCTGTGGGATCAGTGCTTATGACAATTCACTCTATTATGCGCCAAACTTATCTCAACAGTCTTCTGAAATCACTTACTAGGATGACATAACATCCATATACAGTCTCCTGAATACCTTCGTTACATCCGACATTTGTTATAACCATACAGTATGCTTCACGTAACTTGAGCCAAACTTTAAAAATGTGCAAACGCCGCGTAGCTGAGCCGAACCAAGGTAATGCTGCTTGCCGTTGCTTGGAGGTACTCAGATAATTTTTTTCATTCCACCTAATTAGATAATTAGCTTTAATTGATTAATCAACTTCTCAATTATTGTACTTAGATTGCATGTGCCAAGCAGAACATTGTAGAGCAACGTGAAAAACTACCGATATTGCTTTCTGTTGCTCAATACGTGCTACAGAAAAATGGTTTTTCAAGCGTGAAAGAAGCTCGCAAATACATGCAAAATTGCCGCGGAACTGGCCACTCGAGACACTTCCCTCATGTGCCCAGACAGTTCCATCTTTTCTCCTGCACCTTTACGAGAATGCCCGTAACATCACGTCTCCCTCATGAGCTATATATAGGGAACACACCACAGCAAATGAAACTAAGTAGACCGCATTTGTTGGTGCTTAAAACGTTATAGCTGATATAGACTTACAGAAGTTTTGTCTTTAAGGCATATAATTTAAATTGATGCAAATTTACAAGAAATTTATATAAGGTATGGCTCACAAAAAAAAATTATTCATTGTGCCTACTTCTTGTAATTTCAAACTTCAAAAGCACTTAAATCACTGAATTCATGATCGAAAACCACAAACTGTGGCACATCTCTCCTTCTTTGACTCTCTAGCAGGCCCTCACCAAATAAGTTAGAACAAAGTACACATTCTGTTTCCTTACAGGCTAAAGATAGCCGCAGCGGAAGCTCGGCAGAAGAAAGGAGCCGGACATCAGACAAAGTTTTTGATCTGGAACTGAAGCGAACAAATAGAGGTACATATTGATCAAAGTTGTAGCAATCACATAAGCACTTAGTAGGTGCCAATGCATATAGTGGCAGACTTAATACTTGTAATAAATTGCTTGTTGCCATGATTCACTGCAGATGATGCTACAGACCAGCTATTGGAATCGGACAAGCTTGCTAGTCCAGCCAGTGACTCGGGGAGTTACACAATAGGTTAGTTACTCATATATGTCTTATTTTGATTGGCTATTAGTTCAACAGTTGAACTAGATTCAGACCTAACCTCAGATGTCCCAAAGCAATTAAAATACAGCACGTGGCTTATTGGCTTCCTAAATTGGTTCTATTTAGGACCCATTTCAAGAAGTTATAGAATGTTGAATATTTGCCCAAACAAAAATACTATCATATATTTGTGCTGCTTTCACAAGACTCTGCAACAAGGCACATTATAGCATTAAAGCCATCCCTAATGCCAACACTTCCATTGAAGTTTATGCGTTGTTTTGTGCCAGTTTTCACAGTGAAGTACAGCACAGAGCCCCATAAATAATGTTACATATCATATCAGTAACATATAACACACAACACACACAGTAACACATAACATTTCAGCAGGTCTGCTACGTTCTCTCCTTGCTAAAACTGAAATCAGTTTATAATTCAGTTACACCTAGCAAACTGCTAGCATGCACAAGAATGCTAGTATATGAAAGCACACAGCTGTTTTTTAAGATGTCTGGGCAGGTGCGTACATTTCCTTCCTTTCTGTTTTTACCCCTTCAACGTGTCTTTTCAAGCACATAGCATACAGTATACACAATTAAATATACTATTCTGTCCATAAAGAGTTTCAAATGCCTGTCATATTTGCTTCAATAATTGATTTCCTGTTTACTAAAATATGTCCACAGTACTAAATGGCAGTGACAATCATTTACAAATCAGTAAGCCAGGGTACCCATGGCTGAGCCCGCTACACAACAGCATACATTGTATTGGCTGCTAGAAATACCATGACTGACTGTATGTGCTTTCCAATTTTACAGACGAGTACGGGATGCCTGTGAAAAAAAGTTGCCAAAAGCTTTCACGGGCACGAGCCACCTCCAGAGGACCTCTGATGAATTGGTCCGAAATCATTCCTCCGCCCCTTGAGAAGCCACCTAGTGAAGTTGGTTCTCAACTAAATACTCCTGCATCCCTCAGAAAGACATCACCTCACAATGCACAGCTCCCGAAGAGCGTGAGTGCTGCCTCAATCTTGCTTTATAATAGTCCAGCACTTGCAAAATGAATTTTTCTTAGCAGCATACCCTCTCTTTATTTTATTTTAGCAGAATATATTCTTTCTTTCATCTTTTATTCCCTTCTCAATTCGTTATCACCCATCACTCTCGGCCACTATATTTTCTCCTCAAAGGGCATTATTACATGCAGGCAGGTTCACCAGATAAACCAACACCAAGTAGCAAACAGCCCTGTCAAAACAAGTTCAAGTAAGGAGCACGGATTGATTAAGTATAGCACAATTAAAACAAGTAAAATAGGTGACTTATCTGTAGAACTAATTTCAAATACAAGCTTGTTCAAGTTGTAAATGCACTGCATATGTATTATATTACATGTTTCCAAACATTTCTTAATTTGTCATAAATGCTGGAAATAACTTCCAAGAACTAGATTGCCATCATTTATCTGAAAACTAACTAATGCTAAGTTATAACACTGGTAGCCCTTATTTTTTCTTTTTGCTTTTTGTCACCTAGAAAGGTGATGGTGCTGAAGAAGACTTTAGCATAAAGACATGTCAAATCAACATTTTTTAAAGATAAAAATGCATTGAATGTCATAAAATCCTCCAAAAAACCAAAAAAGTGAATGAGAAATTTTTCATTCCACTGGTTAATATTACAGATCTCTGAGTTAAAACCTTTCAGATAAAGTGAAACTGATTGCTCCCATTAAAAAAAGAGGAGCTCATCGAATGAAAAGAACCTTTTTTAGAGCTGAGTAACATTTTATAATGAATGACCCTATCACACAGCTTGAGTGTCTCCTTAGCTAGCCAAATTGGTTAAAACAGGGTGCTCTTGCTATTAAAACATTGACTGTCTCAGACCTACAATATAGCAAACATTTTTACCATTAGAATAGTTTTGCAATTTCTTCTTGTTGCAAAATAATTTTTTTTATGAGTGGTTCACTTATGCCTGTATAATTCAATTTTCTGCACAAACACATTTGGGCAAAGGTAGCAAGCATTAAAAGAATGAAGTTGGAAGTCTGTGTTCCATACAGACTAAGTTTCTCCACATTTGTCCACCAATAAATCTGCGCACCAAGTTAAATGTCGTTTGTATGACAAAAGTATAGCGCTCATGTCATCGCCCTTCCTTTGTGTACCTGTCTCATTGACAAACCACCCGAACTGTTTTCTTTATTGTTGCAGGACAATTACAATTGTATTGCATGTCTGTCTGTGCAGTTACGGTTCACTTTCACCCTAAACTTCTGTTTTGTCTTAAATGTTTTCGTTTTGTTAAACATAATAAATACAACTGAGGTGAACATATGAATATCATCAGGATGATATGCCTTTGTTACATGTATTATGTTCTATCAAGGAGCCAAAAGGACGACCAATGCAGACTTGTATTCCTTCTACAGCAGGCTCACCTTGATGCATTTCATCCACTGCGCTATTTTAACTTTCCTCTTTCCTATCCATTCTCTTACCCTGCATTTTTCCCAAGGCACATAACAGTTCAAGTGTCTATTCAGAAGTGAGGCAGTTATGATGACTTTGATACAATAAGCTACAACTACTACGTTAAATCGCTACATGTTCATCTTGGTTCTACTTACTGCACGCAACTAAGAGCGACTAGGCATATTCCAAGCTCAACTGAACTCTACTGAACTCACTTATCTATCTTTCCAGCTCCAACCAAGTGTAGCCCAGCCAACTCACAATTTGAGAGGAGTGCAGGGCCTCCCGCGACTACCAGAGCCTTCGCCTAAGGGTTCCCTAGACCATTCCAGCAACAGCCTAGGAAGCATCTATGCAGACCCCTACCAAGGGGGCCCTCCCTTCCTGCCCAGGGCAACAAGGTCTCTCCTGAAGCCTTTGCAACCACAGCCCATGCAACAGCAATATCAGCAACAAATATTCAGCAACCCTTTTATGGACCGAGGCGTGCAGTCGTCACTGCCATCGCTCATCAGTGAGCCCACATCCTTAAACCCTGCCATGGATCTATCAGGTCCACGACTGGCTACACTTCAAGGTAATCATTGTCATGCAATGTTCAGCAAAGCTATCTGTTGTACAGTGTTGCAGCAGTGTCTGCATAAAATCAGGATGAAGGCTCACCATCGAACTTACGAAAAAGAAAGGAAATCAGTGTAATCTCCTTGATGATTCTTATAAAATGTAATTTCTGAGAAAGTCCAAGGGAAGAAGAAATCTCCGCAGCTACTCGTGAGCCCGCCTTCAAGAAAACTTGAAGAGTGCAAAGCAGCAAATATTAACATAGTGCTGCAAACATCAGATGACAATTTTTTGTAAATCTATCCACGTAAACACCTAGATTTGTGGGAAAGGGTCTTTAGGTAAATAGTATTCAGGTCATTATTACATTCAGCAGTAAGGTTCAGGCTCAATTCAGCAGTCATTCAAAGGTCAGTTTCAATTGTTTTTCAGTCTTTAGGCATTTGCCATAAACAATGCAAATATTCTGTTATCACCCCTCACCATGACAATAATTATGTACAGAGAGAAATCAGCCACCTCACAAACACCTGTAGAAACCTTGGCCTAATGAGGCCTAGATGCACTTTACCTAAGCACATTATAGCTTTGCCTTAGCTAAGGTATGGTACTTGTAGTTAAAAGTTAGAACACATAAACAGTACAGCAATTTCCATTTGGGCAATTGACTTTTAACTGAATGGAAGTCCATATTCTAGGGAACCTTGGCATAGCAAAAAGGTACAGATAGTCGAACATAAATTTTGACACCTTGATGAGATGGTTATGCAACTGCTATTGCAAGTGACTTAGCGAATCACTCTATTCATATGAACTTTTTGGAAGAATGGCCCAGCTACTAATTGTGTTTTCTGCCATGGTGTGTAATGTTATCTTGAATTTTATTAAGCAATCTAACCTCTCTTTAACCATTTCAAATCCGTTATAACATCACTAGATAATCTTCCTATTGTATTCACAGAAACTTTCTCTTCAACAATGTGAAAAAGTTCCTAAATTCAGAGACAAACTACTGGGGTATGAAACACTACAGCTGCAGAAGGCTGCATAGATTGGTTGCGGTTTAATTATCATTAAAGCAGATTAACTGCAGACCACAAATATGAAAGGAGCCTGGCACCTCTGATCTGGAGCACTGTTTCTTCCAGGCCACATCTACCAGCCCGCAGATGCAGAGTCTGATGCAGAGGGTGCATCACAGCCACAGTCACTGGAGTCTAGCGTTGCGGGGGACACAGATTATGCACCGAGCCACAGTAAGTGACCGAGTGAAGAATGCTTTTTGCACGAATAAGAGCTGTTGTAGTTTTCCGACAGAAACATCCATTCGCAAAAGAATAATTCCACATTTCATTTTCTTTTGATACATTTCCAGCACCGCGTCATTCTGAGAAACTCTGTATGGATGAATTTTATATGAAGTCTACATAATTCTTGTAGAAGTTGCACAAAAACATTTTGGAATGGTTGAACAGCATACAGAATGTTTTAGCGGGTTTGCTTGGGCCTTCACGTTCCTGTCCATAAGGCATGCAAAAAGTGTCATTGTTATGGTGCGGCAATAATAAATGAAGTACCGCATGGAAAGAAAGTGCCGCAGAGGTTCAGGAATACCCAAAACAAGATTGTGACCACTATTGCCGTCATCCTTGTAACGGCTTTCGCTATATGAGAGTACACCTAAGGATATCCTGAAGTAGTCCTTTGCAACTTAATGGATTCCATTTCACTGCAGCCAAGTTAGAGACTCTAAATCCTTTTGTGAGGCGTCACTTGTTCTTTCTTTTTCAACAGACTTGTAGGCCACCAACACACGTCACTCTTACAAGCTGCCTTTAAAAACAGCTTTAAAGGAGTACTGAAATTTTTTTTTATCATGGTCAGAAAACATTACTGGTTCGTAGACAATATTCTGGCATGAACATGCCAGCTAACTATTATTCTGTTGCACGCAGCAGGAAGTTTACAATCTTGCATTGCTGCAGCTTTTAAGGCCCACATTTTTTCTGCCGTATCTTATGTCAGCCATTATATTTCAGCCATTGCAATGGCTCGCAGGGGCCAGCTAGCAACTGGGCAATAGTTTATGACCATGAATAGCTCGTAAACAAAAACTCGTACAAACATATGCCCACCCGTCCAGACCTAGGAAATAGGAATCGCTTCTTTGTCCCTTTTGGGCACTTTTGTCAGATGCCAATCTCAAAAGGTTACCATAACTGCACCATGGAAAGAAGAAAAAGAAAGAAGGGAGTGGTATACGCTGGGCACAACTATTGACGCCGCCCCACCTAACAGGAACCAATGATTTGAGAGGGAATGGGGAAAGTAAACAATGCATTCATTATATTGCTGTTCATACTACGTCCTTTTCAAAGCTTTCTTTTGAAATATATTCATTGAAAGCCGTCACATTCACTGCAATATGTTTCTCAGGATTCAAGGAAAATGTTTCTATGCCCCTTTAAGTACAGTAATATATTAGTTAACAATGTCTGCCAGAAACAGGATGTACAAACCCACATCATGTCGCATAAGTCATTTGGAATAGCAATCCTGAGCAGAAGCTTGAAAGGATAATACGGCAAAGAATTAAATAAAGGGCCAGATGAAGAAACAGATTACATCATCAAGTAACATTTATACAATAACATACTGTGTTGTCATGATAAAACCATCGATCGGTTACTAGCCAGTGTTGTTATATGTCACAACGGCTTTAATAGATGAAAGTGAAACACACAAAATATTCTTTACCAGAACAGCAATTTGTGCTATTACATATGATATGTCTACCCTTCATTGTTCTTCATCCTTTTCTGCTGTTTACGAGATGGAATATGAGCAAAAAAAATATTTTCTAAGTACATGCTACTATGTAGTGTTCAGTAACTGCCTATGGTACTTCAGTGAAGCTTTCCTGGCATCCTCAAATAGTTCTATCAGATGCAAAAGAACAAACCAGGATGTTAGTATATTACACCAGGCACTGCACTTGTTCTTGCAAATATGCACTCAAAATGTATAGAATACAAGCAATTTTACAAAATAGTTGAAAGTAAGGTGACAGAGCCCCAAGTCTAAAGTTAACACTCATACGAATTTGAAGTGACTCTATGCTTCGCTGGAACATTTCTTTTCGGCAACAAATTAACCACCCACTCACAATAGAGCACGGTATTTCAGTACAGTACCGAACACAAAATTCCAGCAAAGCCCACCTCACGATGAGTGTGACCATTAATGCGATTAGCACTGAAGCAATATAGAAATACACCACATTGCAAACACTGATACATGTAGGCAGTTGGGCTACCCATTTGGCCATGCACTACCCGTGACCTAGGTTGGCGGGAATACAGTTAGAGACATAGATGGTCCATGAAAAGTAATGAAGTACCCAAAGCATGCTAACTGCACTAAGAACAATCTTCAAGGTTCTCAGCACACGTTTTCCATGCTGTGTGCTATCTTTACACAGCACCATCCTGGGCCAGCACGACAGAACAGAGCAACAGCTCTTGTACAAGTGGCTGCTCTAGTGGCGCAAGTTCCTACGATGACTCTGTCTACAATAAGGGGGATTTCGCAAGCGCAGTAATGCGGGCAGCGCAGAATGCGGGGTTCCAAGTCAATGGCTCGGTCATCTCTACAGCACCTCCAAGAGCAGTGCAAGGTCAGTTCTATCTTACATCTGAGTAGAGCATCCAATACGAGGCAAAATTTTTAACATGCATGCAAACCAATCTATAAATCTTGGTTTGGACATTGCAAACCTGCCACTGGTTAGAATAGACAAAGGCACTTAACTGAGATCTTGGTTTTACTGAGTGATTGGTAGATGAGGTTTAAAAGGACACTTAAGAGAAGAATAGGCTATATTAGTAAATTGTCCTTCTACAATACTGAAAAAAGTGATGCTAACTGTGCAAGCAGACCTAATGAGCCAGAAAAGCCACAAATATGAAAGACATATGGTAACACCTTGTTATGAAGCTCCCACACCAGCTCACCATGAAGTCATGGATTTTGGCAGCATTCGCTGAGGCCAAGCTATTTTGATCGGTAAAGACGGACTACATCCTATATTGAAGGAAAGTTTGAGAACTATTATTGCGCCAAGAAGGACCAAATCTGAAAAAAGATGTTGAAATCTAGCTATGACGTCACACTAACATATCAGGGTTTCGGTGTTGGGTTTCGGTCTGAAATTCAATAAATGAACACTTTGTCTTCATTTTATCTTCTACTAATCAACCTCTTACAGTGAAATTAATGAAAATAGACTTTTGCATCAATGCTTTATCCGTTTAAGCTGAATTAGTGCTTCCCTTTTGTGCCCCCTTAACTTCCCAAAGAAACCCAGGCACTAAGAGAGATGTCCATATTAGAACACTCCACATCAGCCCCTTCGTGCAATGTGTGCACAATGGTGTATGCCATTATTGTGCGTTGAAAGCAAAAGCACTGATAAAAATAGAGATATTTAAGGTATGCTGTATGCATATTGGAACACTTGCACCTGTGCTGCAAATTTAAATAGTACATGCAAAGCGTTTCAGTATAGAATGATTTGGAAGGTAAGTGGCTGGGCATTTTTTCTCAGTGTCAGTACGCCGTCGTGTAGCAGGTTCACTTCTTTCATTGTCCTTCCCAATGAAATCAAGCATGTTTTTCAAGTGACTGGATCAGGGCTTTCTAAGTACTCCAGACATGAAATAGCTGATGTTCTCATATTCGACATTCCTCTGGAGAGTTCCTGTATATGGAATCCATATTTTGTGAACTTGAAAAAGCTCGCAGATGAAATGAAAATTATTAATCCACCCAGAAATTGTACAGAGCTCTCTCAGATTCTGAAGACATAAAAATGTAGTGAAAATTTTTAAATGGAAATAATTAATTGATGCCTGAAGGGCTTTCATGGGAGTTCCTTAACATGTAACCAAATCATTGTACCCAAATGTATTTTCATTTCACCTTTATTTGAATTGGTGGCCTTGGATGGCATACAGCAGGGTAGAATGAGCCACCATGGCAGGATGGCGTGAGTCAGTGGGGCAGGTAAACTTAAGCTCTATGAGTGTAGTTTGGCTCTAGTGCTAATTAAGCAACTAGCATAGCTTTCAGTTTTATGTCAAAACCAGTGGCAGGATAGCCTAGAAACTCCGTAATTGTTGTCTGCAAGCACAAGTCAGGTATCTTTGTTTCCTTCAAAGTGGCAAAAATACTGCTCCTGAAGGGCTGCTTGATCAGCAAAATGATGAGGGCACAAACACACGAAGGCATGAAAGCAAAATGCAAAGTCATCACGGTAAAAAGTAAGTACAGACAGAATAGCACAATAAAAAACAAATAAAAATGCAGCACCACTTACTGAAAGCACTGCATGAACCATCAGGTGCTGCAGGTATTATCATTGGTGAATACTGTACTGCTAATTTTCTGAAACAGATCCCGTGAATTAATCACTGTCCTTAAGCCTACCTTGCCAAAAGATAGCATGGGGGGGGGGGAGGGCATATTCTGCCAGTATCTACCAAGTATACATGCCCATTTTGTCTGCTGCTGAAGTACCGATAGGATCGGGGAACCTGTCTCCTTCTCGCGCATACCCCAGTCCAGCCCATCAGAACTTCAGCAGCAGACAAAATGAACATGTTCACTATAGGTGGACACTTACAGAATACCTCCTGAGGGGAGCAACCGCTTACGCCCAGTGAAAATAGTTCATTTATGCAAAGCAGCAAAGGTAAGCAACACTGAAGGTCATGTTGACGTTTGGGAATGAGAGCACAAAATACTGCCCACTAAAAAAAAAAAACTGTAGCACAGTTCTACCAGAATTGGGATAATAGTATGGTAGTTTGGTGTTATAAATAAGAACATATGTAGGGGGTCAAAGTGTCTTCAGTATATGCAGCAGTCCATCTGGTTAGAACTGTTGCCAAGATTTTAAAAAGGGCCATAGTTAATACTGTGCAACTACGATTGAAGCTGTCTTGCTGGCCTTAATTTTGTTTCCAATTATATGTAAAGCTTTAACTGTAAGACCATTTGGTGCATCTATGTTTCATCATACATTGCTTTAACAGTTCCCTTTGTGCTTTAATTAACCCTGAACTTCATATACATAATCATATAGCCAAACAGATAAATAAACTCCGAATACTACAAGTTTACCCAAGTTTAGGCTGTGTCAGGAGAGTTTGAGGCTACAAAAGAAAATATAAGACATACAGAGGTTTGAATGGAGTTTGGTTTGCAGAAAAATTAGACAATCAAAAGCCACTATGTATGTTAGACAACTCAATGTAAAACACAACAGAAGTGTTGGAGATATAGGTTAGATATGGGCTTTATATTACAGAATTACAAGTTAACTCTAATGTTTCTGTCTTCGAGATGTCTGGATAGCTTGTAAACTATTTACGTCACACGCCTACTCAACTAAATGTGCATGCGCCAGATGCACACACATAGCAATGTGTTTTGTGCACTTATCTGCCATAGAGGGCTTTCATGCATCTTCATTTGTAGTTGTTTTACAATTATTTCTGCCAATATGTGTTGTTTGCACTTTTCAGAGTGTTTCTTTTTCTTTTTTTTTTTGCAAGGCAACAATAAATTGGTTAAAGGAGCACAGTATGTGTGTCATATCTTGTGCAAAACTTTTGTAATGTTCTACAGAGACACGCTGGACATTAAATACGCTACTTGAGGAGTTATCAGTGAGTGAGGAGACTGCAATGCTAGCAGGAAATCTTTATTGGGCCTGGAGGTGCTAGTCACTTTTAGAAAGCGGTAGGAATTGTGAGCAGGGAATAGTAACTGGAACTAATGAAAGTTGCGAGTTGCAGTGAGAAAGAAAAAGCAGCATGTTTTAGAGTGCTGAACATTTCATCAAATCAACATGCCAGTCCACATGTCCCTCCACAGTAGTATTTAGTTTTCAGCCAACAAACTGAAGCCACTTTAGATTTCTAGCCTCCATACTTGGTAGTCCTAACTTTCTCATAATTAATTTTATCCTTCAAATTTATTTATTTATTTTTTTATTATATACTGCCAGCCATACTGCCTGTGGCATGCAGGGCCAGTGCACAAATACAACTATGACATATGTTCACTAAAAGAAAAAAAAAATTGCTTTATGGGGAACTACTTCAAGGTGGCAATAGGTCTCCTAATTTCTAGGTTATTGTAAAACAGCCTATATCTTCAAAATTTGCAAGCCTTCCAGACAGAACTCATCTTACTAATATACCTCGTGCTGTTTTTCTTAACTGGCAAGAATTAAAAAGATCACCTGTGGCAGATATTACAATTCTAATCCATGAGCTACATTACTTGAAGAGGTAATCAATACTTGCATGAGTATTGATTACCTCAGGTTTTTAACTAATTACTTCACAGCACATATTGCAGTTTACAAATTGTACCAGTTTAGTTCACAAGACATATCTATTGGAACGAATTCTGAGGATGTCACCAGTTGCAAGACATTAACATCCAAAGTATGCAACAAGATATGTTGGCATTACAGTTATTTTTTCACTTAAATGCATAAAGTGCCGTTTTGCTATAAAAGTAAGTGGAACAATGATGCATTTTTACTGCATGTTTGATTGTACGTATCCCGAAACTGGCAAAATCCTCAAATGCTTTGCATGCAATCCTCAAGTACGTAAATTCCAATATGTACTGTAAAGTAATCAGTTAAAAACTTAATTGGTTACCATTTGTTAATCAGTCATTTATGTATTTGATTTCCCGTTCCAATAATGCCTGCCCATTCAAACAACCCAGTTCAAGGATTAAGACTGTGTTATATTCCACCGGCAGTTTAACACACATTTTCGTGTTTCAACAAGTTTTGATCAGTATTCAAAAAAGAACATCTGGTATAAAATAAACATCGCGAATGCTATAAGAGCCACCATAGGCTAAGACACTCTATACTCATCTAAATTAAGCATACTTGCACGTGTTCACAAGTAGTTATTAATTAAACTGTTATAGAAGTCCTAAAAATAGTTTTGCGTCCTTTATACATATTATAAATCCTTTAAAATCCCCTCTACCTAATAGAAAAGTACATTACAAGAGAATGGAAGAGAAAAAAACACAACAGAAAATATGACATTAAGAAAACAATAATTATGATAAAATAAAATAGTTCAGCTAGCTTCACAGTATGCTACAATTAATTTGTGTTCTATATGAATATTTTTGTAAACTGGATATTATGGGAGCAAAGAAATAGTACGTGACCATACCAGGCACCATGTGACAAGCCACAAAGTGCCATAGGTGTCCTTATAAAGTATGAAACAAAATAAGAACTGTACAACAGGGCTCTGAAGAATCTGTTGTGTTTTAAAGGGCGTCAATGTGAATTTTCTATGAGTTAAACAGTACATCCACCCCTTTGTTAGTTGCAGCCGCCTTGTTCAGTTTCTTATCGATTCAATGTGCTTCTGGTACTTAACCATAATGTCCATGGAACTTTCATACAAATCCTAGTTAAGGAATTATCATTAAAATAAAATGTCATGTCTTGCTAGAGTTGGATTAATTGAAGTCAACTGAACTGTTATGCGTTGCGACAACTGAAATCTAACCAGCCTGCTTGTGAAGCTCACTGCTTTGAGGGCTAGTGTTACAATAACTTGCTTTGATTATTCCAAACTTGACAAATTGTGACACTTCTGTGTTTCTTGTACCCAGATGCTAGGTAATTCACCAGTAGAGCTTGACATCGGGTGCCATAAGCTTACAAGTACAGCCAGCGACAGGCCAAGAATGCAAGGGAATCCTCACACAAAAACAAGCCATACCTACATTGTCTCTACAATAGTCCCATAAACAGTTCCATTGGAAATTGCTAACACACAAAGAGTAAGCACCTAAGAGGTTCAGCCACAAGTAACAGGCACAGAGAACAGCCGAGATCAGTGAGTGCGAGAGCCGAGACTGCTTGTAGTTCAAACACAAGTATAACAAAATGGAGCATGAAAAGGAACTAGGAGAGAGAGTATCCAGGCCATGTGTGCAAAGAACTCCTCGCTATTCCCATGATAGCTCAAACAGCAAGGCATACACTTCAGTGGAGAATGTACATCATGAAAGGATGTGTTAGACCCTCCACAGCTTGTAATGTAAGGGTGATAATATATGTTATTTGTGCCTCACGAGAAATAAGAGCAAAACTTGGACAGGGTTATTAGCTGCTGCATGTGTACATGTTCCCTTTGAGGTGTACTTACCACCACCGTCTTGACCTCCCTCAAAACTTCATAGCTCTTTCTGGTTTGTCAGAAAAACACTTTACTTCTAGCTGTAGTGTATAATTGCAGCTATGACAAGTGATGTTCTAGCCTGTGCTGAGCATGCAGTGTTTATTTTAGGTGCGCCGTACGAGCAGCAAAGCTTCCCAATATATGACGACCCTCCCGACATGGTGACGCCTCCAAGCAGATCAGGGAAGCAGAGCTGGAAAGTAGTCAGTTGAGAAGATGTCACTTCCCAACCTTACCACTCAAAGAGCATGCCTAATAGGCTTTTCTGACAATAAAAAGGCTAACAGCAACTCAGGCAGGACATAAGGTAAGTGGAGTGATCATTCTTATTTTCATAATATCAGTATAATGATGCACAGTTACGTATATCAAAGTAGTTGCTTATCAGACAGGCGGCATTGTGGAAAAGAAGTGTACTCTGCATGCATAGTATAAACAAACGTTGTGCCTCAGAACTGCTGAGTAAGCACCGATTCTTTCATAGGTTGTTATTCATGCAGGACTACTGATGTGAAGTGCCAGCAAACACTCAAAACCCGGAACTGAAGTCCTTGTAGAGCTTGAATGAACTGGGAGATAAACTATAAATATAGTAGACTAGTGAGCCAATGCACAATATGTTCTGCACTCGACACTGTATAAGTGCTCAACAGGTGCGCCAGTGCACAGGGTGGCCCAAGATAATCTGCAGCACTCCACTGTGGAGTCTAGCCACACTAGTGTATTACTTCGAGACAATGAACCTCATCGGCGGTCTACCACACACTAGGCGTTTAAATGTAACAGAAAAAAATGAATGTGTTAGAATAATATTCATTTTCACAAATTGGTCATGGAAATTATGTTGGCCTTTGGTTGGTTCATTACTATAATTTCTCCATTTTCCAGTGGACATTCCAATCATGGGTCAACATGAAAAGTGTCGATTTTCATGCAAAGGTTCTCCTTTGCCTTCAACATGACGATGACAGCTCAATGTCAGCCCTATGTCAAAAATGACTCGTGAGACCCTGCCACAAACGGATGCAAAGACGAAAGAGCCGGAGGACAGAACTCCTGTTTCAACCTTGATGTGATTTGCTGACCAAGTTCCTTCTGTTGCTGAAAAAAAGGAATCCTAATTTATGTGACAAGTCCACCAAAGTATGCAAGAGGGTGATGTGATGTGTGCCAAACAAGGACATGCCATGCTGCAATAATGAGAAAATGATAGGATGCGCCAGAAGAAAAGACATTGTACAGTGTGTGTTCCCAAGATGCGCGAGTGTGTGTGTGTGTATGCATGTGTTAAGTGTAAAGAGGTATGAGAGTATCTGTATAAATGTACATGCACAAACACAAGCACAGCTAGTGCACAATGACCGACATTGTTAGTGCCTGGCACAGTCTTACTCAGCTGCCACATCCCAGCATATCAATGGACGGAACTGTGCATTTCGTGATGCTTCACGAGTTGTAAGTTATAGTGAGAAGGGCATCACGACTCGAAGGCACAGCGTGGAAAAGGCAGGCATGAGCAATTAAAATAGATGCAAGAAACTCATGGAGCAGTTCTGTATCGGCCACCGAGTCATAAATTCAAGGCCTGCCTTCGTCTATGTTGTACCTTGGAGCCATCTTTTTTAATGGTTGAAACAGCACTCTAGGGCACTGTTCCTGTGTAGCACAGTTTCTGTCCAATTCCGTAGTGGCCGTTGGTTGGTGTACAGGCAACAGCAGCATGTCTTCAAGCAGGCAGTATGCCCTGCCACTTCTTAATTTATTGTTAGATATTTAATTTTAAGACGATGACAGTAGGAGCAGAAAAATGAATGTTCATGTACAAAGTGAAAAACAGTCACCAGAAATAAAAATCACTATTGTCTATCTTATGAAACTGAAACAAGTGTGTGCGTGTTTCCAAACACTGAAAATAACACCTACATGTAGCTTAAAGGCCTAATTTAGCTAGTATTTGCATCATATAACAATATTTGTAGTGACACTATAGCTACAGAAGGCTCAATGTATGTGAGCCCAATGTATGTGAGACGTGAAAAGGAGCCTCAGAAAGAACATGCAAAAATCCATTTTCTATGCTAAAGCTGACAAAATCACAGCCGTTACAATTGCTGGAAGTGATGCAGAACCCAAACTCGGCCTGACCGGGACCAGTGTGCCCGCCTGTTGCTTCACTCACAGTGTGCGCTGCTTGCAGGTGCATTCCAAGACACTTTGCATTTAAGAACAAGAAATGTCATTTAGCTAGCTCCCACTATGCCATGTGTGATATGGGCATTGATGTCATATCTGAATTATTGTGTAGATGTGCAGCGACAGCTATCGGTGCCTGTCATATGCTACAGGGCATTATAAATGCTGTTAAGAATCTGTGTAGTTGCAAGCATTATGGCTTTGTCACAATTACGTTGGTGACATCTATTATGTTCATAACAAGCTGAGCTTACACTTATTTAGGTGACCCCTTGGTTAAGCTTTGTTAATGTGCCATATGTTTTACCTGGGCTGCTATCTTGTGCGGGTTCGAAAAGTCGACGTTCAGTTTTGCCTCACGCAATTGGCCTAGATAGACCTAGGCCGCAATATTGGCGCGGCCTGGACAATCGCGTGAGGCGAAATCGAACGTCGGCTTTTCGAATGTGTACAAGATAGCGGCCCAATGTTGGCTTTTCGGATGCATACAAGATAGCGGCCATATGAACACTGCTTTCAGACTATCGATACCAGCGCATCTGCGTGCCATAATAGATATGGTAATGCCTACTACAAAAATAGCATGCCCCATACGTTTCACACAAAAAGAAGAAAACACTGCTGACATTTGTTGGTCTTCTCATGCGCACTGCACTATGCACCAAGAGCAAACACAAATAGCAAGGACATGCAAACAACGCAGACTTATAGCCTGAGGCACACCATACATACCCACTGACACACTTGCTGGCAACATTGTACACCCAGAATTGCCACATGGTCACGCAGGTTTTCATGCCTCCTATGTGGGTATGCATTAAAAGCCGCCATAACCTTAAACATTAAAAAAAGTCGCAGTTTCGCCCAAAATGCTAAGCTTTGATTGCAATAGCAAATTATTAGCCCACTATAACAAGTAGGGTAAATAGTTTTTATTGGCTGTATGAACTGCCGCAAACATTCGCTTACTAACTAAATTAACAAGCACGGCATCAAGCACAGGAAACATGAACACATCTCACTCGATGACTGCAGACACTTGCTGTCAGAACACTAGCGTGATGAAGAGAGGCCAGCAGCAGCAAGCGAACCCCTTTGTGCTGCCTCTTGCTTCAACAGGAACTAGGCAAGCAAGAACACAGCACACATGACACCATGAGCCATCTTGGGCCGGCTAGTCATCGACACCACCACCGATTATCTCCAAGATAGGATGCGCATGGCCTTGCCATGCAATGTCGGAGTGCAAGTGGAGATGCACGCTACCCTTACGCACCGAAAAGTTTTACTGCACAGTTTTGTTTCCAGTCTGGTTATAAGTGCTTTGGCCTGCGACTATTGAAGGGAGCACCGGCATAAAGGTCTTGTCTTTCCCTTGCTGTTTTTGTTGACTCGGCAATTACGGCATGAAACTTTATTTCCTTGAGAGCAAGCACAACATATAACTTTTTTTTTTCACAATTTTGATGAAGTGCGGCCCTTACATGAGACCAAACCTTTTGGTCACAATGGTGCCGGCACAGCTGGCGACTAGTGCACATCCCAGATCCCCGAATGTACCATTGCATCAGAGGTCAATGTGCAGTTCTCACCATCCAGTGGGGGCACGCGAAAGTGCGCAGTGCGCGGTATTGGGGCACTGAACGAGATTTCTTCTCCGATGGAAACTTGTTTGTTACAAATTTTGGGCTGCCAAGTGGTGGGCGCGACCTATGCATGGGTGCGGCCCTGAGATGAGTCTATTTGGCAGTTCAAAATGTAAGCCAAGTGGAGCATGGCTTTGGAAACTGAGCAAGAGACCAAATGTCCCAGGGCAACTGGAGGTAGCGGTCACATATTGCAAACTGCTCAAATGTGCTTCAGTCAGCCAAATGCAGTGGTTGAATGTTAGATGACAATTGTGTTACCAAAAGCTGGCTGCACATTGCTGAAAGCCGGCCAGACATTGCCAAATTGGCCTTGCCATCCTTCTTCATTTGGCGTTTCTCTGCAACTGACATAGGTTAAGCCCGGTCTTCTGCTGCTGCCTTACTGTGAATGCCAAGACGTCCTTCCCACCTGCTTACCCCTTATCCCGGGGGGTGCAGCAACATGGTCCAGCATGTGGTAACGTGATCTAGCATGTACTAAGAGGCAAGGGGGGGATAGGCATAGGTAAAGCCCCTTAAACTTCGTAAAGTAGGAACATGCTTTGAAGAATGCCACCTCCTCCTCGCGCCCTCTGGCCGAGGCTGATGCCGCATCGCTATTGGCATGATAGCATCACGTGGGCCCTCGTGCCGTGCATAAGTGCCATTTTTGCTCGAGAAGCGTCTGCAGAGTGGTGAGGAGCGTATGTTGGCGCCGTTCTTATGCTCGAGCAGTGTAGGCGGCGCCACGGTCGAGGAGGGAGCATGAAAGAGAGGAGAAACGAGGAGAAGTGAAGGCGGAGGAGGAGAGTGTCGCTACTTTACGAAGTTTAAGGGGCGTTAGGCATAGGTGAGCACGCAGTAACATGGTCAAGCGTTCGCTAGGGAGCTATTTCCTGCTCCTTTTAAGCCGGATGAAAAAAGATGGCGTGTGCCTTTTTGCTTGCTTTGGCTCAGTCTCGGCTTCCCACGCATCTTTCTTTGTCATTGTTACAGCACGCAACATTATGGTAGCTAGCGATGCATTGAACCTGTGCCTTTGACTCGGGTTTGTCCAAAAAGCAGTCCATCTGAGCAAGAAATACTGTTTGAAATAACTGTTGCACACTTTCTGGAATTCGAATTCTCTATCCAAATACATAGGACTTTGTCAGCACCAACAGAGCAGCTCGAATTATTCATCAATTCAAATTAAGAGATTTCGAAATATCGGTATTTCACTGTATTAAGCTTTTTCTCAGACCCCGCGACATTAAACCTATGTGGTCGAGTGTACCAGGCATTTTGTGTAACTTGAACAAAACTTTTACAACAGTGGTACTTTAGAAGGGTACAGCATACCATTCACAGTTGTCTCGAGTGACTTGCCACACTTTCAGCTTTTACACTTAGTGAACAACACAACAGTATTTATACAAGTTTCTATGTGTTCTCTCAAGGTACAAATGTCATTCGAAAGGCCACAGAGCATGTTCAAAAATGTGTAAAGTACTTGTTTTCGTGAATATATGTTTCCCACATATTTGCAGGCAAATATCAATCTGATGCTGCTTAAGGTATCAAACTTGAATATAAAAAATTTACAAAATTGATACCAGCGCCTCTACCACTGTTAGTGCCACTGACTTTTTTTTTGGTGGCATAATACTCGGACCACTACCTTTAATAAACTGAGAACATTCTGAAACAGCAGTAAAGTCCGACTGCAGGACTAGCAGCTATAAATAAATATTGAAGCAATAAATTTGCCCTCTATTTTCGTCCTCCCAAAACAGAAACCTCAAAAGTTTCCAATAAACAAATTGAAACATGTAAATGCACCAATGTCAGGAAAGTCCGCAGAGAACTGTCACCAACTGAGAGGGTTCAATGAGCTTTTATTAAATGCACGAAATCATAAAATTTCATTCAACAATGCTAACAACATACATGGCCATTCACCTTTTACACCGCTTTATAGCATAAAGGAACATGTATACCCATAAAATAAAAAACCAGTACAAAAAAGATGGATAGCAAGCACAACATATGCGTCAACAACAGTGCCATGTGCTAGAGTATATTATATAAAAAAAAAGGTAACCTAGGTAACCAAATATTGCTTTCCAGAGTCACAATTTGTCGCATACGCGGTACTCAAATATACACACACCAGACTTGCGAAGGAGTTCACTGCAGATTATTAGCAGACAGAAATGAGAAAATACTTTTATTGTTGTGCTTTTTACTGTCATGTATATACATGGAATTTTTCTTTAAAAGGAAAAGGCAAGTGTTCCAAGCCACATTTGCCACTGTTGTATACAGAATCAAATAAGTGCTGGCCAGGACTGCAGAATGAATATTGTAAGACATAACGAGGCACTAGTCACACAATTTATTTACAAAATAAAATGTTATGCCGCTTGGACAAAGCAAGTGCTCCGAAAACAAGCTGCATTCTTGAATGGTCACTAGTAATATACAAATTCCCTTAAAGTGCACAGACCAAGGCTTAGCAAGTATACAACCAGAGAAAACTATTGTTCTTCAACTTAAGAGATAAAATGTTGCAGTTCAACAGGGTGAAAAACTTAACGACCCAGCAATCACACGACGAGACACGGACAGAGCAGGCGAGATACACAAGCACTTGTGTGTCTCGCCTCCTCTTTTCATGTTTCGTTGCACTATTGCTCTGTCATGTACCAACAAGCCTGAGCTGCTCTCTTCAGCATAAAGCTTGTTCAAATAAGGCAAGGCTGGAAATGAAGGGCACTCATTTTAATGCAACTGCATCGGCATCTCAAATCTTAGATACGAGGCCTTTCACACTTGCAGTTGCATGCACAAAAGGTTATTTAGTTTTCATTGACGCATTGACGGCGTTTTCATGTACCAAATCTGCACATTAGGCTAGGAGCAGAAGTCTCTAAATTGGTTCTTGACCACCTTGGTTTCTCTAAAGGGTCCCACACCAGGTTTGGACATTGTAAACAGACAAAGCACAAGGAGCCGATCACGCGGTGACAATGATACCTGCAAAACAGCACACTGATGTACAGCCACAAAAACAGCTGAAAATTCACTCAAAAGCCTTCACGGCCATTTTCTAAAAGGAGTGAGCGTGGATTTTTGCCAGCAGAAAGACACCAGATGCATGGCGCTTCTGCATCAGACGTGTAGTGCTTGCAGCGTACAAATAGCCAGCAGCAGCGCGAATGACTTGGGAATTCTAGTGAAATGCAGAACCGCACGTGGAGTGCGAAAAACTGCCTCCGGAAATGGCACCACACAAGAAAGAAATGTAGGAGAGGGCCATGATGTTAACGTCACGTGGGAGAGTAGCTTGCCTCTTCACACCATTGCCTTAAGTGTGATTCACTTTAATATCTATGCTATTACTAAACTATTTCTTAGAAGTTGTGGAATAGTTGTGGCTGAATGCTCCTAGGACGGTATATCACAATTTCTAATGTAAATTCGAAATTTCCAAGGGGGCTTGGTGATGGGCCCTTTACGTCGAGAAAATAAACAGGTAATTACAAGACTCTCCCGTACACATTGATCTACATCTTGAGCTTTCTGTTCGTCAGTGATAGTTCCAGTAGAATGACCACGAAGGCAAATAAAGCCTAGCACGACTGCCTTTCTTTTCGACAATATAATGCAAGAACAAAGAAAGGGGAGGATCACACACATTACAATCTATGCAATTTTTTAAAGTTACAAAATATCACAGAGTTTTCACGGGATCAGTGAGGATGAAAATGAGATGCATTTCGAAAATTAAGGATGAAAAAGCAGCGATGACATGTGCACAGAAGTGAACACCTTGAATTTGAATCACCTCTGGTCCCTCTAGGACAGAGCACATATGCTAGAAGTGTTGCTTGTGAAAGGTGTGCTCTTAAAATGCAACGGCAATGACAGGATTAACCGCCTTGGCCTCTTATGAAAAAAACTCCATATTTGAGAGGAGAAAGGTCAGCTTGAGTGGACATTTTCACACAGATCAATACTTTTCAGCTAAATATAGCACAAGGAACAGCACACAAAACAGAAGACCTTTAGGAAACTAGTTATTCAAACCTAAAGCCAGCACAAGACATGCTCAATCAGGACAGCATTGTTCCCATTGGGTTCAAAATGCCAAAATGTACAAAGGTGACATGGTGAAAATTAGTCTTTGCACCAAATTCCTTACGAATGCCGACTGCAATTCATGCACTGTAAACTTGTTTCATAGGGTCTATGCAGCTCTCTTCAATGCATTGGCGAGAAAGGCAGAGAATGACATGCAAAATTTGTGACCTTATCTATGTGCAAGTTCAGCACTTTAGAAGTACTGTGTGATACTTGAGGATGTACGAGATGTAGGGTGGCAGCCTTTGCCTTGAGACAAACTAAAGGTAAACTCTCAATCAGGCTAGATCGGTAGAATATCCCTTGGATTTGTAATGGTCGTGATGAGAAAAAAAAGGGAGGGGGGGATTTCAATGGCTTTTAAAAAATTCCAAGACCTCCTCAAAAAAGAAAAAAAAAAGAACAAAATAAGAGGCACTTAAGACTGATTACATATGGGAATGCAAAAACATCATAGTTCCTTTGGTGAAATGTTTTTTTCCACGCATTCTTTCTCCGCACAAGCTCTCACCTGCATTTTAACTGCACCTCGGTAACGCCAAATCAAAACGCACCAAGCGTCTCAACATGCTCAGCACCATTCAATTGGACATTATCACTAATGCTTTTTATTTTATACAATCACTTTATACACTCATGACAAAGTGCCATTCCTCCCCATTGGCTGCACCATCAAATGCCCAATGATGCATGCACTAGGCCACACCTTTAGTCAGCCAGATGGCTGTGACGTGACGTGTGCAATGACGCACGCAGTAGGAACACCTTTATTCAACAAGAACTGTGGAGCCGCTGTGGCATCGGGAAAGGGTGCAGTCTCGGACCCCGGAGGCCCAGGTGCGATTCCCACCCAAACCGAATTTTATCAAATTTTCTTTTCAAAGCTATTGATTTACTTTGTTTACAGGAACCTCCCTGAGAAATTTGACGTCAATTCGAGCATTTTGTGACATGTTTTTACTCTTTGCACTGTAGGCCATTTTTCGTGCCATCTTCCGGTCACGCTGACTACGCCGACAGATCTTCACATAATGGGGCACACAATGCTTTTGCATTAAATGCAAGCATTCTCAAGGACTAAAGCAACATTTTCTGCCAGTTTAAAAACATATTTTCCTAAAGAATTTGAACACTTAAATTAGCAAATAAAAATTTTAAAATATAAAAGTACAGGAGGAAGACTTAGCAAGTGAGCCATTACCAACCACAACAAAGCTGACCATCTGGGGTGGTGATATTCTGGACTGTTAAATTCTGCCATGATGGCATTTTGAGCCAATCAGAGAGGCTGTAGCAGTCCTGTCAGCCAATCAGGCCTAACATGGTGACAAATTCAACACTATATAGCCAAATTTGACAGTGTCGTTAGTAGCTTGACTTTTGGATTGCATTAGCCATGTGATCAGACAAAAAAAAAATGATGTGCCAAGCTCAGCAAAAAACATAACGGAATAATTTTTGAGCACTTTATAAAATTTAAGGCTTTTCACAGCCTTGAAAACAGCATTTTAAATATTGAACGGTTTAAAGTACAGCAACAAACCCTATATTTTGCCCATTCTTAGTGTTTTGTTTAGCAGAAATTTACTTAGTGCCAGAGACTCATAGCTAAACGTAAAATTTTTCTGCCTTCATTTTTTCAGCTTGGAAAACATGGAGGCAGTGAGATCGCTATTGCATGTCATAATCAATAAGTTCTCGGCAAGGCACCTCACATCAAGAATCGACGCCGAGGGCGGAGATAACACAGAAGAAAACAAAATGTGAGCAACAGAAACGAATCCCATGAATTGCACCACATTTTCAACGTGAAAGCGCACTGGAATAGACTGGCATTGCTCCCAACATGAACAACAAGCTGTCATTCTTTGTGCTGCTATGGAAGGGCTGATACGGGAACCCGAGGGACATTGTCATTTCCTGCTCTCAACCTTGTTTTCTTTTGGCTTAATACCAACAGGTAGAAAGAGAGCATTATGAATTGAAGATTAAAATCAAATCAGATTGCAGAGTTAAGATTACAAAGCTACACTACCCATGAGTTGGAAAAGTAGTGGGGGGGGGGGGGGGGGGGGGCTCAGAATTAACTTACCACCGGGAATTTTTAGATGTGTACCTTAATCCAAATATGCAATAGTTTTCACATCTTGCCCCCCTTCAGGATGGTGACATAGTGGCAGGGGATCGGACCTGCAGCCTTGTGCTCTGCAGCAGAATGCCACTGCCAGCCACTGAACCACCATAGCAAATATGAATTGTGCATTAAAACATGGGTAGGTGTAATATGTTGATTTAGGCTAGGTGATATAGGTTCACAGTATTTAACAGCATGAGAGATACTTTCTTGTCCTGCATCTCGTGCTGCTAAATAATGCTACGAAAGGGAAGATGGCATTCTGGCATCAATAGGAGTGAGTGGACTTAGTTCGGTAATGCAATGCAATACATAACTGGCGGTCTGATGGAACTGCAGGCTATGTGGCAATGAAAGTGAAATGCATTAGAGGGCAACAGGGAATTAGACAGATTATGAGATTAGCAAATTCGTAGAGATGTGATGGGCTCGGTTGAGGCAGGACAAAGTCATTGGAGACCTTTGGCCATGAAGAAGAATTGAGATATAATGATGAGGATGATGGTGGTGGTGGTGGTGGTGGTGATGATGATGATGATCTCGTGCAATATACAAGTCTAGCCTGACTCTTTATCTTAATGACAACAAAGGGCCATCACTGCAGGCTATCAGTCTTTTTGTTGTTGTTGTTGTTGTTAGCTGCTCCTTGACTTTCAAACTGGGCAAATGCTAGATATTCAGAATTCACACACGTGAATAACAATGAGTGTTGTCAACTCTCTAGCCGAACATTATGTACACCTTGCAAACACAATCACACGCGTTACACCAAGTGAACAAAATATGTACATGATGAATATCAAGGACAGAAGTTGAGTCACAAGCTAGGCAGTACTGTACTAAGAATCAGGAGCTGCAGCCATGTGCATCTCTGGTCAAAACGAACATGTCACACACGTACACAAACACACACACTCACACACACAAAAAGACAGCTGCCTATTTTCTTGAACGCCAGTTTGCCCCCACTTGTGTTGTTTGACAACAGTTAATAATAAGCGAATAAGTATGCACACATACAAAAGCAATTTTCAATAGCAAGTGAGGAGGTTGATATGTTACAAATAAAGAATGGCTCCAGTCTTGGCTGTGAACAACGCAGGAAAGTGATAAAATGTACGATGAAAAAATGACAGCTGCACCAATGACTAGAATTAATGCACCTCACAAGAAAGGAAGCAATATGTGCACTGAAGACTAACTAAAAATGCGTGTATAAGATAACATAATCAATGCATAAAACAAGGCTTGCACATTTATAAATGGCATTTCTCTACAATCTTGCAGTGAGCTGGCCGCTTCCCTTCAGCCTTGCAAAAATTTATAGTGATTTTTAAAAAATGATAAACAGCTGCACGATTGGTGGGCGACGCCAGGAATGAATTCTACGTCGAAACAAGTTCTTGCTCAAAGGCTTCTTCGCCTGGTGCAGAAACAGACACAATTGTCCAGCCGGCTTGAGCATTGGGGGCAACCACCACATCGGCGACCGAAACTACAGGCACATCGGTGTCACCTTCAACTGTAGCGCTGCAAGACGATGACAAACAGGACGTTAGTGCAAACTGCCCACAGCTAGCAAAACTTCAGCTTTTGCCAGACCTAGTTACAATGAGGCAATAATGTATTCTCTTTGTAGCCTTTGGCAAAATTGAGCTTTCGTAAGGCAGAGTGTGTGCCTCCTCAGATCATGCAGATGCTGCTAGCTGCACCTCTGCTGTATGATTTTACTCAATATGGCGAGTTTGGACTGGTTCATGAAGCCCCTTGTGCATCATGTGAGCCTTTAAGGTGCGTAATGATACATTTTACTTACAACAGCAAATTATAAACGGCAGACGTGCATTCATTCAACTCTGGTTAATTCCATTTCTTTTTTTTTTTTTCTTTTTATCCCGACCAGCGCCCATGCATTTCTATGGACCCATGCATGCCTTATTGTGATCCTAAAAGTGGCCTTCAACAGACAATTAGAGCTTGAACAGCCAGCAGTCACATGCCTGACCCCTATAGTGACCCCTTCAGCGGCAGCTGATTTGTGATATAGTGCAACACATAAATTAGACCCTTGCTCATTTGCCTTGCTAAAAATTGGATATGCATTAGATTTCTACTTTATTTAGGTGCTTTAGTGTAATTTCTATGTTAGTTTTCTACTTTGGAGGAATAAAAAGTACATAATAAATGCGGGGACATGTTAAAATTGGGCAAATACTTCCAAATAAATCAGCGATGTGTTTTGGCATTTTTTTCTTCATCTTGTTTAATTCGACCAACCAGATAATTAGATCAATTTTATCGGTCCCGTCAGGGTCAAATTTACATAATTCGACTGTACTGAGTGTTTAAGCTGGTTCATGTCATGTTCTTTGATGCCTCTCCAGCATCAATACGTGTAATCACCTCCAAAAAACAAATACGACAAAGCTCATCAAATTTGGCACACTGGTTGCCAAGAAAAACAATTTCTCCTTTCCTATGTATTTAGATAGGAGCCCCCGAGCTAAAGCTTCCTCTTAATGTGTGAAGCCCAACTCTGCAGCACTGCTGAACATATTGCTTGACAACTGTACTGTCTTTTGAGCACAACCAGCATAAGTCGCAACAGGCTTCACAAGAGCAATAGGCTTCACAAGAGTATAGCAACTACATTTCAAACAGCATATTGATCCACAGTAGTCGAAAAAGGGATGGTTTAGGCTAAAGGACTACTAGTCTTCATCAAAGCATCACAGCATTCTGATTGAGACAGAAAGAAAGTAGATGCCAACAGGGACAACAAACACATTCCTGTTACACTTTGAGCACTGCCATCAATATACATGGGCCTGTCATGGTTGCAGACTCTCATGGCATCTTTTAAATATATATATAAATTATGATGAAGCAGAAGACGAAAAACAGTTTGCAGAAGGATAGACAAGAAACAGGCTCAAGACAAGATGTTAAGGCGCAAGCAATTAGGGTTCCACTCACCTGAGAGCAGCCTGTTGCTGATACTGGGCCAGTAACAGGTTGATCTGTGCCGGGTCGAGCGTTGAGGCGGCCACCTCAGTTGTCTCTACTGTCGCATCGAGCGTTTCAGTGATGACCTGCTCCTGCTGGGTGTTGGCCATGCCTTCATCTTGGTCCTCGACCTCTTGCAAAGACCTGGTGGTCAGGAATGTAGTAGAACCACTGTTCTGGCGGAAGTCTGTCAGTCCTTGGGTAAGTTCAGACATTGCCCGGGTCAGCAAGTCAGCCTCCCGGCCTCTGTTGCTGCCATTCACTGCCTGTAAGGATTACAGCGTTTATTGAAAATGACGTGGAGGCGTAGGCTCTGTGGAAGTGCTTAGGCCACTATGACCCCCTTAGCATGTGGCTGATGATCAATTTTTATTGGAAAGTATTCTTTGCCTCTTCAATCGAGTTTGTGGTAGTTGATGGGTATATGGATATCTGTCTTGCATGATGTGCCATGCCAGTAAGCAATAGGTCTGTACATCCAGGCGGTTCGTAATGCCAGCATCGTCATGCCACAATGCCTTCATAGACTCCATCACCACAACACAATCATTACTGCTGTGGTCCTGCTATCATCATCGTCGACAGCAGGCCATCATTCTACCCAAAGCCGTCATGTGTTTGTCATTGTGCCGTTGTCTTGATGTTGCTGGCATGTACACAAACTGTGTATACAGTTGTGTGCCCAGACCTGACCCAGAAAAGGGGTCAAGTCCGCACATGCGAATTTGAGTAACACCCTTATAATGCATGCGTTCTCAAAGTGGGTTCTGCAGGCCCCTCTTCAGCAACATGCAAAAGCAAAAGTGGCGCTAGTGTCCAACCGAAACAAAGCGGCGAAGTCCGCGCTGTTGTAGTCCATCAGCAGAAATCTTATGTGATACAAGAGGGGCGCCAACGCCGGAACACTTTGTGCCTAATTGTGTCTTTATTACTGCCTTTATTGCTGCGCATAAAACCTCGTTAGCGGCTGCCCACAGGCTTTCATAACTGCGTAGTAGTTGCCAACCATGATCGCGTCAATAACCACTGCAGTTTCGTCCGCAGCGGTTGCGGCAAACAGCATTTTCGTTTTTACTCGGTGCGAGCGTCGACCGCATGCCTTCAAAACTGCGTAGTCGCCATCCATGACTGCGTCGATGGCGACCGCGGTTTTGTCTGCATTTGTTGCGAAAGAAACGGTAGTTTCCTTTTGGCTTGGCGTGATGCGTCGGCCGCCTACCTTCAGAACCGCAAGGTTGCTGTCCATGATTGTGTCGATAGCGGCCGCGGTTTCATCTGCAGCAGTTGCAGTAAACAGTAGTTTTGCTTTGACTTGGTAGTTTCGCTTCGACTCGGTTATATTGGCTACATTGCTAGAGATGGCCAATTTGTTAACTACCAGCTTATTGGCAAAAAAATAATCGAGATGTGCGTGCAGTACTGAAAAGCATGTGTCAGAAGAAGATCCGTGCCGCAGTCTTTTGCTTATTGTGCAAGCAATGGCTGCCTCTTTAAGCAATTCAGTTCAAAAGTTCAAGGATTAAAATTGTGTTATCTGCTGCAAGCAATAAAAAAATATGCTGTGTAGTTTAAAACAAACACCTGGTATATTGGTATAGTACTCATTTATAAGGAATTTAACCAATGTAAAACTTAATTGCAGTTGGTGTTTAACTCTTTTCCTACCATGCAGAAAATAGGTGTTTTTCGTAGCTTATGCCAGATTTCTTTCTTTTTTTTTTAAGAAACTACTGCACTCAATAGTTTATGTAATACACAAACAAAAAGTAGAATAAGTGCACTTTTCACGCATAAGGTTTTATTAAGGAGATGTATGTCATAAAAAAAGACAAACTCCCAGAATCAAGATCGCGGGATAAAAACTGAACAAAGTTTGTAAAGACACGCTTGTATCTACTAAGAAAAAAGTGTAACAAGAATTACGAGATATATACAAGATGTATTGCCATCTAATAGGCACTATCTCCAAAAGAAACCAGAATTTTTTAATGAAAAGGTACTTCAGTACAAAAATTTAAGTGCAAGCACTACAGTTGAACGTGCTGGGCTGCGGCCACCAATGTTCTGGGCTGGTTTGTGTAGTCGTCGCTCTCAGAGTCAAAGACTGACGAAAAGGCAGCATCCTCCGACTCGCTGCTGCTCCATCCATCGATAAAATCAGTTGCAGACGCAGCAGAATCGCGAGATCTGCGATCTTTCGAAGCATGCGCGCTGCTCCCCTAGGCGGCTATTTTTGCTTTCTACTCTGACAATCACAAAATTTGGAGCACGTTCGAAAATAAATGCCTGGCGGCAAAAAAAACGAAATGCTTATAAAACAAAAATATAGTTCTCCTTCACGTCCGATGGCACAGAGTGTCCGTGAGCAGTGCAGAAAGTCTTGAAAAAGGCATTTCAAGCCATGGATAACGTAACGGCCATTTTTGCTTTCTACTTCGACAATCAAGAAACTTTGGAGTGCGTTTGAAAATTAATGCCTGGCAGCAAAAAAAGTAAACTGCTTAGGAAACAAAAAGAATTGTTCTTCAAGTCTGATAGCGCAGTGTGTCTGTGAGGGGTGCAGAAGGCTTCAAAATCGGCGTTTCAAGCCATTGATAGCAGGCTAATGGTGCATAATGGGTGCGATAGGGAAAGAGTTAAAACTAACACATTTAACACACATTCCAAATGCCACACACCGTAACGGTAGTCAACAGTAGGTCCCTGTCGCGTGCCAGCGCCGACTTCTTCGTGCCACGTTCAATAGCATGAACCATGTGCAATTTTTCTTCTATGCTGAGCACCCGGTGTTTTTAATCCGAGCTTCGGCATGATGCGAGTCCTAGCTTGCACAACACCACAACGCTCTCTGGCATGATGCAGAAATGATATTGTTCTGGCTTCACGCAAACACACAGGGCACTTGGAGGCCATCATTCTGATCTCACAGGTTTGTTGTTCTGCTGGGCCGCCCGATGGGGAGGATGCACCGTCGTGATTGCGTGAAGAAAAGTGGAAACACTACGTGTTAACCGATACATATGCAATAGGCTGGTACGAATTATGTTCAATGGCCGCTGAGTCGGGGATTTCATTTTACTACTTTTAAGCCAAAACTACTGTTTAAGCGGGTACGGTTTAACGAGGTTTTACTGTACAATAAAACCTGGTTAAACCGCACTTGCAATGAAAAAGGCGCCCTGCGACATCTGTAGTGCTACCGTGCCCGTGCACGGAGAATATGCAACACCAATGAGGAATCTGCGGTGCGAGAGTTTGCCGAGAAGAGGGAGCTGGCTGAAAAGATGGCTTGCAGCTTCAGTAAGTTTGAGGCTGCTGTCGTCGCTGCTAAGCCACTACGGCATCAACCGAAAATAATATACTTTTGTCGCGCGAAGTGAATAAATACTACACCACGTTCTTGCCCTTTCATCGCACTCTCTCTGAGTTCCATTTTTGACAGGTAAGTGGGCGGTCTCATGCTATTTCAGTTAAGCAGTACTACATGCTTATTCCGAGCTCCGGACAACTATGGTTTAATGAAGTTTCCCTGCAATATGTAATCTTTATTTACTAGTACACAATTAACCAGCACCAACCATATGCTGCAAGAATCTAGGAAATCACAGGGAGCTGGGGCAAGAATTTGAAAGTGGACCAATCTTACATTCTTTTTTTTTTTTTTCATTCAGTTAGGGATCAACACAGCCTTTGTTCATGGTAAGACTGATCTTCTTGATTCTGGAAGCATGAATCTATCAAGTTGGCTATCTCGCTATTACTCTTTAACGTCACTTTTGCTATGACAGTTGTAAAAATCTCTACACCTTGCCGAAAGAGATGCTAGAACATCCCTAGGAAACCAACAAAATGTCCCCCAATATCTGCGCACTTTATGGACACATTCCTAATACCACACAATATTATTTAGCTCTTTGGCAGTGTTCATTTCTTGCTGGATTACCACTAATCTAAAACAGTATCACAGCATCTAATATTTCTTGAATGTTGCCGTTGGTTCTACAGCAAAGGATGTGTGTCTGAACTCAAATGTACAACACGAGTCCCAGAAATCAACCTGGAATGTGCTGCGAGTAATGTATAAACAGCAGACAAACTCGGCCAGTGAGATTAAACTTGACGACCAATGACAGTGCTCGCCGCTTTTGCTCTGATTCGAGTGTAGCTTGCCTTTCTGAGCACAAGTTCTCCCGATAAGGAGTGAGGCTCTTAAATCTTCACTCCACATCCGTGACGCCATATTTAACAACCCTGATAGCACACAATGCCAGAGTACTGTCACCACTGACCTGGTTGTTGGTGGTGCCAAACAGGGCCACCATCTCCATGTGCTTCTTGCGCTGGTGTTGGAGCAGCTTGGCCTTGCTGGCATACTGCTTGTGGCACAGGCAACAGCTGTGGGGCTGCGTTGTCACGCTGCCCACCATGTGCGAGAAGGTAGGGTTCGGTTGGCCGGGGATGCTGGGTACACCTCCCTGCACATGAGGATCAAAATACTTCTCTTGCCATCCCAAAAACACAATCCAGAGAGGACACTGCATAAGCAAGACTTCACCATTTTAAACTTCACTTACACAACATGTTAACTCACCCTGCGTTATTTTTATCCCATGACCTCGTGTTTAGGTTAGTAGAGTACCTTGCAGGTGCCTAGATTTTAAACACCTAAGCATTCAAACGCCTCTTTTCTCATGGCAAAAGTACGTACTTTGATGATGAGTTCGAGGCAGTAAGTTACCGCTCGTAATCACCTTTACCTACATAATAACCCATGCACAGTTGAAATGCTTGAACCTACAGAAACACCACTGTTTTAGCAAGGTCTTTTATCCCTTTGTCTCTACCAGATTCCTATGCATGTATACAGCACTCTACACCAGTCCTTACCACAGCTGTGCCACTCACGTACCTTTTAAAAAATTGCATTCATCAACAGTAATGGCGCTCATTAGCCAAAGATGCCTTTGTGCCATTAAAAACTGGAAAGAAAGACTTTTGGTGCAATAAATAAAAGATTGCTGCAACGGACGGGTCCACTACAAGACTGAGAACCTCACTGGTATTCAGTACAACAGCATAACACTAATTCATTAGTTTCAGAGAAAGACAGCTAAATAAATAAATCACAAAAATTTTATTCAACAGATATTCTATATTGATTAAAAATTTTACAGACCTTCATATAATAGAATCAATTGTAATCATTGCTGGTGTACGAATCCGGTGTTCCCTTTAATAACAGTAGACCAGACTGTATATCTTGATTTCTGTGCACCTAAGTTACTGATAGCTTGCAACATTCTTGTTATGCAATGCTAGGAGAATCTCAAGCACGTGCAGCACCATATTTTCTTGCTCAAAATTTGAACGCATAAGATTTTGTGAAACATTTTCTGATATTCAATATTCAGTTCGATATACGACTGAAAATCTACTATTCGGTATTTGCACACCCCTACTTGTTACCATAGCAAACATGAGGAGATGGTTACTTCTCCCAAATACATGGAAATGCAGCTTTTGGTATCTAACCGTGGTAAATAAAAAAAAATGCCTTTCACAGTCGTAACATACCAGCAGACAATAAAAACTGCCTTAAAAAGCGGTTATGTCCCATACCTGTACATGGGTCTCAGTAGGATAGAAGTACTAAGATTGTATGTAGAGTAGTGAAGTGTGAAAACTTGGCTCGGGTAAAGCAAAAGAATGGTACTGGAAATCACGAAGCATTTGCAGTCTTGGGTATATTTCGGGCAGTGACAAATCTGAGCCCTATGACATCTGAGGGGGGTGAGAACTTGCCTATACAGCTTCGCCGTCTTGGTGTATGAGTTGCTATTGGCATACATCTGTAAAAATCTTTTTGCTGGAAGGCTTTCAAATAAAGTTTCACACGACAGCATGAGAGCAGCACCAGTGGGTGCATGCTTAATTGAAAAAAAAAAAGCAACAGCAAAAATAAAGCACGAAAAAGCTTTGCCCCGTCGTGTTCCCTTCCTTGAGCATTGTGTTTACTGCTGGTTTTTTTCCAGCTAAGTTTCAAGTGGTTCACTAAGAGTGGTCACAAATTCACTGGCCCACATTCGATGTGCACGCACCTTGACGCGATTGCTCATTGGCAGAGCAGCACCGGGGTGGTTCTTGAGGATGTGGGCCTTGCGCTTGGAAGACGACCGGTAGACCTTCTCGCAGTACTGGCAATAGTAGTCGCGCGTGGCCCGTAGAATGGGGAGGTTTAGCTCTGGCACCAGCTCCAGCTGAACGTTGGGATGCCGCTTAGCCATGTGGTTCACCAGCATGCCACGACGCTTGAAGCCCAGCATACACGTGTGGCACTTGTAGATGAACCTCTGGTAGTCCGTAGGTGGAACCTGGGTGCAAGCGCTGGTACCTTAGAGGGCAACACCTTTGCAGGAGCCTGAAAGACACACTGCAACATTCATTATATTAAGGTTTGACTGCATTGCCGAAAACAAAATAAAGGACCCAATATGAATGTATATATAATCAGTGCAGGGTCATCTTATGCCAACTGTCTCAGACATGTTGCTCGACCTTCTCAGATTTCTTTCTCTAAATATCATGCCCATTTAAAGTCCTTTGTGCAGTGCGTTTTACCAAATTATTTTAGGTGAAAAAAAATTATTTTTTTTTTTCACATCGTGCAGCATCCTTTAAACATTTGATGGCAACTCTGAACTCCTCATGGTAACTCCAAAAAGTGCCTTTTCTGACACACAGTGAAAGCAATAGCAGGGACGATATTTTTGTAACGATTCGTCTCACTGCCCATTATTCCTTTCTTATCATCTCTTTCACTGACTATCTGATCACCACCATAACAGAGGTATCAGTTTGTCCAAGGTAATGCCAAAGCACTAAAAGAATGCAAAGTGAGCTGGATCATCCGTAAATATGGACCTAGCACATGTACAATAGTGCTGAAATCAAATTTGAACATAAGGAAAGAAAGTACACCAGGTGTTATATCATTTAATCAACCCATGATCCGATATCACTAAAAATTTTTGGCAGACTCAACTATGGTTGGCATCTATGTGAAGTGTTGTGCGAATAAGTGCAGCACAAGACACCAACGCGCACCGAGCTAGTGGGGCCCAAGTCCCGCCGAGACTCGCATCATTTTGCGGCTTCAGCAAGGTTACGTCTACCCTCCTTGAATTCAGCCTGGGTCTGCAACTGTTTGGGGCGGGACATTTCGACGGGAAGTTTTCACATGCTCACTAGGAATGATGGCATGTTTGGGCAAATGCATATTAAAAGCATGCAGTACGCTTCCAATGACACTACGTGCCATGCACTGTAAAACAGACAGGCAAACTTGCTTATCACAATAGGGTTCACGGCAATAGCTATGCATGCAGCATGCGACAACCCAGGAGAAGATTCGCTGGCACCAGAATAGCAATCTGAGTGTGCACAGGCGTTTTCACATGAGGTAGGGGGGCGAATATTGCAGGGAATATTGCTTTGGCAGGCGGCTACTGTTTCCGATTGCGCGTCTCGCGTCATTTCTTGATTACATGGCAATTAGTGGCTGGAAAACATATCACACAATCGCAGTTTGGCAACATACTGAACATTTGTGCCGGAATATTGCATTTTTCAGGAACGCATGAACTGGTAAAAGAGAAGCATAACTGTAGAGGTATATTTTTCGCATTCCGGATCGCAAATGTTGGCACAGGAAAATTGTACGTAACAGGAACATATCAACAAGGTTCCACTGTACAGTCAATACCAACGATGATGAAATCCCGCAAGAACAAAATTCTCGTGACAATGAAATACAGTTAAGATTTTATATAACGAAGTTGGTCAAATTGGCGATTTGCTTCGTCATATCGAAATTTTGTCCCATTGAAATTTGGCCTTTTATGCAATTAAGCACAGTCATCGATCGATTTTTCTTACACAGCGGGGCCACACAATTTTCCAAATTATAGGGCAACCAAAAAAAAAAAACCAAATTTGAATAGGAAAACAATTCATTTTGATGATGGGAGTCAGCGACAAATGATACGGTTTCATGCCACGTCGATGATATCTTCACATCAGTGGTATGAATTAAGCAAAGCCACCATGGCTAATAACCTCGCCCACACTGAGACTATGCTATCACTAAAAGTGCCAGCAGAGGGGAGCGAATTTTCTCGAGTTCATCACCGATTTCGTTATTGCGAGTTTCAACTGTATATATTTTTGTACAATCGCCGACTGATTTTTCGGACTCCAAAAATTCGGACATGCTCGATTATTCGGTCTGCTTCGCGGCACCGCCCTTCACCCCATAGACCATAACGTATAAAAACTGCCGAAAGTTCGGACACCTTGCAACCTCTCGTCTGATTTTTCGGACACTCCTTGAGCCAACTCGATCGAGAGCACCATGCACCGACTCTGGCCGGTGCATGGTTCGACTTGCTGAACACCATTTTTGTTTTGAACGGAGCCTCCTTGCTGCGCCACGAAGTGGCACTACTGCAAATCCCCGCTCATCATCCTCGTTTCTGCCTGGTTCGATAGAGTGGCTACAGCAGTTCCGGTCATAGCTTAGTAAGCCATGTCAAGACAATCCAGCAGCTGATTTGTTTCTTTCTTCATGCACGATGCTGCGAGTAGGCCACATTTTTCATTCTTGCGACTGGTGTCAGCGTAACAGCGTGGTGGTGTTTGCTTTGTGCGATGTGTCGAGGTTGCGGTGATCCAACACGGCATACAGAAACATCGCATCAAGTGTCTAATGGCGCCGACAGTGCCCGCGCAGACTGCACTGGGGTATGCCGGCAAGCGGGTGCCAGGAGGCCGAGGATTTGTCGCCTTCTAATGTGCTCCCTACCATCGCCAAAAATGTTCTGCGGAGACCTGCGCAGCGGTTGCATTGCGATTCCGAACACCATCTCATTTGACAGTTTTACAGGTGCTGACATGCTGTACTGACATGCGCAGCACTCGACAACGGCAAGATCATTCGTCAGGTTTCTGCTGCACCGCCAGACAATGACGCACCATTGCTACACTGCCATCACATGCGGAGCGTGTACAAGCAGTAACTGTGCTTTCAGCCGTACGACCCTCTCCGAGATTCAGGCTTATCTGATAGCGCGTAAACAGAACAGCGTGCAACGGCGCATTGATGATTTCTTCAAGCCTACTGCCGAGCCCGAATAAGTGTGTGGAAATAAAGGATTTCTTTCTTTCTTTCTTTCTTTTTTTTGGTGCTTAATCTGCTTTTTCAGACACCTGTTTATTCGGACATTTCCGCAGTCCCCGTGAGGTCCGAATAAACGGTCGGCGACTGTATTTGGGCAGTCGCGACTCTGTAAATCTTCGAAAACCTTCTCTAAACTTGCAGAGGTCATTCTTTGGCACCTTTCAAATACAGTGCACCTATTCATAATCCATATTTACAGAGAGAAACATGAACGAGGCCTGACAAGATGCCGCTAAAGTCCATAAGTCATGGTGAGTTGGTTTAGGAACTTCAAGGTGGTGTCCCTACAAGCCCTTTGTTTCTGCATCTTTTCTGGCTTATGAAGCCTTTTCTCACAGTAACAGCACCTTTTTTGTACTGTAAAAAAAACAAAATTGACACAGCTCAACTTCTTTTTTTTCTTAGTGTCACGTTAAGTGCACATGGCAGTTCTGAATTACCAACAATGAAAAAAGAAGCAACACTGTCAATAGTTCACTGGCTATGATGAGTTTCTGCTCAAAGGCCAACTGCAGTAAAATTTCACTCTGGCTAAATTTGTTATGAATGGGTACACTCAATAACCAATAATTCGGACTTCACGGAGAACGTAAATAAGTCAGAACTATCGAATTTTCGAAAAAAAGCTAATGTATCCAAAAAGGATTATTTTATTTACATTTTAACGTCCCCGAGCAAGGAATAAGTGATCAATTCGTTGCTGCACGCACTTCCACTTGTGTGCAACCAAGCATGGCTGCATTTTTGCCAGTATTGTGCTATCGCTGTAAGCCGATGCAAGGACTGCAAAGGCTCGAGTCTGCATGTGAAGGCTCCGGAGCACACGGCACATCATCATCCCCATCCGAGTTAGAGTTGCTGTTTAACGGTGGGAGATTCGGCACCCGACAACACCACACTGTTGACGTCTGCAAAGCTTTCCAATCTAACGGTGGCAGAAATCAGCATACTGCAGCCTAGAAGGTCATCGACAATGTCCGCATCTGAGCACGTTGTGCTAGACAGCAGGTTCAGGCTCTTCAGTTGTGCAGTCATTCAGATTGTGACCCAAGACTCATTTAAAGTCGGACAGTGAGGGCACCGTTGGTGCCATTTGACGTGTCCTGTCGATAAGTTCACAAGAAAGGCTTCTTGGAGCCAGCAGAGCACTGTCTGGAACAAAACTAAACAAACAAGCACAGAATAGCGGAACGCTGTCGGAAAGGTGAACTCAACAGGATGGCGAGAGAGGCCATGCACGGGGTTGCCAGAATAGGATATGATGATAGCGATGTTGATGCAACCTGTAATGCAGGCAAGGCCTCCAAACTCGGCATTTGCAGCTAAATCTCCAAGGCGCAGTGCTGCAACTAAGGCAAGGCCTCAGGGATTACTACCGTATTTACACGATTGTAAGTCGACCCCCCCATATCGCGTGACCGAAAAAAAAATAATAATAAGAGAGCATACCCGAGGGCACATTCGATAACGAAAATTTATTAGTAGCTGACATGGTCACTGGACTACTCGTCTTCACTAGTGCTGTCATCGTTGCTGCGGTCCCACAGCGCGTCGTAGTCCAGCGAAATTTTAAATTTGGCAAACAACCGCACCAGGACATCTTGCAGAACAGCAGCCCACGCCAAATGCACCCAACCACACGCAGCCGTCAGGGAGGCTCTTTTGACAGGTCCAGTTGGCGTAATTTCGCAGTCTTCTGCCGCCAGCCACTCGTACTCGTGGCGGAGCAGAACCCAAAAATTAAGGTGAAGGTCCGGGCTTGTTTCATGACCACGTCGCACTTCACTGGCAGGGACCGATCACGCATTTCAGCGACGTACGCCGCAAGCTTAGCCTACAGCTCCGGAAAGCGTCCAGACTTTGGCACGTGGGAAATTTCTCACTTGTCCCAGGTGAAAATTTCGCTTCACTGCAGTCGCCACTCTCGCACCACCTGTTTAGAAACATCGAAATTGCGGCCCGCTGTGCAGTGATTTGTTTCTTCGGCGTAAAGGATGGCAGCCCTCTTGAACGCTGCTGTGAACGAGTGCCGAACGATTAGTGGGCCTGGAGCACTCATGACGACTGGGGAAGCATAGAAGTAGCACGTAGCCAGCAGTCAAGTGGAACGCATCAAACCAATACCAATGCCTTCAAACAGAGAAAGAGCAGCCCATGAGCAGCCAGCGAGCGGTGACTGCTCTTCCATGAACTACCAATACTCCCCGCAAGCGCCGCCGTTCTGAGGGTGCCGCCGCAAATGGGAGCAGCGGCGCTTCCATCAACTATCGACACCCCCCCATGAGCGTTGCATGCACTGTAAAACTCTCAAAAATGTTGAAGAACCCTTCCGAAAAGCGTACAAACACGCGGGATAGTGAAAAGATACGGGTGGGGCCATAGAGCAAACATAAAATTCTAACTACGTTGTAGATCCCGTTGGTATCGTTTTTTTTGGCGGGGCCATGTTTCAGTTTCGATTGTAAGTCGACCCCCCAACTTCAGACTTTCAAATTTAAAAAAAGGGGTCGACTTACAATCGTGTAAATACGGTATCTAACGTATAATCTCCAGAGGCCATACTTGAGGTCTTGTCGAGGTTCCCAGAGTAGATAATGGCGGCAGAGTCGGCGTATGCTACAGCCATGGACAGTGTCCGGGTTATCAAATGTAGAGTTGGCAGCTGCCTGAAATATTGGTCGTCTTTACACATTAAGTCTATGGGGCCATTGGCGGTGCCACGAAGCTGTCCGAATTACCGAGCGTGTCCAGATTATTGGTGTCCGATTTATCGGTTGGCGACTGTAATATAAACCACTGAAGCAATTTTGGGAAACCCCTCAGGGTTGCTAACTGCGTAATTTTCTGTTTAGCAGACTTTAACAGCACTTAAGCAAACAATGCACGCACCTAGTGGTTGTCACTCTGATGCAATTCTCAGCCCGCAGCCTCCGGGATTTCTCAGTACACTGCAGGTAGCCCCAGGTGCCACCTCACATCAGAAGTCATGCCAAGGAGACAGGAGTTCGAAGGAATGGGTCACTACCGATGAGCAGTAACGGCAGCATTTCTTTTTCTTTTTCTCAGTTCCAGCTATTTTCGCTACCGCTTCATGACACTTCTGCTCGTATTTCAAATGTTAAATTTTGCACAGATGCTAATCAATATCTACGCCATCTCAAAATAGGCTTTCTCTGCAATACAAAATTTTTTTACAGATGGCCCTTAAGGTTGCGCAAACTATCCCCTAATTTCTGTTCCCTAATGCACTTGTTATGTTTTTGTGAGGCATTGAAGGGGGGCATACCTTGGGCACAAACCTCTTCGACGAAAGCGGGCGCGCAGCCTTGGCACGTGCTTGCTCACGAGCCTCGCGGTCTGGTGCGTGCAAGCGGCGCGTGTGTTCCTTGAGCTTGTCCTTGCGCTTGAACTGCCGACCACAAAGTGCGCAGAGGAATTCGCGGTGCTCCGAGTGGCAGAGCATGTGCAGTTTCAGCTTGTCCTGCCGGCAAAACACCTTGGGACACTGCTGGCACATGAAGCGCTGGTTCGTGTGGAAAGCTCGTATATGCTTGCGCACTTGGTTGTACTCTGAAAATTTCTGCAAACGGACAGGGGAAAAGAAAAAAATAGGCTGTATGAAGTTTATTGTTGACTTACTGTTTACAGCATAATGACTAGGATGTCATGAATATATATATGCACACAGAGAGGTTTTAATGATTTCAGAGGCAAGACCCCTTGTCAGTAATAACAAATGAAAAAAAGTAATGCAGCAGTGAATGAAGCAAGAATAATATTTAAATTCAATGGATTATATGCCAAAACCAAGATCTGACTATGAGGAATGCTATAGTGGAGGACTCCAGATTGATTTTCATTACATAGGGTTCCTTAACGTGCAGCTAAATCTAATTACACATGTTTTTGCACTTCAGCCCCATGAAAATGCAGCTACTGTGGCCAGGATAAAAAGCCTGCGACTTTGAGCTTAGCAGCACACCATGACCCCTAAGCCACTGCAGCAGCTGTGAATGGAGTAATAATGATTGATTGAGTGACTGATTGATGACTCACTTATTAAAAGCAAGAAAGTAGGAAGTTAAGGGCCATGTTAAGGGCCATGTTCTGTTAGTAGTAACAAAATAGGGCCTGCGACTTCGAGCTTAGCAGCACGCCATGACCTCTAAGCCACCGCAGCAGCTGTGGATGGAGTAGTATTGATTGATTGAGTGACTGATTGATGGCTCAGTTATTACAAGCAAGAAAGTAGGAAGTTAAGGGACATGTTAAGGGTCACGTCCTGTTAGTACTAACAAACAATATAAAAAGCTGAGCGTGTACACATAGTCAAGCAGTAGAACATAACTATGCAGTCAGGTGACTGCAAAATGAAGTGCAAAATGATTAAAATGCAACATCTACAAAGATACTATGCAGGTAATCTTACTTTTCCACAGGTTGGGCAAGTGTACATGCCATCCTGCAGATGAACAAAGACGTGCTCTTTCAGGGCAGCCACAACATGGAACTTCTCTTTGCAGATCGGGCACTCGAAGTATCGCTCCTTTCTGTTTTTGTCACAGAAAAAGAGAACAAGACAAGGATTGAGCCCCACTGTGTCGTCCTCCATGAGGTCAATCGCATGTGATATTCCGCACTTTGCAGATGACTTGACAACCATTGTGGACAGGACAGCAGCTCACACCTAGACTAACCACTCTGCAAGTTTATTATGTGACGCAAGATTTATTACCTAGCTGATCATAAAGTATTCAAAATTTAAACGTGTCTACTTTATTCAGCGCAAAAATTGTCCAACAGGACGCTCTCAGGGTAAGGTGAATGCAATAAAATATAACCTGCATGCCTTCGTGCCACAATTCACCTACAATTGGTAGCTAAATAGGATAAATTCTGGTTCATGCATACTTCCTTAAAATATACTAACGATTAAAACGTAGTAGCGACAAATCCTCAGCCAAATCTCCATAGAGGCTAATGTATGGGCTGACGGCTTAAGGGGGAAACAGGGATCAGATCACGAAAGTAGCAAAAAATTTATTCTGGGAAACCACTCATCTCATCATGTGCGATACCTAGTCCACATAGTATCAAAACTACTTAGCTAAAAACATACTCTAAATGCCCCCCAAAAAAAAGGAGAGAGAGAGAAATTTTTTTGTCAGCGCAGACGATGAGAAAAGAGCTCAAAGTTGTGCAAAACATCAAGGTTTGCATAGTCATCTCTCGTCTTTCCTGTGGCCAAGCTCCGCTTAACATGGTATCGTACGAAAACTGATAGTTTGGCCTTTCCGTTCCAGCCCTCCTTGCCTACGATAACCATATAGAATAACCACAAACATCAAAATTCAGGGGCCATGCAATGACGTTTGTGATGCGTGTGCCCCTCCTATTGGCTCAGTGTACTAGTATGCTGAGAGGCACCTTTAGATTGGCTATCACCAAGGCAACAGGTGCACCGGTGCTCATGAAGGAGTGCTGAACTGCTACGCTTGCTTTGAAAACTGTATCGATCACACTGTTTTTTTTTGTTTGTAAGCGGTAAATTGGTGCTTGCTTTGAGAAAAAGAAAGTTTGAAAGTGGACAGTATATGGAAAGCAAAGCACAAGCTTCCTCCATCTCCTACAGTGAGGAAGAGTAAGCAGCAATTTTAAGAACTGAGTACCGTGTCATACCAGACCTAACAAGTAGTCAATGCAACACGCAGTCCCGTACTGAGTCAGCAATAAAGCGATAGCGAAGCAAACTACTGCCCTGTGTCATCAAGCCATCAACTATGTACCAGACTGTGTCACGTGGGTGGCATTTTACTTGGAGACCCTACACGACATGCTGGTGCTTGTTGCCACACCTCTCCACACCACCGCGGGTTCGAGCAGCCTAGATCCTGTTCCAAGACCAGAAGCGCCTAATAGCATCACCGTTAATGGAGACAGTGCACTTGCAGCTTTTGAAATGTGATGGATGTGAAACAGACTCCCCGGTTTACAAAGAGACAGATGCTAATACGAATGTGCACAGCACATGTACCAGCAAAAGGACCCCATGCACTTAGTAGGTGATGCGCTACACAGAATTTACAAAATTTGGAAGACGCTTAAGCTTCGCCTTTGAGAGTGGAACGCAATAGCATTCAATGATCCTTGACTGCTTCTCACACTTCCCAGCAACTGCAGCATATGTAACCGTAATGTTTACTAGGAAATGCTGGCCTCGAACCAATATACACAAAGGTGGGCTTTCAGGTAGAAATGCGGCCTCTTGCATGGGCCGCGATGTGGTGTAGGCGAGCGCCATCTGGAGGTATTGCCACGAATCAGGCGCGCCGCTCCGTGACGCCCTCTCCCCCCTCCCTCCCTCGCCACCCCACGAGATACTGGAGCAGCAGCACGCATAAATGGCGGACGCCGTGGCCAGTCTGTGAATGGTAGAAATGCTGGAAAAGGGGTTTGTTTTGAGCTCTTGTGTAACAGAATTATGTTTTCTCATATAGTCAAATTACAATCCGACGCTATCATGTCTGTTGGTTGTGTGTAAGGCATACTTGCTTGAGAAATTCAATTAGTTCAGTAACTTCCTTGCCCCACATGGAAGGCCCCGGTATGGGTGGTTCGAAAATCTTTTTGCCGAAACGACATCCGCCACCGGGCACCGATGCCAAATTTTCTGCGACATGGAGCCCTTAACGCCATCGCGTTAATACGGGATGATCGGCATCACATTGCAGCATGTATTGTGTTTCAAAGAAACGCAGCAGGTTCTCATTCAGTAAATTGCTATATGGACACGTACACATATACATCAGGGAAAGCTTGACAAGTCTATATGTTGCTCGCTCTGCCAGTGTGCTCCTCTAATAAAGTTTCGAAATGCTGCTTGATATAGCCTGTCCTTATATAACGGGGAAAATAATAAAAAGAATAAAGATAGCCTCTCAATGCATATATTAGGTGAAGACCATGGCATCGCATAGTATCTTTCTGCGTAAGCAGCAGTGAACGTAAGAGGATGCAAATTTATAGTTGACTGTTACTGAATACTATACTGTTTAGTGCGTAGTTATGACATGTTCCCACCATGTATATATTAACGAGGTTCCACTGTAATGAAATGACATGGTTATCATAACATGAACATAAAATCACCAGAGCTGTATTTTGTATCTATACATTGTTTCCTATATAGCAGGCAATGTTGTGGAAACTAAGCAAGTACTGCTGTCATAGAACCCTCACTCTGCACACTTTGCAGTGCGAGTTTCCACTGTAATAAACGAGTGTTGCCTCTAAAGGAGTAATCTAAACAAGATGGAAGCTTGAAGTGATGTAAGTCGTGGAACAAAGAATGTCACTTATAGGGGTATTACTCAGGCTCGCGCGTGCGCACCTGACCCTTCTCTGGATCGCACAGCGCCGGCGGAGCGGCAGTCGCTCCCTAGCACTTTCGCAGCAGCCCTAGCAGTCAGAGCTGTGACCCCTAACCCGCGGTTCGCAGTGAGTTGCGACCACGGCGGGTTCAGGCCAGGGGGGGACAGGGTGAGTCTCGACCTAAGGTGTTTATTCACCTTAGAGTACAAATGTTCCAACAGACAGCAACAGCCACAACACACACAAATACAGCACAAAACACAACCACAGCGGCGGAGCATTCCGCACGTCTGGGGTGAAACAAACCGCACAACGTGGGAACCACAAAAGAGGCTGATAAGAGTTCAGCTCACCCAAAAGTGGATCCGCGCTCGGGCCCTGGGGCGGTGAGTCGCACACAAAGGCCGGGCGCAACAGGGGGGACGGCGTGCGGCGGTCTCAGCGGCTGATTTGAGATGCGGCCTTTCGCGAGCTCTTCCGCCGTGAGACAAAGATGCGTCGGGGGAATCGCGCTTCTCCCCGAGCGGCGGAGAGGAGTCTCCCCGGTTCCAAGAAAGGGAAAGGAGGGAACGGGGTGCCTTGGCTGCAGCGTCGCGGCCAGGCGCGAAGAGCAGCGGGAGCGGCGAGGGTGCCCTCTCCCCGCTACCCTCCGCGAGCGAGCACGTGATTATCGCGTGATAACCGCGTGGCCGCTCCGGAGATATCGGGATGCGCGTGCGATCCCCACACACTTCAAGCCAACGTTTGCTTCGACAAGGGGACTTGTGAAAACACTGGCTTAAAGCGACATTCCTTGTTCAAATACTCATCAGTGTCTCTAGAGGAGTAGCGGCACATATTTTATAACTTGTCAAAAGTCTACTACATTTTTCTTGCACACAAAAGTATGACGGCGAGTAAGAAGTTTAAAAAAAAAAACACTCGTAAGATATCTTTATTTGATACTAAATTTGGAGCTTGAAATGCAGGACCTGGTGTGATTAGTATCAGCGTGAAATATTGACATAGAGAGCAAAATATGGTGACATTGTGCTGCAGTAAGGCTAGGTGTGATGATGTTGCTCATAAAGAAATTAACAAGAGTGCCGCACACGTTTCTTCAGACTTTTTTCACATGTTACAGCAGTGGCAATTGCATGGGATGAAGCAACCCAGTCTTTCACAACACACATGACGCATCGCATCACATGACGCCTCAGCCTTTTGGGTATCAAGACTTAAACTGGTTTGTAGAATACAGTTGACATCTGTTAATTTGACCCTGACAAGACAAACAAAACTGGTCAAACTATCTGGCTGGACAAGGTAAACAAGATGCAGAAAAAACGTCAAAGCACACTGCTGATTCATTTGGCTGTATGTGTACGGATTCTAACATTCCCCCAAATCAAAAGTGTACCACTTTATACGTGTCCAAAGTAGAAAACTAAAGCTCCTAAACAAAGTAGAAACCTCACGTGCACACTAGTCTTTAGGGGGGAAAAAAGGGCAAGAACGTTGCACAATGGTAAACATATTTTAAAATTTTTTTTAAAGTCAACTTTGCTGCAGTACAGTTGCGTTAAGTGGTAAAGCATGCTTGCACCGCAAAGGCAGTGTAGGTTTCAACGAAACTGGCACTGCCAACAAGAGCGATGCTTTGCATCACCCTTGTCGCTATCTCATCGGCCGGTGCACATTGTTGAGATGCACGCTCGCTGCCTAGCTTGTCTGTGGGATTTTTCCAGCAACTGCATTATAGTCGGCATTTCATTTCGCACGGCTCCACTATAAGAGGTATGCATACACATCGAGTACTACGGGAAGATAAACAGAAGCCACAGAAGACCGCATTATATCCGGTTCTGCTCTATAAGCAGTTGCCCTATAAGTGGTCCGAGCTGTATTATAATAAATTATTTAGTGCATTCTGATGCATTCTGATGCCAGGGTTTAGACAGTTGGAGCCTACATTTAACAAACAAAAATGACAAGTCGAAAACGTAATGCCATTCCTTTTAGCGGTGCACTGTAGTGTACTCCGAGCAGAAGTTGGCGGAAACTCACTTGTGCGTTTTGAGGTGTTCAGTCAGAGCCGAGGTGTTCAGGAAGCGCTTGTCGCATGTGTCACACTTCAGTGGCTTTGTCTCGTCGTTTCCGTGTACCTGGTAATGCTTGGACAGGCGGTCTTCCGTGGCAAAGCCCTTGTAGCAGAGGCTGCACTTATGGACTCGCTGTGGCACCGGAGCCCCTGCAGAGGCTGTCTCATTTTCTGGTTCACCCGCAGATGCTGCCTCCGATGGCTGCTTGACACGTTTTGGGGGCCCTCGTTTGCCATGCACTCCCACGTGCTTCATCAGCTCTGCTTTCGTTGAAAACTCCTGCAAACGTTGTCTCGCTGTAGCGACTCTGAAGTGATGAGCGTAACAACAACAGTCTAGAGTAACGAGATCAAACTACCATGCATAAAAAACCAGGAGTGTACGAAAAACTCCCTCACATCACTGCTTGAAAATTTCTCAAGAAAATGCTCCAGAATAAAAGTGAGAGAGAGAAAAAAGAAAACACTACGAAACCAAGTCCTGGCTACACTGCTAAGCTCAGCCCATTCACCTTGCAGTGGTCATGCTTCCAAGTAGAACACAAACTGCGCCACTTACTGAACCACACTCTGGACACTGTTCGAGCTGAGATTCAGGAGTCGGCTCTGTCGGCGTCACGACAGCATGCAGAGGCAAATGCAGGTTTAACAGGTCAGAGCTGGGAAACACATAACGGCAGTGTGGACAGCCCCACGAGAAGGTTTCTGCTTGGGATGCGCTGCGTCGTGCTGACTTGCGAACGCCCTCACTAAGCAGGGACCCCAGGGGTTGCTGCTGCTGCTGCTGCTGAGCCTGCTGTGTGTGCTGCGCCTGCTGCTGCTGCTGCCGCCGCTGCTTGAGGCGCTCATCCTTCTGTTGGTGTCGAATCACGTGCCTGTTTGTGAAAAGCAAAACTGAATTGGTGAGTAAATGGAAGACTGAATTAATTATCAAATGAAAGAACAAATTACTAAATGAATGAATGAGCAAATGAATGAATGAATTAATTAACGTGCAAGAGTGTGGGGCTGCCACAGCAGTGAAGTGACAGACATTTGTGTCCTGCAGGCACAACTGGGCAAAGAAGGGTATTCTATAGTGAAAAGCTCTAGATTAACCATGACACACAAGGAGACTGGTACATATTTTTACATTTTACACACATCAAAATGCAACTTCCACAGTTGAGGTAGTACTACAGAGAAAACTTAATAAACAGCAGTTCTTTTAACTTTAAAGTGAATTAGATACACAGCATAAGAGAAAGAAAAAAACCAACAGTAGAACAGGGCATCAACTGCAGCTTATTTCATGCTTTAACCCTTTGAGGGTCACATCATTTTAGGGAAATGCATCCTGCCAGGGTCACATTATTTAACTGCATGTTTAAATTCTTTAGGGTGACTTATTTTAAGAAAAAGCAAGCAAATATTTTTTATGTGACAATAAAGACACAAATTCTTTTAATGTGTGCAGTTTTATACATGGTTTATCATTGAATAACATAGACAGTAGTGTATAGCAGGGTAATTAATTTTTTATAAATGTAATGAAATTTATAAAACTTATTTTTATGCTTTAAATGGGTTTCACACAACTAGGGCCTGAAGGTGATCACGGTCACTGCCCAAGTATGATGTATAATCCGACGTTTCGGAACCGCGTACGGGTTCATTGTTCACTGAGTTGGACAGGAAATAGTCGTCACTTATGTAGCCAGCACGTGACGTAACGAACGTGCGTAAATGGCAGGCATAGTCCTTGGTGGGGCCTGTAACTAGGGCCTGCATTATGAACCACTCCATTTCATTATGCATTTTTATCATGTGTCGCGCTGAAGGAGTGATCCCAGCAAAGCTGGTGGCGTGGTGGCCAGCAAGCCATGTTCCATCCAATGACCAAGGGCTAAAAGAATCGAAAATGAAGTCATCATTAAAGAATACAGCCCAGTATCCACGGCCATAGTGAAAGCTAGGTATGCCCTGTGAGCACCTACAAGAAAAAGGCAATCGTCACAAGAATGAAGCCAGTGAGAAACTCACAGTAATCACTCGTTTTATCATTGGACTAAATTCTTTCAGATGTGTTGCATGAAGGTATGTACGAATAGTAGATTTTGAGTTCGAAGCTAATTCGAAGCAAATAGTGATTCGGGACGAATATTTTCTAATTGAATATTGTATAGCTGTTATGCGAAGAAGTGGCTGGAAACGCTTATGCATAGAAACTACTCATATTGGAATGAATTTCTTCTTCTGTCGAAGAATAACACCGAACTTTAGTGCAGTAGAACTCGTTAGCTAAATGTCAAAGATACAAAGAGTTTAATGAATAGCAAAGCATGATGCAACTGCCTCTGTGCCTGTAAGAAGTCAATGAAAAGAACACACAAATAAAATGTTGCACAAATAAAAGATGTAGACTATTGCAATGACTAGGGGAAGTGTAAACAGGAGATAATGCTTACCAAAGCTTTCATTCTGATAGATACCCTTATTAGACATTTTAGTATTACAAAAAGGAGCATTTTTTCAAACATTCAGTCGCTGCCGTCATGTATGGCCATGATAATTTGGGACTTGTTGCTGTTGTTGCACAAGTGCAGTGATGACACTCGAAGGGTTAAGCTTTAAGTACAATGTCAAAGTACCTTTTGGGAGCTGCCTGCACTCCCAAATTTATTCTGCTTAATAGCTTTGAAGTCGCTCTGATTACTTCAACTGGTACTGAAGATCTCATGGCAGGATTCAGAGGATAAATAGTGGGATTGACTTTCGTTTATCTAGCCAGTCGGCTTGCACTGGCTAACCTCCTTGTCCATCGAACTTTCTCTCTATTCTCTTCTCATCTGTTCCTCAATACAACCAGTACACTATTTAGTTCTGTATTTCCATCAGTGCCCTTCACTCCTAGAGGAGGGTAATGGTTTGGGATAGTTGGCAACAATTCATGATAAAGGTTACTTTCGCACCACTTGAAACGAGGACTAGGAAACAACAGACACAAGTGCAATCTTGCGCTTGTGTCTGCCGTTCCCTAGTCCTTATTTCAAGTGGTGCGCAAATAACATTTATCCTAGAGAAGGTATCGACTTTGACACATTTCGTACTGAGAGCATGCGAAGCTAATTAAGTGCAAAAGCCCGAGTGTTTCATTTCTAGAATGCTGCCATGCTTGACCTTACCAGTTGGAGTGCCGATGTGCCATGCAAGCCTTTACAGAGACTCCTTCATCCCTAGGGAAAGCCTGGACTGAAATTGCCTTTCCGCATCAGTCGCTTTCTTCACCGGCATTAACAAGTTCAAACCCACTGAACAAAATGAATTTTGCCAATACTCTTACTGCATTTTGATTTTATTCTTAACCCCACTCATTTCTGTAATGGGTTCGGGCCTGGACAGTATGTGAAATAAATAAATAAACCATTTTGAAGAATGCACCACATCGTCCAGGCCCATTTCTCCATGTGCCAACAAATGCGAGAACTCAATGTAGAATTAACACAGTCTAGCTGAAGTTAAATGTCATAGATGGCTCCAGCACACCAGCCTATCCACATCTGAGAGCAGTGGGTGTAAGCACAAGGTGCTTCATTTGGTCATCATCAAAGCGCCCGCATTGTTCTATGTCATGCAGCCAGTGCACAACAGCTACTATACTGATGCCTGGCAAGAGGGTGGCACACGATGCAAGAAAAAAACAGCCAGAAATGTAGATGGACACATGCCATAACATTTACCTCCCTTGCACAGGGCTCGGCAAGTTCCATCATACAGCACAATCTCTGATGGAGACAGTACGGCACCGCACATTCACAGGAACCTCCCCAGCCCAGCTCATATCTTTGGTCATCACTTACCCTCTCTTGCGTTGGTGCGACTCATTCACATGGAATGCTTATAATGCTTCCTATGTCAACACGAAACTATCAGCTGTTAGGACACCTGTGTGCATGACGTAACTCCCCAAGACTGCATTGTTAACGCTCATACAATGCATTAGGCATCACTATATGGACATCAGCAATACCTTAGTGTCACGTGCACTGGGCATTCAGCTATATCTGGGCGCTGTGGCCTTGGTCTTGACCTCACTGTCGCTGGCAAACTATTCTTTTTGTTTCTTGGTGAATATATGACTTTAGTTGGCTTCAAACAATCCCACTGGGTTACTATCAACTTCATTGGAGTTCAATGACATTGCTGGATATTGCATAGGCGTCATTGAATTCCAGACAGCTTTTGTTTGACTTTTTATTAGTTTGCTGGCTGAAACCACTCGCAATGAGATGAGGATGCATTTCATGCTTTAAAGTACCTGAGCAGCACCGGCAGGTGTGTTGTGAATATTCTTCAGCCAACTTGCTAAATCCTCTGGCTTTCCAAAAGACAGTATACAGACTGTCAGATGTTTGCTATTTATTCTTAATGTGGCATGAAGCATCTACATTGAGCACATCATTTAGGAATAATCCACACCTTCTAGGGGGTCCCGAAGTAAAAACGCAAACGAATGATCAAACTTTAAAATGGGTTAAGTTACATCGAACATCCCTCGCAACTGACCTTTTTCTGTTGTAGGGATGAGAGAAACGAAGGTCACACAATGAGCACTTATACTTCTTCTCGGAAGAGTGCATCATGAGGTGACGCTTGAGGCCGTACTTCCTCTGGAAAACCTTGTGGCATACATTGCACTGGTTTTCATCTCCTGATGTGGGCTGGAATAAAGTGAACAGTTGTTTTGGAAAGTTGCCAGAGATGGCCCGTCTCCATCAACGTGTTTCTCTCCCCTAAGATGAACTAGCCATTAGACGATTACAGTTCTTTAAGAAGACTGGCGTACATTCAAAATGAACAAGAACAGAAGAGTATAAAGAGAGATCAAGTGTTTAATTCCATGAAACACAACAAGGGTTCTACTTCAACATGACACAAATAATATATGCGAATATGTACACCCTGTGCATGCACTGTGCACTTCGTCCCTGCCCATATTTTTGTCTTTTGGTCAGGCATACTGGTTTAAGTAGGTCATTGTGGTTATAAATGCTTGTCTCCCTTCAAGAATAAATTCAGTTGGTACCATGTATTTACTCACATAATGACTGCACTTTTTTGCCAAAAAAAAATTCAGGTTGCAAATTCAGGGTTGCAATCATTACGCGGAGGAAATTTTCTGCAAAAAGAAAACAATTTTTTTTCCATCCCGCATTTGCTGCGGGATGACAACAGGTCAACAAACAAGCGGCTGCCACTATAACAGTGCGGGACACCAAAACAAAAATGGCGGCCAGTGGAGCAAGCCGAAGGCGATTTTTTTATTTCTTCTTGTGAGCACATTACGCGCATTGAAACAGTTTCTTCCGTATCAGTAATTAATAACATTGCTGATATCAGCAAGTTTGTGGCAATAACATAGCCATGTCCACTTTGAGGGGACAGAAACAGAAATGGGCGCGCTTAGCTGTGGTGACGCGGGAATGCTGTGAAAACTGCGGCATTTGTCTTCACTACAATCTTAATACGACACATTTCCGCTATGAGTGGGCTAATATCTTAGCTGTGTTACAAGAGTCGGCATACGAATAAGGTACACTTCTAACGTATTGCTGTAAACGTGGCTACTATCGTTGCTGCTCGCAATTTGTTGCATTCCCACGAGTGCAGACGAGAGGAATTGAAAGGTGCCTTTTTTGTTGTTGTCGACCACAACCATTGTAAAGCGTACAAATAATAAAGCCAAGGCAAGCTTGGTTGTAGCTTCTTTTTTTTTCATGTAAGTGCAGAAAGTGATGAAAGGAATGAACTGGGGCATCCGCTTAAGAATGTTTGGTCCGTGCAGACCCCTAGGTATGTCTTGAAGAGTCGTTCGCGTAGCATTCGACAGCATTCGACAGATGGTAAGCGTGACCATCATTACCTAGACTTGGCACACAACATATCACTGTGGCAAGCTCACGGTGCGATCATTACACGGGAAAGAAAAAAAATCGAATTTTGATGACAAGATTCAGGGGTGCAATCATTAAGCGAGTGCGATCATTGTGCAAGTAAATGCGGCCGTTGGCATATGTCCTGTCAATGTGTATTCCTTTGTTCTCAATTTATTGTGCCATAATAGACAATTCTAGAATAACTTTTGTCATCTGACGTAAGTTAAATGCAAATATTTTTGAGGGATGTCATGAGGCATGTTCACTCAATACTTTTAGTTTAACATACAGTAACACAAACGTATCGAAGATGTTAGAAGACAGGGCAGTGCCTGGTGCCTTGTACCAAACATACCCAAACCAAGACAGTCCATTAGTAACCATCCTGTCATTTCTATGCCAACGCATCTCATTAGACCTACAGACACCGAAGGTGCCGGACAATCTCAGAAATTGGACACGCTATGCACTCATAAATTGTGTTTGAGGCGAGTTTAGAGGAAGCGAAAGCTCATTTCAAAAGTTACTGGCAATTAATGATAGCGAGAGTGTAGCCATCACGAGAAATAACACTGAAATGGAAGCCATGGGTGCTGCTATGTTTCACAATGCTATTTCTTAGCATAAGCAAACATTACACATGTTTAACTTGCCAAATAATGTACTATGTTACAATGTCGTACATAAACCGCAGGAAACCAATAAGGTACAAAGCATGCACAGTAAGGATGCTGTTTCCTTACGTTTGTAATGAGTTTATATTTGGTAGCGAGCAATATTCAAAAACCCTTTAATGCTTGCACAAAGATGAAGTTTACCTAGAATGACAGATTAAAGTTTTTCAGCCATTTATTCTGCACTTAGAGAATTGCGCAGGAAAGAAAACTGCTTAAACGTTTTCCTTCCGCAAGTCCTTTCTCAATTGTTTCCATGGTTGCTGTAACATTGCCATGCCTACTCTGACCCCCCCCTTGCGACCATCATCACTTTTTTTTGCTGTGTTGTGAATTTATGATACGCGGTCTTGCACACCTCTGCATTTTGTAAAACTGCCCATGCTGTTTACATTGCTGCTGCCTATTTGTGCACTGTGTACAGGAGCTATGAAATTGTGAATAAGAGCTGTAACACTGTCTCTGCTGACGAGAAGACTGGCTGCTTCCGATAATAAGGGCACATGGGTTTTTGCATGATTTTCAGCCATTTTAGCACAATACATCGGTTAATACTTAGCAGGCATAACTGTCACAGCATGAACTACGTACTGCGGCTGTAAGTTTACAGTGCCAAAACTTGGTGGGAGACCCTTTGTTTGGAAAGTTCACAAATGAATGATAGTCAAATTAACCAGCTTTTACTCTAGTGATCCCAGTCAATTTTCATTCTTGTCAACATTACTGAAATGTTTCACCATGATAGTATAAAGAAGCAGTAAATAAATGCTCACACATTTCATTAATGAATTTTATAGTTTAAGCTATGTACTAGTGTTTCGACAAACTTGATAGCACACCTTTGCAGTAAAGTGTACTTGATTGACTTCTCTATGGCAACAGTGCACTCAATGGGAAGAGAACCGGAGGCAGACAGTTGGTTGCGGAGAGATGCAAAATGTGTGAGGACCCTACAGTCTAATCTCGCCAAAACAACATTGACGGTATGTGCAAAAAATTTCATTGCCACTGAATTTCTTGTCACAAAATTTGACAATGCAATATGAGAGAATTTGGTCTCACAGGCCAATAGTGTGCTGTGGCTTTCATTTAAATTAGACATAGCTGTCCGGATATCCAAGCGCTGATGAAAATAACCACTTTATGACCAGCAGTATTTTTATCGCAAGGGCTGTCGAACGCTGCTCCAACAACCTGGAAGTAAGGCCTGCTGTCTCCCCATGATGGTGGCTGCCGTGGGAGCCAGCAGGCCGTGGGCATTGAGCCATTTACGGAAGTGTGCCAGCCCAATGCAAAAGAACAAGAATGCATGCAATGGCAGAAGCAAAAAACCAACAAAGCGGGAGAAAGCGCTATTGTGTGAACCCATATAGATGAACATGACTGCGGCTCGGAAGAAATAACGGCCACTCGTTTAAGACAGGCAGTGTGACGAGATCTAGTCGTTGGCGGCAGTTTCTAGTAGAGCTAACCCAAGGTTTCAACTTGATAGACGTCTATGTTAAAAAATCTACAGGGTTCTCGACTTCACATTTCCAGCACAGTAAGTTAGTTCTAAAGTACGACTCTATATAAATATTTCGTTGAAGTGAAACAGCGCACAGAAAAATGTTTGTAGGGGTGAGAACTTTATGCATTAGCTCCTACAGACCTCTCATGGTGAACTGAAGATACTTTGTTGTAGCAGAAATTTCACTAAAGCAGCTTTTGTTGTCGCAGGGTTTGAATACACGAAGAAGGGAAACGCCAGAAATTGTCTTTCTCTTGGCTTACCTTTCGCCTTTCACACAAGAATTGAGCGTACGCGATGTCAGACAGACATCACCACATAAGCAAAGGCAGAAAGCATGTACCGACCACAGCGGTAAAACAATAATTCATGCCTGCGGTAACCCATGAACTTCACAAGCAAGCTATTTCCTCTAGTGCGCATGTGCGCAGTCTTTTTATCACACCTTCCCTCTCTCCTGCCTTTTCTTTATATTTCCGAGTGTGAATAAACCCGGCGCTCATCAGCTACTATGGGAGGGGCATTGCCTCCGCCCGTCAACCATCGTAACAATGCCCTAATAAAATTGTGCGCTTTTTCAGCTGTACAGGACGCTGATGCATACCTGCCAACTTGCGAGATCTAAAATTTGTAAAAATCAAGCTGATACAACACAAGGCAGGTGGGGTGTGGGTGGAAATGGGTAGGAAAGGGGGTACAGCATGCATACTTAAAAGGTTTGCCCTGAGCATTGTTCCTTAACGATGATTCGCCTTTAGACGCACCACTCAAGCAGCAACAAACTTGGAAGTGAACAAACTGACATGCAACACACTGCTTTTAGACCACAGTAACTTTTTCAGTGACTCTGCTGTCGCCGATTTTCCCTGCTTCAGGAACTGTTTGCTCAAAGCATCGGCACCTTTCATGTCCTTTCCCAATTAAAAAGCTAGGGTACGTTTTGAGACCAACAACCAAACTTTTCTTGTGAATAAAACTTATCTTTAAGAAAAAATTGATGAAACCTTAGCAAAATCAAATAATGAGCCTGAATGCATCAACATTAAGAAATTTTCAGGAGTTGGCAGGCATGCTGATGTTTTGTCACAAGCCCTGTAGTGTGCACACCTCCCCACTGAGTGCATTTACTGCGATGCTCAAAACATGTTTCAGAATTGTTTAGTGAAGGAAAAAAAAAAGCTAGAAACAAAAGGTTTTAGTAAAAACCTACAGCTGAAGTGCAATGAACCAACTCACCTTGGCAACTTCCTCCACAGGATTTGTGGTGTCTGTAATTCCACAGCTCTGATTAGTATGGACACTTTCATTGCCTAAACTGTGCATTTCCTAAAGGAGAAAAAAGAAAGAAAGATCAATCAGTTTAGAAAAGCATAGAATATATACTATCTTTGGTTGCATACACTAGACTGAGCACTTGTGAAATACAATCTTGCATTGTTTTCTACAATGAAGAAAGAAGAAACCCTAACCCAAGTCCCGTGAGTAAGTACAGTAAAGTGCAGTCATAGTAGTAGCTGCTGTACCTTATCAGACTCTTGTGTGCCCTGATAGGCATTAACGTGATAGCGTTAAAGGCCCAGTGTCACAGAAAATCCGGTGTCGGCATCTGGGGTGGCATTCTGTAAGAGTCCACCTAGTGGACTGTCCATTTCGGCCGCTTCTGATTGGATGCAGCTCTACGAGCGAGGAGGAGACGAGTGGCCCTAGCTAATCAAGAGCGGCCGAAATAGACACTCCACTAGGTGGACTCGTACAGAATGCCTCCCCTGGCATCAGCATTGGCGTCCCGTGAGTAAAAATTTCCCCATAAATTCTACACGGCACAAGAGTTCTTCAACCAGTAAAGTTGCTCATACCTTGTTTTATGTTCTTTACAAAGTTATTCCTTGGAATGTTGAGAATGACAGACTACAAACAAATGTCATGAAACAAAATGCCGACGGCGCATGCCTTTTATGTTAAATCTTCTCAGACTGAAATATTAAATGTGCAAAACCATAACAGAAGACCGGCCCACGCAAGCAGCCTCATTTTTACCAGAAAGCTTGCCTTCGAGCATAGCGTTCGCTGCCAGCATTTCCCGGTAAACGTTACAGTTACATAAGCTGCAGTTGCCGGGAAGCAACTGCAGCAGGGATCTTTTAATGATATTGCATTCCACCCTTAAAGGCGAAGCTTACGTGTCCTTAAAATTTTTGTAGCAAGCTTATGATGACATTATAACGACATTGTTAAAGCTTCGTTGTCCATAGGCGTGCACAATGCACTTGTGCACCAAAAGCAGGCTTAATTCAGTTACATTAGACATACACTATGCCATTACTGAGCCTGCATGCACAAGCCCATACAATGCTGAGCCAGGCAAGCAGCCATAACAACTTTTGCTGCAAAAATGAAGGAGTGAGTGGTTCCACCCAAAGTGCAAAGAACTCACAGCGATGCTTAATGCAACTCCAACAAACCTCCATTTGCCATTTTCTTTCTTCTTTTTTTTTGTCACTGTTGAAATGATGCCCTGCACCAGTACTCTGCTCTCTTTGTCCTTCTTAGACTTTTCTCACCCCAATAGTATTATCTTTTATTACCTAGAAATAATCTTTCCACATGGCCCAATGAAAATAGTGAGCTAATTTTCTTTATTTTGTCTCGAATAGGTACAGTAGACTTCCGTTAATTTGACTCCGATTAATTCGATACCGACCAAGGGTCATAGCCAGTGCCCATGCATTTCTATGGGTCCAAGCTTTGATCCTAAAATTGAGCTTCACCAGGTAATTCAAACTTGGCCACTCACCACACATACACCTGACCCCTCTGGTGACCATAATAGCACCCCCTTTAGCGGCAGTGTCTTTCTCGGCAGAGCTTTGGGAACACTGAATGCGATGAGCCCACACCACCACTGGTCGAAAATGCCTATTTTCGGCCAGCCTAATAAATGTTTTCAAGCAATAACCTTAGCTTACAATGCCCGTTTACGGTATTTGCTAGATTCTAACGCGCACATTTCTTTTTAGGAAAATTGGGCCGAAAATTGCCTGCGCAGTGCAATCGGATACGAAACTAAAACCGCCTTCGCAGCGTTCGTATGCTTTACCGCATAACACCAATGTATTGCAGCGAAGCTGACTTTAGGAAACCAGCCACCATTGTGCAACACTATTTTTCTCGCTAAAAATCGGGGTGCAAGTTAGATTTCTTTGTTTAGTAGCTTTAATGCAATTACTACGTTAGTGTTCTACTTCGGACACATAAAAAGAGGGCGCGCGTTTGATTTGGGGGCATGTAAGGCTCTGGCAAATACTGCCAAATGAATTGGCAGTACGTTTCGGCATTTTTATGCATCTTCTTGTTTAATTTGAGCCGCCAGATAAATTGATCGATTTCATTGGTCCTGTCAGGATAAAATTAACAGAAGTCGACGATGCTTGATTATTTAATGAAGCAATGCAGTCAGTTAAATTACACGGCATAATATAGATAGCGGCAAGAGGTAATTCAGTGACATGATCTAGTTTACTATGCATCGTGCCTGTGAATGTGACTGTCACTAGTCTGCTTTTTTGATGACGTTGCCTGTATATATTGTTCATTTACTGCAATAAGTGCCCAGAAGGAAAGAAATAATGACACTGTCTAATGCAGGTGTTCTGAAACTGGTTTTCATGAATGGCATCTTAAGATTCTGCGAGCGGAAAAACAAACCGAACCCCGCTTTCACTACGGCATAACTTTTTATAACGGTTCGGATTTAGCAAAAGTGCCCCACACTACATCCACACTTCTTATTTATGTGTTTTATTCATGGTCACAATGTGGTCTGTAATACATGGGCGGGAATGGAATTAGACATCAGAAATCAGGGGCCCTTAAAGGGCCCCTGAACATAACAAATTTCGATTATATACTGGAAGTTGTTACGTGCCCTCAAGGGAGTGTTCTGCGGCAAAAATTTTTCAAATTGATTCATTAATAGCCGAGATAGAAATATTTCAGTGCCGTGATCCCATGATTTCAGGAGGTGAGGGCCACTACCAAGTGAGACACTCTTTCCACTTGCCCTGTCTAGCCTCCGCAAGCGAAATTCTTTCCCTGCGTTCTCGCATACCAGAGCCTAAGATCACATGACACATATGTCACAGGCCCGCCTCCATTTTTTTTACCCTAGCTTTTGTGCTGTGCGGTGCACTTCTGCTGATGGCATCACACGTGAGCTGTTACGTTTTTCTCATTTTGTGCAGCAGTCTCATTTCGTGCAGCACATGATTTTGCGTGCTGCACAAGAGAACACCCGACTAGCAGTATAAGCCAGTTCTACGCGAATACTAAGAAAACACAAGTGGATCAAAGAGCATGATCGCACGCTCGAACATTGTAGAAAATAACATACTTCTGTTGTCTGCACGTGACTGCACGACATGGGAACATGCAGGCAAAACAGAAGTACATCTCTCTTGCGACAGTGTGAAGTAAAACAAGAACACACAGACAATCAGTTTGTGTGTTCCATCATTTATCTAAACTTTAATTCGTCGACTGAAGCAACAGATCACACAAATAACGAAGTTGCCTTGAATAATTGTTGAAGTCACGTCATTACAAGCGATGTCACAGCAGTGCGATGTACGTAGGCATACTTGTGCGATTACGTCCATTCTCCGACTGGGAGCACGGCGCCCGCGAGGAGAAGGGCAGACGACATTTGGTTTGAAATTTCAGCTCTTTCCGCGGTGCGTAGTGATGTAATACTCTGCAGACACGATCGTTAGTGCGCGTAGTACGCACGGTGCTTGTCAGCTCAAAATGGCCAGACTCGGTGAGAAGCCCTTTAAGGGCTCAAATCGCCGCAGGCACATCCGAAAAAGCTTGGAAGGCCTGCCAGTACACTAATTAGGCATATCGATGCTCGCACTGTGACAGGAGTTGGCAGGTGCATGCGTGTATAATTAAGAAATACATACTGTGTAATGCGAACCCCAGCAGAACTGATTTCCCGTAATACCCAATAGCAGGCACTCACTTCTAGAGGTGCTCTTGCAGCATGTTGCTTCTTAGGGGGCCGTCCTCGTGACCTAAATGCTAATGAATCAGCATCCACGTTTACAGGGTCCACCAGTGTTACAGATGCAGGAGATGGCTGCGGCTGCGGCTGCGGCTGTGCAGTGGCTGAAGCATTGTCTCCATTGGTGCCAGGGACCTTTTCGTGCTGGTTCAGATGCAGCTGCAGCTCCTCTGACGAGCTGAATGCACTGCTGCACTCAAAGCACGCCCACTGCTTGCAAAGCTCGTGCTTGGCACCTACAACATGAGAGATGCCAGTGAGCTCGCCAGTGTGCAAGCCCTTGTGTTCATAGACTGACTACAACCACAGTGAAGCATGGAATACACTTCACTAAGGTGGTCGCACCTGCGAACCTGTGAATGCTAAATTCGTACAATTCCCCCAGGCACAACATGTAAGGGAGAGGAGGGCAAGTAATTTTCTTTTTCTGAGCACACACTTTTTGCGGGATACACACACACACACACACACGCTCAATAGTTTACCTTTATATGTGGCACACAAGCAGCAGTAAACTTGTAAACTTGGAACAGCAGGGATTGACAGTCAACACGTTGTTCTTACATCACAGTGATTTCTTCAGTTACTTGCCACTGCCAATCTGGCCTACTTGAGGAACTTGCCTGAGCATATTTGTTCGAAGCAAGTACAGTCGCCGACCGATTTTCCGGACTCCAAAAATTCGGACATGCCCGATTATTCGGTCAGCTTCGCGGCACCGCCATTCTCCCCATAGACCGTAATGTATAACAACTGCCGAAAGTTCGGACACCTTGCAACCTCTCGTCTGATTTTTCGGACACTCCTTGAGCCAACTCTGTCGAGAGCACCATGCACCGACTCTGACCAGTGCATGGTTCCATACATCGTTCGACTTGCTGAACGCCATGTTTGTTTTGAACAGAGCTTCCTTGCTGCCCCATGAAGTGGCGCTACTGGAAATCCCCGCTCATCATCATCGTTTCTGCCTGGTTAGAGTGGCTCTGCAGCAGTTCCGGTTTCAGCTTAGTAAGCCATGTCAAGACAATCCAGCAGCTTATTTGTTTCTTCGCGCACGACGCTGCGAGCAGGCCACGTTTTTCGTTTGTGCGCTGTGTCAAGGTTTCGGTGATCCAACGCGGTGTACGGAAACATCGCGTCAAGTGTCTAATGGCGCCGACAGTGCCCGCACAGACTTCGCTGGGGAATGCCGGCTAGCGGGTGCCGGGAGGCCTAAGTCGCCTTCCGATGTGCGCCCCACCTGACGCGGAAAATGTTCTTCCGAGACCTGCGCAGTGGTTGCATTGCGGTTCCGGACACCGTCTCATTTGACAGTTTCATAGGTGCTGACACTGCTGTATTGACATGCGCAGAACTCGACGACGGCAAGATCATTCGTCAGGTTTCTGCTGCACCGCCGGACGATGACTCAGAGTCGGAAGATTACTCACCATGTGCTACGCTGCCGTCGCATGTGGAGCGTGTAAAAGCAGTGACTGTGCTATCAGCCGCTAATAGTGACCGTACGACCCTCTCCGAGATTCAGGCTTATCTGATTGCGCGTAAACGGAACAGCGTGCAACGGCGCATTCACGCTTTCTTCCAAGCCTACTGCCAAGCCCGAATAAGTGCGTGGAAATAAAGGATTTCATTTTTTTTTCTTAATCTGCTTTTTCGGACACCTGTTTATTCGGACATTTTCGCAGTCCCCGTGAGGTCCGAATAAACGGTCGGCGACTGTACCCCTCTCTATACGTGGCGTCATGCTGCCACAAGAGGGGCATACAGTTACCATTACAATTTACTTTTTGTACATATTTTTTCTACAATCTTACGCCGCCCAATCTATTCAACACCTTTTTCTGAAACAGTTTATTTTTCAGAAAGCTTTGCACAATGTTTGCAAAATCATAGACCAAGCCCAAATTTATTAACTTTATGAAAAATTTTGATGTGGTGACAGGTCTGTGTGAGGCAAGTCAGCGAGGCCGCATATTATGAACAATGCAAAAGTATGAAGCCTTCGAAAAACAGCTGTGCATACTTAAAGAGTACTGACACATAATATTGAAGATGTAAAGGCTCCACCGAATGATTCTTGCACGTGAAAGGATGGCACTCGGCAAGTATGAAGGTTATAAAAACAGTTGTGTAAGATATTTAACCTGGCACCAAAGCTGATGTTGAAATGCTAGACATGGTGTCACTGACATTATCGTGAAATCATGACACAGAGCGAAATTTTCTGGCATTGAGTAGCAATTAGACTGTATACATATGTTGACATTGTTCATAAGAAAAAAATAACATTAATGAAGAAGACTGCTTTGCTTGTTTCCTTTAGATGCACTTGCAAGTGGCAGCCACAGCAATTTCAAGAAAAGAGAGAGCCGTTGTATCATGACATCGAGACACATACATCTTCTGAATACTGAAACTTAAACTGGTTTGTAAAAGAAAGTATTAAAGTTAACTATTTCATGGCTGATTAGCACTTGCAGCAGTAAAGGCCTCGCGACTTCCTTTACAGAGCAGCCATGGTGCGCGGCCGATGCATGCACAGAGTTCAAACAAAACTACCATTTGCTGCAACTGCAGAGGAAACCACAGTCGCTATCGACAAGATCATGGACGGCGACTACACAGTTATGAAACCATGCAGTCGACGCACGTACCAAGTCAAAATGAAACTGCTTTTTGCCATAACTGCCGCTGATAAAACTGTGGCTGCTATCGACTTGATCTTGTGTGGCAACTACACAGTCGTAAGGCATGTGGCCAACACAGTGCTATGCGTGGCGGTAAACACAAGAATAAAGGCTTTAAAGGCATAAATAGGCACGAAGCGTTCTGGGGTTGCTATCATTGATGTACGATTTTTCCACTGCTGACTATGGTGATGCTGACTCCGCCGCTTCATTTCTGTGTACACCAACGCCAGTTCTGCTATTTTGCATCGCACATTTGCAGCACTCTGGCACTCGCCGAGCTCCAAGAGCTGTCCCAATTAACTGAAGTGTGGCAACGAGCGTTCCGTTGCATCAAGTAGTGCATGCACCTGCCAGGACCAAAAGACAAGCCTGAATTATCCGATCTTTTTACTAATTATCTCAGGTTTTACTGTACCACCTTTTGTCAACAAAAATATCACCTACCAACGATCCTGGCAGATTCTTGTTGCGAATGCTGCTGCTGGTGTTGCTGTAGTGGCTGAGGGTGTTGCTGTAGCGGCTGAGGGAGTTGCTGTAATGGCTGAGGGTGTTGCTGCAGTGGCTGAGGGTGTTGCTGTTGTGACTGAGAATGTTGCTGCTGTGGATGCTGCAAGTGCACCTCCTGGTACGGCTGCTGATGTTGCTGCAGTTGTTGCTGGATAGGCTGGTGAAGCTGTTGTTGCTGAAGCTGATCCACCTGTTGTTGTTGTTGTTGTTGTTGTTGTTGTTGTTGTTGTTGTTGTTGTTGCTGTTGCTGCTGCTGCTGGCGCTGTTGATGCTCTATCGCCTCTTGCTGGCTACAATGAGACTGATGGCTACGGTGCTCCAGCTGTAGTGGCTCTTGCTGCTGCGGCTGCTGTTGATGAAGCAGGGGCAGACCCCAGCGCTGTGCGTAAGCAGTCGAATACCACACACGCAACTCTGTGCGTGATGATAGGGCCCGCGTTGTGTTGAAGTACAGGCTTGTGCCCTGCTGGATGACTATTATGTTCTGCTCGAGAGGAGTCTGCGCTGGACGCACAAAGCGCATCCAGTTGCTCTGCGTCTCATCTGACGTGTCCAGGCAGAACACAGAACCATTCTCATCTTCTCTAACCTGTAAAAAAAGAAAGGAGAGAAAAAAAGAAATGTGCAATCAAACAGAGTCAAACAACTCGGTATAATGAAGTCACATCTGACACAAAAATAGCTTCATTATATCCAATATTCATTGTAAGCAGATATTCATTATACTTTATTATCAGCGAGAAAATATTAGATCTGCTTCCTTATATAATTTATATCCAACGATTCGTTATATCCATGTTTATTATATCGAGGCTCAACTGTATTCCCCTAGAATCCCCTATTAAATTAAGAATATGTGTAAAAACTGTACATTATTTCAGTTTTGAAAAACGAACAGCCTGTAGAGATATAAAAGAAATGCACAACTTGCACACCATAAAACAAAGTACTTTAAATAATTACGTCTTAATATCAAATTCTTCAACTAGTTCAAGGTTTGGAAAGAACGGAGAGTAACAGCATTGGTCAAGAGAACTGCACAGAATAGAACAAACTCGCGTTATTATCATGCAAAAGCAATACACAGACTGTGAAAGACATTGCAGTGGGTTGTTGTGGAATAATTTTGACCCCGTGCAATTCTCTGTGATGCGACCAACTTAAAGTACAGAAGCATTTTTCCCTTTTGCCTCCATCAGAATGCAGTCACAATAGCCAGGAATTAAACCCACACCCTCACGCTGAGCAGAAAAATGCTGCAGCCACTAAGAAATTGTGGCCCAGGAGACTACAGTAGACTTCCGTTAATTCGACTCTGGTTAATTCAGTTTTTCTGTTAATTCGATCAAGGCCAAATGTCCCGGCCGGCGCCCATGCATTCTTTTCGGCCCGAACATTTATTCTTTCCATCCTAAAATTGGCCTTCACTGGTTAATTCGAACTTGACCAGTCAGCACACACGCACCTAAACCCAATGGTGACCCCCAATAGCAACCCTTTTAGTGGTAGCATATGTCTCGGCAGAGCTTAGGGAGAGCGTATGCATTGAACACGTAATCTCCTGTCGAAAATACCTCTTTTCGGCCTGCCCTAGGAAGATTTTCAAACAATAACTGTTGCTTACAATGTCTGATTACAGTATTTACCCATTTCTAATGTGCACCTTTTTGTTGCAAGAAAATTTGGCAAGAAATTGCCGGCGCGGTGCGATCAGATACGAAACCGAAACTGCCTTCATGGCATTCATATGCTTTATTGCATAACAAGAGTGCGTTGCGACGAAGCTGACTTTAAAATACGTGCAGCGAAGCTGACTTGAGGAAACCAGCCACCATTGTGCAACACATTAAACCCTTGCCAATTTTCTTGCTAAAATAAAGGGTGTGTGTAAGATTTCTATTTTGTTTAAGAGCTCTAATGTCATTCCTGCATTAATTTTGCTTCTTTGGACACATTTTGGGGGCATGTTACGACTGTGGCAAAAACTGTCATATTAATCAGCAGTGTTTTAGTGTTATTTCTACCTTTTATGTAATTTGACCCACCAGATAATTCGAACAAGTTCATCAGCCCCATCAGGGTCGAATTAACAAGGTTGACTATACACAGAATTCACAATAAAACCCAGTCACTTAGCAAATGTTTCAGCATTAAGAATGAAACAGTGCCAAAAAGAAAGAGAGATGTTCTTGGTTCATTTCCAATGCTTCCAAGTAAAAAATATAAATCAGGCCGCTAACAAAGGCAAACTCACAAAAAGTGGGAACTGCTGAGGTCTGTCCGTTCTCCTTTGCAGGACACCTTCCATTGGTCCAAACTGTGTCCTTTTGGGAATGTTTTTCTTAGCAAAAACTCCATAAACTGCAATGAAACCAAGCCAAAGCAGTTAATGAACAAAGCTTCATTGTTTGAACATAATAATCGGTAAGTGGCCTAAATACCTTGAATGAATTCCAGTAATGGTTAAACAATATGCATGAATCAGCAAGGCAAGAAATACCATAAGCTCAGGCAATGGAACTTCATTGATATGTTCCTCGCTGTTCCACTTTCCCGACTGCTATGTCTTGTTTTCGTAGTCCTGATTTACACTGGGACTCATATGTATTATGTTCCCATTTGATACAGTCCCACTCTGCAATGTTCCCGCATTTTATGTTGCATTTTAAGGTGGCTGCCACATAAATATAATGGTGCAGGGAGAAATTGGCTCTCGCATGTTGCAACAAGCAACTGATTCACTGCAACAAGCAACCAATTCATTGCAGCAAGCAACTAATTTGTTGCAACAAGCTACCAAATCGTTCCAACAAGCTACCAATTCATTGCAACAAGCTACCAATCCATTGCAACAAGCGACCAAAGTTGGAAATAAACAAACAAAGTTGCACAAACCAGGCGCTGCACAAACATTGGGAGAAACCATGCACAAAGCACTTGGCAAAGCATCTTAAAAAGTGCGCACCGATTAAGACCTACCAGGAACCACACACTGGGCCAATACTACCATGTACACGGCTACATTTACTTTGGAACCTGCAAGGGTCTCATTTGCATTTCACAATTGTCGAATCTCTTTGGTCAGCTTCAGTGCAGTAGAACCGTGTTATGCGATGAAGTGTACACTAAATATTTCAGTAGGGGCCACTGTCATGGAACACCGTACGTGTCCCTTAATTATACATGCATGCACATGCCGTTCCTGGCCACAGTACGAGCACCGAGACGTCTAATAGCTGCACTAGCAGCCACTTGGGCAGTTTCTGACATTTTGCTCTGGCAATTTGTGCCCTTCCTCATGGTTACGTTTTTCCGGCTGGTATGTTGTTTTTTCACAATCCCTGAAGACATCCATGGGGTTCTACTGTATACACCGGCTGTTTCAGCAAAGACTTTAGGCAACGCTTATAGACAAAGCAGTAGGAAGAGAGGTGCTTTTTTTTTTCTTTTTTAGCCATTAGAATCAGTTTAGAGACATCAGTCTGCAAAATTGTGATGAGTTGCATTGGCGTTCCACTCATCGCTTTCCCACATGGCTGGCTTTCCACTTTCCAGCATGGCACACATGCGATGCTGGGTAATTTGTCATACAGCACTACAATTAAGCAGCTGCGAGAAGAGGTGGCGTGAGCACTTCTATGCTGTAATACAGGTTTTAACGAGGAGAAAGAATATAAAGTTGAGTTAGGCAAGATGTGACATCTTTATTCCGTAACTATAGCATGTGCCCCAAGGTGACTAAAATGTTAGTAAATTTTAGTTATATATATAGTAGGGGTGTGCGAGTATTCGAATATTATCGAATATTATATTTTTAATATTCGTATTAGATTTGCAAACTAGGTATTCGAAAACTTTCGAATATTAAAATGGATACAAATATTCGAAAGAAATCGAATATATTGTTGGCTGTGCGGGAGCAAACATGGTTCTTAGCGTTTATTTCTATTTAATCCGATTTTGTGCTGAATTTTGTGATAATTTCATGCTGCTGGCGAAATTTTGCTTGTGAAATACGCTTAGCCACTGAACGCCTAAGCCGTGCAAAAAAGCCAGCCTCTCAATAGCAAGGAAGCACGGGTTTGCAAACTGCGAACGAGGGTGCACTCTCTTATGCAGGTTCTGCCACCAATGCTGAGCTTGTTGCTTGACAGCAAATGCGATGAGTGACGGCTGGCAAAGGGTCAAACGGCTCCGAATATACAGGAAATTTATGCAGTATAATAAGGCACAGGTTGGCGAGAACAGACAACTAGCGGAAATTGCTAAATTTTACAAAGCTAATATCAGTCAAATACACAATCTTTTAGTAATAATGGCTTACTTGGTTAATTTTTTGCCAATGACAATGTAATTGCAATGTTCCAACATGTTAAAATAAACTGACTTGTTAATAAATGCATGGGCATATCATTATTCGATTCATATTTGAAAGTTTTGATATTTGCACAACTCTAATATATAGTTAATTAATATTTATCAAACATTTTCTGAGATCTACTGACATGAAAAATATCTCGCATAAGGAAGGAGTTATGTACTTAAAGCCTCATGAAACCCATGGTCCTCCCCCATCCCTCCGCATGAGTGGACAATATCATAAAAACAAGCGAAACCACCTAGGGCAGCAAAGACAGCCATTCAGAACTAGAGAAATAAAAATGGGTGCCCACTTGGCTCTCCATCGGAGTCCTCAGCCACTTTGTGCACGTAAAGGTAGCTGGCTGGGAGACTTGCCCATGCCCTTGTCAAAACAGGTTTGTCCACAATTAGCTGCACCTTGTGGCGTGGACACTCATGTTCGTAAAACTGATTGCAGTCATCGCACCCTGAAAAAATGGAGACAATGCACATATAATCAACAAGAAACATCAGCAATGGGTATACGTACATGTCTTGAAGGAACGTAATGTGGTTTTAGGGCAGCTTTTAAGATGTCAGCTTGATAGACACTTCACAAGTGCAAAGTAAGACGTCAGCTTGACAGACACTTCACAAGTGCAAAGTAGAACGGCATGTGTGCTTTTATGAATCATGAGGCATTACTGTATAGCACTCGCTCAGCATGTCAGCTTTAGACTATAGCCATACAACATAATAAGCTACTCCATGGCTATAAAGAAGTATCCAGATAACATCTTCTGTGCATCAAATGGATAATAGCTTTTATAAAGCGGCTGGTGTACAATGAATACTTTAATTTTGAGATTCCAAGACTGCAGTATCTCCTACACAGCACGGGCTACTAGCAAGTACATTCAATGTTGGTTAATTCAAGATGCTGAAGCCTACGGTCTGGATCTTACTGAAGCCTGCTACTTGAGTTCAAATGGATTTCATGTGGCATGGAACAGTGATGCGAATGAAACGCTAGGTATCATTAGCAGCAGCGCAGGCTCACAGTATCGAGACGTGCAGTCCCTGTCTGCATCGGCCCTGCTGTTTGCAGATCCTGCTGAAGGACCAGGCGAGTGCGAGGGACCTGGGCTGTCCAGGGCGCCTGCGTTAACCGGAGACGGTGCCATGTCCACGATGGGGCTGTTAGTCGAGTCTGGGTGCAGGCCACCGGTCACAGTCGATGCATTCTGCAGTTCTTCCAGCTCCTCCTGGGAGACGCCAGCACTGCACACTGCGAACCAAAGGCCAGGTGCACTGAGACACAATAAATGGATAGGTATCACGAAAATACCTGTTGAAATAAGGGGATGCTCAAAAATGTTCACTGTCTCTTATCATTTTCTCAGGATGAGGACATACGAAAAACTGGCAATCTTGGATGTCATTACAGATCTCTCATTCACACCAGCGAAGTGAGAAGAGTGAAAGCACCAATGGGGCCAGAACTACTTTTTCATGCATGTTCAAGATGTTCACATTTGCTTTGCATCCACCATTGAAGCATTCACCAAATCTCCCTACTATGAGAACACTTGTTCACGTAGTGGTGCATGTCACCATGCCATTTGAAGCAATATGTACATATTTTAATCACTTTCGATTACATTTTAATCCGCTTGTTGTTTTCTGGAGGTGCACAAGGTACAGTTGAAGAAGCTGGACTTCCCGAAAGCGGTGGTGATTGATTTGTGCAGTTCTACAAAAGCTTGAGAAGTTGGCGGACAGCACCGCTTTGCTGCTGCACCTTCTGCTAGTCCCCAGCTCTTCAGAAATCTTTATCCCAATCACATCCTAGTGGAACGTGTCCTTGTAGAGGCATTGAGTTCTACCGCACAGCTACAGGCTAATTATTTATCATGTCGATTAGTATCGTCTCGGACACTTTGGCTGCCATGTTCAACATTTGCAAACCAGTGCAGATTCCGGCAAAGTGGAACAGATGTTTGCTTTTGCTGAGGCGAAAAAAAAGATCAGTCTAAGACCGATCAAGCTTGCTGCCTGGTTTTCTGCCCGTTTAGGCAGAAAAGTGGACAGATTTCTTAGCATTTCTTCCACTTTTGCCCACTTTAAAAACAAGTGTAAATGAAGCCCAACACTTTAAATGTCTTGCAGCTTTAAGAAGTACAATAAAAAGCAACACTAAATCAATTCACGATCTTATTATATTCTTCCAAAACACTGTTTTCAATTATTTGGGAAAAAAAGAGGTCTACTAGTGAAAATAAAATAAAAGCTAAATTTCATTTTCTCTCGAATTACGCACAATGGCCACAGCGCCAGTAGGTGGATGTGTTCCACCACGGATTTCAAGAATTTTTGCTCGCTTGGGCTGTATTGAGAAATTTCTGAAAAACATAAGGAATATCTTTAGTTTATTTAGCATGTAAAGCAAACTTTTTTTCTTTTATCAACTGCAGTCAAAGCCACATATAACAATATCGGTTTTAACAACATATTCAATATAACAAGCAGCCAATGCACCGTCAACCCTTCTTTTATTTCTATGGCAAAATAAACTGCTTATTACGATAGTCTCATGCAGCATTATCATTCATAGCAATTAAATCTGGCTAGTGGGTATTGTGTGCCGAAGGAAAAAGAAGATTGGGAGGAAAGAAAAAAGAAAGTGAACAGCTGTCCACTTTTCGCCTGGATCTCTGGTACTCTTGTGGTCCCCGACTCGTCACGTTCGCCTGTCACAAAAACTCCAGTCTCGGTATACAGGCCCATATCGAGTGCTGCATGCCATGACTTGCAGTTACATACGAAATCGCCCCAGTCGGTATCAGTGGCTCATCTGCCCCTAATTCCACTGACGTTGTGCATGTCGCACGCCTCAAACCGTATTACTCTCCTGTTATCACCGATATTTAGATGCACCAGGACAGTGCTTCTGCCGCCAGGGATAGTGATACAGTAAAACCTCGTTAAACCGTACCCGCTTAAACAGTAGTTTCGGTTTAAAAGTAGTAAAGTCAATTCCCCGACTCAGCGGCCATTGAACATAATGTATTTTGTATCCGCATTAACCGTACCAGCTTATTGCGTACGCATCGGTTAAAACGTAGCGTTTCCACTTTTCGTCGCGCAAACATGGCGGTGCGTCGTCTCCATCGGGCGGCCCGGCAGAACAACAAGCCTCAGAGATCGGTACAACGGCCTCCAAGCGCCCTGTGCGTTTGCATGTGAAGCCGCATCAACATCAACATCATTTCGACGCCGCATGGACGCCATGCCAGAGAGCGTTGTGGCGTCGTGCAAGCGAGGACTCGCGTCATGTCAAAGCTAGGATAAAAAAGACGCCGGGTGCTCAGCATAGAAGAAAAATTAGACATCGTCCGTGCTACCGAACGTGACACGAAGAAGTCGGCGGTGGCCTGCGACATGGATCTGCTGTTGACTACAGTGTGTGGCATTTGGAATGCGAAGTTGCTCGGCAGCGCTGCTGCGACCGCGAAGAGATGTCGGCTACGAGGTTCGACTATTCACCATCGTTGCCGCTGTTGTTGCCGAAGTGTCAACTAGCGACAGTGATGAGGACGACACGGAAATCGACAGCACGGGCTATTCAGGCCCGACAGTGGCAGAAGCTGCACGTTACGTCAGCCTCGTGAATGCGATCATTGCAAGAACAGGGGCGCGATAACGTAACTAACGTAACTATTCCAAACGAAAAGTTTTCCGAACTCCGGCACCCGGCAATGAAAAAGGCGCCACGGGACTTATGCAGCACTACTGCGCGCGTGCACGGAGAATACGTAACGCCAACGAGGAATCTGTCGTGCCGTGCGAGTGTTTGCCGAGAAGAGGGGAGCTGGCTGAGAAGCTGGCACGCAGCTTCAGTAAGTTTGAGGCCGCTGTCGTCGTGCTAGGCCGCCGCGACATCAAACGAAAATAACACTTGCGTCCCGCGAAGTGAATAAATACTGCATGTTTTTTCCCCTTTCATCGCACTCTCTCTGAGTTCCGTTATCGACAGGTAAGTGGGCGATCTCATGCTATGTCGCTTAAACAGTACTACCGTTTAGTACGTACTTTTTCTGAGCTCCGGCCGACTACGGTTTAACGAGGTTTCACTGTACATGCATATAGCGTGTTTCTTGTGGACGATGCATGCGGGCGCCCCGACGAAGATGACGAGCGCTCATTGGCTCTCGAGCTGTCGGCTGAACTGGCCAGCACTGCAGTTATCCTCTGTAAATATACTTTGTAAATAGTCTCCAGTTCTTAATCCTTCGTTCGCACAATGATATTCCCTACTCCACTGCCTTGCATTCTAAGCGGTCTAGGCTGTATTACTACTAACCAAGCTGTCTGATGCCTAAATCAACATTTGACAGTTTGACGCATCAGACCACACCTCCAAAGCCGAGTAGTTGACAAATTACAGAAACCCTGCGGTTACCAACTGAAGTTCTCAATTTCTTAAAAAAATAAAGGACAATTTGCTGAAATGAAATTTGTTCACACGTCATTTCGTGTGATAAGCGGTCCTACATGACACTCTTTTTGAAAGACCAAAGATGCGAAGCAAGCAAGCACCTTCCGCTCTAGCCAGGTTGCGTGATGAAGACGGTGAGCCCGCAAGGTCGGGGAGTCTTCGACCAAGAATTCCCTGCATCCGGAGCACCGAGTGCTGGACACTCCTTGAGCTTGTGGAGGCTTCGACCGTTGAACTAAGGTCAAGCTGCTGCCCGTAGTCTGCACCTATATAAATGCCCAAATAAAAGGAAGGATGGGTTGGTCGGTGGGGGTTAGCAGAGAGTTTTGTTTTTGGGTTAGCCCCTTAGCTAGCACTGTACAGTCAAACCTCACTAAAACTAAGTCGCATCCAGAGTGAAATTACCTTTATTAAATACAAAATTTGTTATAAACATGTATATTCGTTACATGATAAAAGCGTTCACAGCATTTGCAACAGCCTACTGTCAGAACGAGCCTAGCCAGCATCATTGCCATTGCCATCACAAGATGGTGACCATGGATATCGACACGAGTTCTCAAATAGCATGACAACTTGCTTTACATTAGTTTTCTACTTTGAATGCATAAAAATTGGGCACGCATTTGATTCGGTGATGTATTAGAATTGAGGCAAACACAGCCAAATGAATCAACAGTGTGTTTTGGTGTTTATTTTTTCTGCCCCTTGTTTAATTCGACTCGCCTGTAGTTCAACCAATTATGTCAGTACTGGCAGGGTTGAATTAATGGAAGCCGATTGTAGGTTTGTTGAATTCATGTGCACCACCTGAAGCAGTTTACGAGTGGTTCAGCAATGGTGCCCTGTGAACCCCGTCATTTATTTCAAAATGTGCAAGAAAGGAGCAGAGTTGGTTCACAATTTTTCTGCACTCTCTCTACCAGCAGTCCCAACTGGGTGCAGACGTACAGATGCGAAGCAGCAGTGCAGCAGACGACACAGCACATGTGTGTAAGCGCCATTGAAACCCAGCTTACACATGTCTGCTGTGTCCATGCAATGCAGGGTATGTTGTTTTGCCTCAGAAGCGGACCACACCTGCAGCTTGGGACCTTTAAAACTTATGCGGACGGTGCACATTAGTTGGACAAGACATACACCTGCACCGCATCTGCACCTCAGCGTTCGTTTTGAGTGTCACATTGTAACTGCATTGCTCAAGACAAGCTGCACAATTTCTAGAGGTGTGCAAATATTAGCAAAATTAGAATAATGAATCGAATAGTGTCCTATTCTATTCAATCTTCGAATCAAACAGTCACTATTCGTAAATGTGAATACAGTAGAACCTCACTGATACGTTCCCGATTACGTACATTTTCCCAGGCCAACCATTCTAAATCGAAAACACAAAAATGACCCAACAGAGTTACGCTCATTTTTAGTGGTTCTTATGTTCCCAGATAACACAATTTTTTTTGCACCAACCTTCAGTACATCGCCAAACTACGATCACATGACACATTTTCCGTCTGCTAGATCCCACATAAACAAGAAAATGCGCGAGGTGGAGGAGAAATAAACATTTATTGATGAGGAAAAAAAGAAATGGCAAAAGGGAGCGGTGCAGGGTGGGTCCCTATTCCAAGACTCCAGTGGCCATCGCGACCCGCCCAGCTTGGTCCAAGAGGCCCTTCTGGGCCTCGAGGTCAGGTGCGCACAATCAAGAACAGTATACAGCTGCCCACTGTGGCAGCTTCACCGCAATACTTGCCCGCCCGTTTTACGTGAAAACGCCGGCGCGCACTCAATTTCTCATTTCGGTACCAGCAAGTCTTCTCCTACTGCAGACGAGTTACAACAAATGATTGAGGACTTTAACAGAGAGAGTGCCATGAATGAAGTTGAAGATTATTATGCACAAGACACAGATGATGATGAATAGCCGGGCAAGAAAACAAGAGTTCAGGATCGCCAGTCAACCTCTAGAGTCTGTGAAGGAGTATGTTTACCTAGGTCAATTAATCACAGGGAACCCTCATCATGAGAAGGAAATTCACAGAATAATAAAAATGGGTTGGACTGCATACAGCAGACATTGTCAGCTACTGAGTGGCAGCTTACCAGGTTTACCAGCATACCAGGAAAAGGAAGACGTACAATAAGTGCATTTTACCGGTGCTGACATATGGGGCAGACTTGGAGACTGACAAAGAAGCTTGAGAACAAGTTAAGGACCGCACAAAGAGCGATGGAACGAAGAATGCTAGGCACAATGTTAAGAGACAGAAAGAGAGCGGGGTATGGATCAGAGAGCATACGGGTATAGCTGATATTCTAATTGACATTAAGAGAAAAAAATGGAGCTGGGCAGGTCATGTAATGCGCAGGTTAGATAACCGTTGGACCATTAGGGTTACAGAATAGGTACCAAGAGAAGGGAAGCGCAGTCAAGGATGGCAGAAGACTAGGTGGGGCGATGAAATGAGGAAATTCGCGAGTGCTAGTTGGAATCGGTTGGCGCAGGACAGGGGTAATTGGAGATCGCAAGGAAGAGAGAGGCCTTTGTCCTGCAGTGGACATAAAATATGCTGATGATGATGATGACTATGATGATGATAAAATCTTCTTCGAGGTTGTCGCACGCAGCATTCACAGCAATCACCAACAATCCTATTGTGATAAGCATCTTCACCTGTCTGTTTCACAGTGCATGGTGCCGTCGAAGCGTAGCGCACGCTTTTAATAGGCGATAACCGAAACTTGCTGCCCTTTCCTGCTGCAGACTGCAATCATATACGTTTTCCAGCTGCTAGATCCCGTGTGAACAAAAAGAGGCGTGAGGTGCACGCGATAGAGAACAGTATACAGCTACCCGTCTCATGTGAAAATGAAGCTGTGCAATTTCCTATTCCGGTACCAGCAAATCTCCACCCGGGTCGTCGCACACCACATTCATAGCTATCGCTGCCAGACCTATCAGGATAAGCATCTTCACCTATCTGTTTTACAGTGCATGATGTGTAGTGCCATTGGTAGCGTACTGCGCCCTTTTAGTAGGCAATAATCCAAACACGGCACCATTCCCTGCTGCAGGCGGCGCGATGTGGGCATCACATTTCACTACCTAGGCATACGGCGTCGCTCACCAGCTCGATTTTGTTTCGGTTTCCTGTAGCCTCTTAAAACACCACGCAATATGAAAACAACAAAACGTGTCTCGGAATGCTGAAGCACTGCTAGCTGGACCCGCAACAGCATCTCGGGCCGCAACGAACCACATGACGCTTTGCATTACGTAGATGTCAACAGTACCGAGTCCGTCAAATTCCTTTAGTTACTTCGGATCGTACGCTTTCCCAGTTAGTATGTTTCTTTTTCATGTTTTATTTTTTAACGTATGAACGAGGTTCTACTGCATTCTTCTAATACTGTTCCAATATTTCAAAATATCACCTGCACCCAACCAAACATAAAATTTGAGCAATAATATCGTAAACTCTCGCCCCCGCACACATAGTATAGACATAAAACATGAGAACATGTGCAGTGGAGCAACCTACGTCGCTTAGGTAGCCATACTTTACAGGATATACAGCAATCATTCACAACCTCTGTACAGTCCTGTGCAGGCCAAGAAGCTATTTGTTCACTAAAAATGCTCCATTTGTGCTTCCAATAACCTACTGTTATAATGCACGATGTAATGGCAGAAAATCGCTCACTTTAAGAATAATAGGATGTGAACATCGTTTTATGTTAATTATTACAATGGCTGTTCATTATAAGAAAACTATTCAATATTTGATTCCATTCACTTATGGAACTAAATTCGTATTTGATTTGGTCTCAAAAATCCCTATTCACGCGCCTCTAACAATTTCTTAATTTTGCATGCTCACCTTGAACTTGTTCACAGTGGTGCAGGCAAATCGAATGGGCCTTGTACTAACCTAGTGCCTGAAACCTGTTTTCATCGCTTTGCATAAAGCCTTGGACAATTGATATCGAAACAATTACTCCAAAGGAATAGTTACCCAGTAGGAAACATTAAAAAGATGGCTATTTATTTAATGCATTTCTAAGTATTTAGGGCTAAAATTAATTCATTCTAGTCCTTCTGACGGTAAACGAATGCAGTGACACAGAATGACAACAAAGTTTAACTGAAACATCACAATACAATAAGTGTTACAACTGTCAACCAAGTCCAGAGCAAGATCGAGAAATTCAAGCACTATGTAACATTCTTGGAATAGGTGCAACACTTAACTAGCCTCCATCAAAATTTGCGCAGGACTTTACAGCTTTTAGATGCGCTGTTAAAATCAAGGCACTTGAAGTGTGCCACAAAAATGTTTACTACAATAGCCTGTCAAAGTAGTGCATGACAGATGCGGCAGCACTGCAGTTTGGAAGCCAAATTTTCTTACCATGACTGTCTTCTTGTAAATGATGATGATGATGATGGTGTTGACTTGATGTGTCCACATAGGCTTCCGAAGTGATGACATGCTTTGAGATAAAGTAAAAGGGTTCTGAGCATCCATCAAACAAGCAACACTTCATATTAAGGTGTTGATGATTCTACTAACAGGGGACATTCTGAGCAGCAACAATGGCACTACCTAGTCTAGTTTTGCTCGCTTTTAAAGGGACAGACAACCGAATTTTAAGGACCCAGTTTTTTATGGCACAACAAAAAGCTCACCCTCGGCATTGTTTACACCTGCAGCGGTTACTCCCAAAAGTGTGTGGATATTTTGCCAGCATAACTTTTAGATCTGAGCGGCCTCCAAAAAAGAAAGAGTCCCGCCTTCAGTCATGCTGCGAAGTGAGAGTGATGCTGATAGCCCGCCTTGCAAATTGTGAAAGTCACCCATCATTCTGCTTTCACAGGAGTGAGTGCAGCTGTGGTTAACCACCAATATTTTGACCTTTTCAACTATTTTTGAAAATAAAAAGCTGGTACAATAAGTCTGCATCGTTGTACAGACCTTTCTTATGTTTGTGCTGAGTTTTCCACGCAAGTATATGCCTACGTCATGGCTTGGTGGCCCCCAGCTTTGTTATTCTGTCGATAGACGAGCCAAGCCAACTCATCGAAAACGTCAAGCGAAGGCAGCACCACATTTCTACTCACTACAAGGAAAGGCTTATCTACACACTGTAAGTTAGAAAAAAAATTATAGAAAAAAAGTGTACTGCATTTCAATGTTAATAAAAAGACCAGAAACAGCATACACTTGTAGAAGGTCACATGACAGGTTATTTATGCATCTTCATGCTTTTGCCATGTGAGGCACCAAAGATCCTTTTTTGCGACTTAGTGAAGAATTAAAAATATAAATCAATGTTTAATGAGACAAACAAGGCTCGTTTTAGCCAATGCACTAGACAATCTTTCCATCAGCTGGGATATCGCGATTAATGTCCGGAGAGGTTGTCTGTCCCTTTAATAAAGACATGAGACAAGAAAAATAAAAGAACTGTAGCTATAGCTATCACTAGGACATCCATTGTACTGCACATTTTTTCAACGTACTCTGCTCATAGTGACAGATCTGGCAGCACAGGACTAATTAGAAGTCTCTTAACTCTCTTTGTGCTGAGCCCATTTGGTTTCGTTAGCCTGCTAACAATGGTTTGAAACACCGCTTTGAAGACTTTCCATGCCGGTCACGGACACACAGAGCTATCAAATGTGAAGGAAAAATATATTTTTGTTTTATAAGCAGTTGGCTTTTTTCCCCCAAGCAGTGATTTTTGGACACGGTCCAAAAGTTTTGCGATCATCAAAGTAGAAAGCAAAAATGACTGCTTGCTATCGATGGTTTGAAACGCCACTTTCAAGACCTTCCGCGCTGCTCACGGACACTCTGCACCATAGGACGTGAAGGAGGAGAACCTTATTTTTGTTTTCTAAGCAGCTCGCTTTCTCCCCACCAGGAGAGTTAATTTTTGAACACACTCCGAAGTTTCATGATCGTCAAAGTAGAAAACAAAAATAGCCCCCTCCAGGAATGGTGCACACGTTTCAAAAGATAGCAGATCTTGCAATTCTGCTTTGTCCGATTTTTATCAACGGATCGAGCAGCAGCGAGCCTGAGGATGCTGCCTTTTCCTCGGACCTTGACTCTGAGAGCGACGACGATGTAAACCAGCCCAGAACATCGGTGGCTGCAGCCCGGCATGCCAAACTGTAGTACTTGCACCTAAATTTTTGTAGTGAAATACCTGTTCAATAAAAAATTGATATTTTTTCGGAGATAGTGCCTATTAGATTGCAATACATTTTGCATATGTCTCATAATTTTGTTAAATTTTTTTCTTGGTAGATACAAGTCTGTCTTTACAAACTTTGTTCTGTTTTTATCCCACGATCTTGATTCTGGCAGTTTTGTCTTTTTTATGACATTCATCTCTTTAATAAAACCTTTATGCATGAAAAGTGCACTCATTCTGCTTTTTGTTTATGTATTACATAAAGTATTGAGTGCAGTAGTTCCTTCAAAAAAAGAAATCTGGCATCAGATACAAAAAACACCTATTTTTGGCATGGTAGGAAAAGAGTTAAATGCCAATTACTATGACGTTTTACATTGGTTAAATTTGTCATAAATGAGTAATATAACAATACACCAGGTGTTTGTTTTAGACTGCACAGCATTTTTTTTTATTGCCTGTGGCAGATAACACAATTTTAGTCGTTGAACTCTTGAACTGAATTGCTCAAAGAGGCAGGCATTGCTGGCACAATAAGCAAAATGCACAACTGACTAATTAACAAGTTTTTAGTAAATAAATGTATAACTAAATAACTTATGGCATATGATGCAATTTATGAATTGTTGCTGGTGAGCTTGCAAGGCATATCCGCTTGGAATTAATTCTGAGGACAGCATCACTTTGACAATATGCATTGTCAAACTTGTAAAGATGCACTGTTCCACATTTTTAACAAAAGGCTGTTTCATGAATTATAGCTGAGGTTCTCAAGCATGTTGGTCCTAAGGAACCCTGCTAAGCTCCCTACATGCTAAGATTTCTAAAGTGGCACAACAGATTAATCAAAAGCCACGTGCAATAATTTTCTTTTTACTGCTTAGAAAGTCAAGTTTCAGACTGTCTAAGTAAGAGCAGATTCCATGGAAAATCATGCATCTGAGATATGAGTGGATGCATTATAAAAAAAAACCTTTTGATACCAAAACTAATGCAAAATGTGTAACATCGAAAACCGGTGCAGCTCCGCGTCATGACCTTAGAGACTGGGTGACACGTGCAGCACGCTGAATATCTCGGAGGCCATCGTCTGAGACTTATGCCACATCCACTAACAACCGAATACATGCATCGTTTGCTTAAGTGCTATTAAAGCTTGTTGATAAAAACATAACACAATTACCAGCCCTGCAGCTATACCTTCAATAGTCTGTACTACAGTCAACATCCGATTTTTTTTAATTCCCTAAATACCGCGAAAACATATGAAAAAACGAACGCATGCCTTTTACTGCCCCCAAGGGCTCCAATCACCTCAGGCACATCCAAAATAGCTCTGAAGACCTGCCAGTACACTTATCAGGTGTACTGGTGCTCGTACTGTGACGGGAGAAAACGGGTGCATGTATGTATAATTAAGGAATAAGTACTGTGCCCCGTGACAATTGCCCCTTCCCGCTTCTGGCATGCTTCACTGCAATACTTTGTGTATGCTTCACCGCGTAACGTTAGAGAATTTTAGCCTGTCCGGCATTCGGGTAAACGCAGGCGGACTGGGCGTTGGGGCGGAGATGTAAACGTGAGCGGCCTGCATGGTGCTGCCACCTGATGGCACACAGCTCAAACAAACAAAGATAGCTAATATTGCAGTAACCAAGTGTATTCCACTTCGCTGGTGGCGTAAATTTTCAGCACTTCCATAATCATGCTGCTGCCGCAAATTTACACCGGCAACGAAGTAAGAACCTGATGGCAACGGCAAACATTCACTTGGTATGCCCATATCATTGCTAGTGCAATAATATAGAAGCGCTAAGTTTACAAATCCGTAACTTCGTAACAAAAATAGATATTGCAGTTCTGTAAACTGCATGTGCTAGAGAATCTATGGTGGAAAAATTTTATATATCAATTTATAGCTTACATGGGCTGTTCAACAGACCTACTCACTTAATAATGGTATTTTTCAGAGCAGTGTATAAAAAATAAATTTTGTCTGCTTTAGATATATTATTAGGCGCAGTTTACAAAAATGTGATATTGCATTTCATTGCCGAGTTATGGAGTTGCAAACTAGATAGTGTCATTTTTAAAATTTAGCGATTTTCAGCAATATTTATTAACCCTTTACCTCCCGTTGATGAGTAAAGTCATAAAATTTTGTACCAATACAACCAATGACGACAACAGTCGTCATAAGCAAAAATTTGTTGCACAGTGAACATGTGACGACTATACTCACCCTATTGCATCTAGTTGTGATTCCTGACACTAGATGGACACACCTGTCTATGTTGGGCCATTTGTGTCTCTCCTGTCATTATATTGCCGCCTATGACACCCTCGCATAAAGTATGGCTGCCTCATTGAATGAGGCAATGAAAGCGCGCATAAAAGAAAGTATTTTGACGAATCCTCATTAGACCAGAGCTCTGTAGAGTTTTGCTCGGAAATGGAAAGTGATGTGTTCTCATCTGAGGAGCAGAAGCTTGATGTGTGCGAGTTGGTTTTGCATACTTGAAGAAAAGAGCGCCAAGAAGACGCGGACTAAAAGAAGAACATGTACGACGGACAAGGCGCCTCGTCCGTCGTACATGTTCTTCTTTTAGTCCGCGTCTTCTTAGCGCTCTTTTCTTGAAGTCATATGAGGAGTCTGATGATGACTATACTATGGATGGCCCGGAGGACCTTGTGGCTGCCCGTGAACCTACCATAAGAAGACGACCTACTAACTGCTTTAGGAGCTGCATAAAAGTAACCACTATTCATGCACACATTGTTGCAACATTTAGATTATTTTGTCTTCGTATTCTCTTTTTTTCATAGTGTACCAAGCCCTGCAAAATGCCTTTTTGCAAGACACCAGCACTATGCAGTGAAGCCTTCTTCAACCTATCTTTTTATGCAGTCTGTGAAATAAAGGAAGCCCATTGAATTGAAATAATGGTGCCATTTTATTAGGAAAACCTTTACAAACTGAGTGAAAAAAGTTTCTGGTAAATTTGGTACCAATTTTCTTTTTTCGCAGTAGGAAAAGAGTTAAAAAATTAACAGCTTAAATAAAAATATGTTTCTTGCTTTCTCTAGACTTTAAGTTTTCCTTTTAAATGCAACAAACTTCATTAAAATCAGAACAGTGGTTGTAGAGAAAAACTACTTTTTCATTCCCACGTATTTAGATAGGAGCCAATGAACTAAAGCTTCATCTTACAGAGCCCCTCACCAGGTCTGGCCATTTTGAGCTGACAAGCCCAGAGCATACAATATGCACTAACGATTGTGTTTGCAAAGCATTATATCGCTATGTGCTGCGGAAAGGTCTCAAATTTCAATCCAAACTGCATTTTTTCCTTCCCTCGCGGCGACCGCGCTCCAAGCCAGACAGTGATGTACTCGTGTCCTTGTGCCTACATACTCGTGTCCGCAGTGTGATGTCAATTATTGAGACGTGTGACTTCGAGAATTATTCAAGGCGACATATGTTACTTGTGTGATCTGTTGCTTGAATTGACGAATTGAAGTTTAAAGGAATATTAAAACAGACAAACCGAACGTCTGCGTGTTTTTTGTTTTACTTCTCACCGAAGCAAAAGAGATGTACTTCCGCTTCGTCTGCCTCTTCCCACGGCCGTGCAGTCACGTGTGCAGGTACTGAAACTATGCCATTTTCTACCGTGTTCCAGCGCGTGATCACGCTCTGTGATCTGCTTGTGTCTGCTTCATATTCGTGCAGCACTGAATTATACTGCTAGTCACATATCCTTGTGCACAACGGGCAAAATCGTGCGCTGCAGCTCGCGTGCGACGCCATCAGTGGAAGTGCCAGCGCCAAAAAAAAGAAAAAAAAGATGAAGGCAGGGCCCGTGACGTATGCGTCATCTGATCCTCGAGGTCTGGTATGGGAGAACACAGGGAAGGAATTTTACTTGCGGAGGCTAGACGGGACAAGTGGAGAGAGCATCTATGTTTGCAGTGAAGCCCACCTTCTGAAATCATGGGTACACGACCCTGAAATGTTTCTAGCTCGGCTATTAATGAGCCAATTTGAAAATTGTTGCCGTAGAACGCTCCCTAAAGAACACATAACAACTTCCAGTGTATAACAAAAATTTGCTATGGGGCCCGGTGAGGGGTCCTTTAAGAATAGATATCTATATGGGTATGCATAGAAATGAGTAGGCTTCTCTGTAACCGCCAGATATGTATAAATTAATGCAGTGTTACTGCAATTAAGGCACTTTCTAAATACAAGAAACAGTGCCTAAAACAGTTATCACAGGTACGCAGCAAAGCACACTACAATTCATCAGTATCTTAACACTAGCCAGAACAGCTCACCTCCGAACTGTCAGTGGAGTCGACGGTGGAATGAATCCCAGGCTCCACCCCATTGGAAGTGGCCACAAGGTCAGCACTAGATGACACATAGTTCTGAATTGCACTATTCTGGTGGCACACTTGGTTAGCTGCATGGTACTGTTGAACATCCTGCAAAGATTGTTGAGAAACACCATTCAAACTTGCATCCTGAACACAAAGGTGTACGGAGACAGCCATGTCACCTCGTGGCAATATTTTTGCCATAAGCATGAAATTCCTGTATAAAGGCAACAGTGCTTCCTGGAACTTGTCAAGAAACGGATGTACAGTGCTCACGGAATGAAACTCGTCAATTTAGGGCTAACTAATGCCCATACTTTCGTTTCCACCGGCTGCAGTTCGTGTCACATCCACGTAACTTTGGTGTGTACACTTAGGGCGGAGTCAGAGTCACCTTTAGTGACCAGATTCATAGCGACATGACATGGTATACTCTCAAGTTCTCTGCACATATGCTGGGTTCTACAAAATAATCGCTGTCGCGTTTCATTCCGTGAGCACTGTACCTGTTGCCAGTAATTAACGATAATGATTTGACATTTGCTTAAGTAGTATCAACAATAAAAGTGATATTAAATAGGAGTTGTTGGGGTTGGGCATGTCAAAAGGGGTAGCTGGCCCATGCCGTCGTCTGACTCATCCACAAGGAAGACGTTGTTGAAGGGAGGAATAGGTTGTCATCGAGAACGAAGAGTACTGGGTTCATTTACAATGATCTACATGAGGAGTGGAGAGCATTATGTCTCAACAGTCTAGCCTGACTGCATTGAAGCGCATTCTGAGGAGCCGAAAAACTCCGCTTAAATTCCCTATATCCTCCCTAGATCCCTAGGCCAAGGAAGTCTGCCATCACACCTTCATCGAATCGGAATGTACAACGTCATCGAAGCATCCGCATTGAGGGCGAGGGTGCGCACAATCACTCCAGCACCTTTGTTCACTAAACACACAGAAAGGAGAGGAGCCTCATAGACAGGGATTGTCACACTTGACTCAAACTGGCGCGTCTTGTTTCCTGGGATGACCAAGACAAACGACCGTGATGGTTACTGAAGTCCATGAGGAAAGGCCTTAGAATGCCCTTTTCCAGGAGTTTCTTGTTCCCATCGTCGGGAACGGCGACAGTGTACCATCCATCAACACTATTCACCAAACGTGTCTCGCCTTGGTGTCACAGCTGGTCTGTTCAAGGGGACGCATTATTAACTTCCCAAAGCGATTCGTCGCAGGAGGGCTGGAGAGGCTGGAAGGTCACTTCCCCCACTGGCCGATCGTAACAAGGGCCAAGGAATGACCCCAATGTAGCAGGACCCAAAAGCGATTTTAACAAAAGCAAATGTATGCTACCAGTATTGTAAAAATACCATATACATGTATGATAGTGAACTTGAAGAGCACACTAACAACCCTTGGGGTTCAATACTTTTGGTGTTTATTCAGCATTTTTTAGGTGGTCATATTATTTACACTATGTTTCATGTAATAGGCAATGCTGCAGAAGCTATGCAAGCATTGCAATTACATAAATGTCTCACTCTGCGCATTTTGCATTGGAGTTGTATCGAACTGGATGCTCTCTACAGAACAACTACTTCACTTAGTATTACAATTACAACTTGTGGACTTTATGTCCACAACTATCACTAACAACACTAACACTAACACTAACAAGTAGTGGACTTATGCCCACAACTTGTGGTCTTTATGTCCACAAGTTGTCCACAAGTTTATGTTGCGACTTTATGACTGTTATGTCAAATTACACATTGTTTGCGAAGGGTCATAATGTAACACCACAACACACCCACAAGGAAAGAAACTAACGCACGTCACACGTGCCTATGACATGTAGCTAAATTACTCTTTTGGTGTTGTCGTGCGCTGCATTAGCAAGCACGTGCCTTAGCAAGCACGAACTAGCCCAGCAACATGTCCACCTGACTGTACTGTTTGTTCTGCCCATATGCCACATTTTAATGACAGTGGAGAAGGAACCACACAGTACCAAAACTATGAGTCATGAATTTAGCTCTTCAGTGAGTAAACCCATACACACAAAAAGAAAAAGGCCACCCTCAAGCACAATGATACTGGTAAGCACAGTTGTCATCGACGGTGCATCTTGCGCCGAGGGATAACTTGGTAACAGTCGTTAGCCAGTGAAAAATGGTCACTGGAAGGGCAGTATGAGAACTCCGCCATCATCATCATCGGAGCCACCGGCATCATCGGAACTCCTGCATCGGAGCCAGCAGTCGAAGAAGTACAGGACGAAGTGACTTGCGAGTGCGAGCAATGGTTTGAGGCTCGGCTGGGCGCTCTTGGGCATGGCCGCCCAATACTGGGTCCTGCTGGCCTGGACTGAGGGACTGTGCCGTTCCCACAATATATGGCTGCATATATAGAGACTACCAGTGGCCGCAGAAACATGTCACCTTGCCGGTTAGATGGTAAATAGGTTCATATCTTTAACACCTTCCAGGTCACATTTTGCAAAATAAAAGTATGAAACTTAATGTTACACCGAATTGCACAGAAGATCCCAATGTCTTCTAATAAGTAAAGCATAATTTTTTGGTCACGAATGTGATAACTGAGAGCAACTTCTCAAGCCTTCACAGTGTTGCCTGCTATGTATGAAATGGAATATAGATGACTTATCCCCAAATTTCTGGGGGAAGGAAAATTTGTAGCTTCATGCCTACTGCTTTCCTTATTTTTTATTATTATTTTTTTTTTAAACGGTGAATATCTAGTTCCCGAACTGACACCAAGATGTGCTTCACGACTGCACATACTGCTCTTCAACACTATACAGTGGAATCCTGATAAACAGACATCGCTTAAATGGAACTGCCACTTAAACGGAACACCATCCTCATGGTTGGTTCGCTTTGTATTCATGCACGTGTATTCAGCTTTGTCTCTCAGTAAATGAACTCCTGATAAATGGAACCGATTTCCCTGATCCCTTGCTCCCTGTTTAAAGAGAGTCCGCTGTAGTACCCAAAACACAAATTAACAAAGTTTTCGAGAAGCAGTTTATAGGAAGGATACAATGTCATACAGCAATATGACTATGCAAGAATTAAGAGATTGCATTGGATATTTGAGCACAAATAGAACGAGACTTTATATGTAACATAACACAACTACCAAGATCCACCGAATATACAGAAAAGAAGAAATCAAGATGTAGGCACAACCTTACATTACGATCACTAAACTTGCCGAGTTCATCTGCTGCAGTGGCTGCAGCACAAAGACTGCAAGGACTTCGGCCTGTGTTTTCCTGCCCACCGTGCTTCTTGTATTCATTGCAGTGACCGGGAAAATGAAAACAAACAAAAACAAAGTAAAGATTCCTTGGATGGCAGGCTGAAGCGTGACCTTGGTCTCACAAGGCTCCTTGCATCGAGCATATGTAGTCTCTCAGTTGTGTGGCGATTGCGGTCTAGGATTGATGATAAATTTGTTTTGACTCGGTGGTTTTGGTTAAAGGGACACTAAAGCAAAACACTGAATTAGTTTATCAGATAAAGCATTCTTTGAAAACTCTGTTGTCATTCATTTTGAAATAATAGGCAGATTATTAGAAAAGAAAATGTAGGTCAAAGTTTCAGTTCTGGAATTTCACGCCAAATCCCCAATGCCGGGACGCCACTGTGACGTCACAGATTTGAAAGTATCTTTTCATATTTAGGCCGCATTGGCTCAGCAAAAGTTCCTGAAACTTGGCATATTCAATTTATGCTCCTTTAGAACACAATGTAGTCTGCATCTACCGCTAAAGAATTAATTGCGCCCTAGAAAATGTTGTGATGTCATCCCAGTAGAATATACGAGGTCACAGCAAGCTGGTGCAGGGACATTAAGGAGACGTCACCACCCATATTTTGTTATTGCACTTTTTCTGGCTTACCAAGCGTCTTATCATAGTAAGAGTAGTGTTTCTGATATTGTAGAAGGTAATTTACTGATACAGAAATAATCGTTTTTATCTTTAGTCTCCTTTAAAACTGAACTTCAGCAAAAATATTTGGTGCACCTTTTTCTTTTGCTCTTCATATTAAACCAAAAATGCTTAATCTCAACTACACCCCATAAGCACACTGTAGAAACACCGATTTGGATGAAAAGAGTAGGCAAAGGGCTAACGAAACAGAATCTCTGGGCCACTGTTAATCGCGGAAGCTGTTTTTTTGCCTGTTTTCAAGCTATCCAAAGGTTTCCATGGCTTTAGACGCACAGCTTTCTTGTCCTAACCTGCCTCTTGCTGCACCTTCAAGCAGCACGTCTAGCCATGATGTCTCGTCAACTAGCCCCTGTCGTAGCATTATAGTTTTCATGGCAACAAAGCAATCTAGTGAAAAGTCATAACAATGACCCAGAAAAACAAGTTGCTGCAAAAGCTGCATGGAAGAACTGCTCTACAAAGTGGCACCACGCTTTTTCCGCTTCGTTGCCCCCTTGCAATGTTTATATAGCCTCCACATACACAGATTCGGGCCAGTCCACTGACCTCCAGCAGGTCCTCAGAGTCCTGCCCCGTGCTGCTGACAAGAGCCACCTCCCCCCTCTCCGTGACAAAGACATTCCCGTAGAGTGGCACCGCCCCAGCCGGATGCACCTCAAGCAGTGCGCCGGGCCCAGTGGAAGAGGACGAATCGAGCACCCCTTCCTCGTCTCCGGTGTCCAAGGGCTCGGCCTCCAAGTGCTCGGGGCTCGCATCCATGGCCGCCACTGAACCGCTCGCAACCGAAGAGGGGCCAGCATGTTGCATAACACTGCTTCCAGCACCAAACTTATGCTGTTGCGACTGCTGCTGGGTGGCCAAAAGGGCCTTCGCGGCAGCCAGCGAGAAGTTGAGACCGTGAACTGACGACGAAGATGAGGAAGAGCCAGCAGAGGGTACTACCGTTGACGTGGAGGGCCCAGAGGAACAAGGGCTTTGAAGGATCGACGGAAGAAGCTCCCTGGAAGAAACAAAGGTCGTTCATTTATTCTTGTGGGTTTAGAAGACTGCCCAAGCCAAGGTGAGCCCAGGTAACCTCTCTAAGGCTGCATTAAGGCTGCATTACAGTTTTCTAAGGTCTCTTTTCCAGGCTATCTAAGGATGCATTACAGTGTTGTGCACTGAAGGACTTTAGTCTGCAAGTCTATGCAAAACTCGCACAGCTTGATGCCCGTTGCTGGGAAACAAACTAAAACAAAGCATTTCACAAGATTTCTTGTTAGCTTATCAGTATGCGCTATTATTTGAGCCTTTACAAGAAAAAAGAAAGATAGAAGACAGTTTTATGCATGTGCCTACTAGATGTGCATTCAAGACAATGACTGTGCAGGCGCACTATGGCTCATCTATGACTGAGCTCCAGAGGCACTTGCTGCTGCTTACCACACAGGTTCGGTGGTAGCATGACAAGCTCAACCACCTGCTGTCGTGATGGCAGCATGATACGCACGCCTAGCTGAGGAATGACATTTATATATTCAGCCAAAGACACCTTAGCTAATAAGTATTCACGCCAATCTTTTCTGTATGTGAGCTGTTATCTCTTTGGCAGACGAAACAAGCCCCGAGTCTATGTATGCTCCAATCGTGCTGCTTGTTGTAGAGGAGACAGGGAAAGGAAGAGCCCCTCTCGTCTATAGGTGTTTGCGAGGGCCAGCAATAGAGACAGTGAACAAGTAAGTGATAGTGAGCTTTGAGGTTGGATGAGCTATGTACAGCTGCCACAGCAGAAAAAGAAATCAAGAAGGAAAGGAAAAAAAAGAAAGGCTGAAGGCGACAGAAAGAAATAAAAAAAACGAGAGAAGGAGCAAAGAACAATAAACAAAGACAGAGAAAGAAGGAAGGAAGAGATGAAAGGAATGAAAAGAAGATGGAGAGACAGAAAGAGAGAGAAAGAAAGAATGAAAGAAATAAAGCATGCTTGCAGAGCAAGTAAATGCTTGATAGCTTCAGCAATGCAGACTAACTTGGACGCCAAGTCGGCCACCAGGTACTGTGCCTGCTCAAGGAGGTACCGCTGCGAGAGGTGGGTAGCCAGACCTATGGCACCTCGACTGCCTGATGAAGTTGAAGGCCCAAGGGAAGAAAGCGCAGAGGAGGAGGCGCTGCTTGAGCACAATGCAAGGCTGGCCTTGTCCAACAGCATGGGCAGGCCTAAGGTGGCTGCACTCTCGGGGCCAACCTACAAAGCAGGCGCATTTGACCTTAGTGGCAATGCCCAAGGATCAAGAGCTCCCCAATCATCAGTGCAACCACCGACATCAAATGAAAATTTCTATTAATTTTTTTTTTCTTTCTCATCTCCTGATAGACACAGTTCAGCTTATTGCCTTCTATATGCAGTACAACTCTGCTTGAATTAACTTAAACGAACCTTGAGAAACTTTTTACGCAAGCAGAAGTCCATTCAAGTGAATTTTGCTATTGGCAGCAATTATGCAAGTGTTCATTGATCTAAACAGCTCCTCCAAATGAAGCTGAACAAAATCATACTCCACCCTGCTGAAACTCTCACATCTGGCCAATGCAGCCTTGAAAAAAAATCGAAGTTTGTGAACTGTATCTTGCAAATCCACACACTTACATTTAAGCTTCAAAGCCTAAAGTATCAACCACTCACTGTCAGCTGAGATTCCAGCCTTAGGGCTCCCACGGACTCTTCAGCTGAGCCTGGCAGTACTAGGAGGGCGGGGCTCTGGGGGGGAGGCGGAGATGAGGAAGATGACGAAGGCCGCGTCAGGTGGTGGGCATGGTGCGAGTGCAGCGATGCAGGGATGTCCACCACCGTATCACGAGAGGTGCTTGGGGCCACTGATCGGTGCTGCAAGAACAAAGGTGTAGCAATGTGAACAATGAAACGGTTCCTACCAATTATCAGCTCCCCTAAGGAATGCATCATGGCAACTGGCCTAGCATCAAATGGGCAAGGTTAATGAAAGCCACAAATTCCTTGGGCCAACTGCAGCAAAACTGCACTTTGGCCAAGTTGGTGACAAATCTGTGGTACATACTGGTATTGAAACAATCTTTGCAAAGCTTCAAAGCTGGCAAGTGTCCAATTTTCCTACTAGCAGCCTCTAAGACAACATATGCCCTTGGTGGTTAGCAGATATCATATAAGTTCCCCAGCGCGTCACCTCCGAGCTTTTCAGCATGCTGCAGGCACTCCCTAATCTCGGAGGTTATGCCCAAGAGCATTTGGAGTTTGGCAGCCTTACAGCTAGCTAAGCCTATGATTGTGAGTCAGCAGTTATCCCATCTTTTCTGCAAGATTGCACAGAAGATGCTGCGGACGAGAAGAGCTCATCAACGGAGGGTAAACGGTTAAGACAAATCCTATCCAGGCCTGCGATGTCTTCACATTCACCTTCAAGGGGGCATAAAATTGTGAAGTAAGCATTTACCAGGTCCAAGACTTGAGACATGGCCACCATTTCGTCCGCTGCCCTCTGCTCAATCTCTTGTTCGTAGTGCTGAGCCTGTTGCTGCGCATCTGACACAGGAATGGGCGACTCTCTGAATGTTGCCACTGCAAGCCGATGCAGACTTCCGAATGGAACCTAGTGTGGAGTGTGCAAACGAAATGCAAAACATACATGAAAAAAAAAAGAAAAGAAAGATGCAGCTCCATTTCATAAACCACACTTCACCCAATGAGTGTCTTATATGCCTATCACTTGCATACCGTATTTACTCGCATAATGATCGCACTTTTTGTCAGCAAAAATTGGTGTAAATTCAGGGGTGCGACCATTACGCGAGTTAAATTTCTCGCGAAAAGAAAAAAAAATTTTTTCGTACCGCATTTGCTGCGGGATGCGGGTGCGGGACATCAAAACATAAATGGCGGCCAGCGGAGCAAGCCAAACGCGCCGAACGCGATTTTTTTTTGTTCTAGTGGGTACTACGTGCATTGAAACAGTTCCTTCCGTATCAGTAATGAATAATATCGTTAATATTGGCAAGTTTGCGGCAATAACGTAGCCATGCCCACTTTGAGGGGGCAGAAACAGATGGGCGCGCTTAGCTGCCAGTGACACTGAAACGCATGGCCGGCGTGCTGTGGAAACTGCGGCATCTGTCTTCACTACTATCCTAATACGGCACGTTTCCGCTAAGGGTGGTCGAATATCTTAGCTGTGTTACAAGCGTCGGCGTATGAATAGGGTACACTTTTAACGTATCAGTGTAAACGTGGCTACTATCATTGCCGTGCGCGATTTGTTGCGTGCTCACGAGTGCAGATGAAAAGAATCGAAAGGCAGCTTTTTTGTTGTTGTTGTTGACCACAACCATTATAAAGCCTACAAATAATAAAGGCAAGTTTGGTTGCAGCTTTTTTTTAGTCATGGAAGTGATGAAAGTAATGAAATTAGGTATCTACTTAAGAATGTTTGGTGCGTGCAGACCGCTTGGCTCATCTTGAAGAGTCGTTCGCGTAGCATTCGACAGATGGTAAGCGCGATCATTATTAGCTAGAATTGGCACACGACATATCGCTGCGGCAAGTTCGAGGTGTGATCATTACACGGGAAATTAAAAAATCAAATTTTGATGACAAAATTCAAGGGTGCGATCATTACGCGAGTGTGATCATTATGCGAGTAAATACGGTAATTTACACAGTGGTCACTCTCACAGTGGGAAGACAATTGGCAAGCCAGAAAAGGTACAAAACGGAATGGCGGGTGGCAATGCCGCCTTGAAGTTTCTGTACCAGCTCGCCATGGCATCGTAAATTTTAAAGAATGCATTACATTGTGTTCTAAGGAAGGCAAAGATTCATCATGGCAATTTTTGAGAGCTGTTACTGGGCCAATGCGGCCCAAATATGAAAAAATATATATATATATTTTTTTAATTTGTGATGTCACACTGAAGCACCGATGTTGGAGTATCAGCACGATATTAAAAAATATATATACTTGAACTTTCATGTTCATTTTCTCTTCTAAAAGAAAACAGAATTTTCAAATAATCATTTACCAGTCAAAACTGATCTTTGCTTTGTTTTAGTGTACCTTTAAATATTCATGCAATAATGGCCAAAGTTTCGCAACAGGTTAGTTTGGACAAGTTGTCAAATTTAAAAAAAATTCAAGTAAAAGACTTTGTCCTTGTCTTTTACTTTCACTGTTATTCTGTTGCCACAATTTCTGCAGCCATTTTGGTTCCGCAGAGTGTTTAGCAGCGCACTGTGGGTAGATCTGATGGGGGAAAATTAGCCAATGGTTATAGTAGAGCTTTTAAATATCAATTTTGCCTTGAATTGCCCAAAAAGAAATAAAAAATTGTATGTTATTGATGCAATTACAACAATTGCAAGATTTTGCAAGTATGCAACCACAAAACCATTCCTACACAGGTTATCTGAGTATACATTAAAAAGCAAACACCTGACTTTTACATTTTCCTAGCAATAATTTCAACCAGCAAAACAAAGTCTTTGGGGCACATGACACTCGTGAACACGCTCACCGAAATGGCTATGCACCTGCAGCAAAGTAGTCACACGAGCAAAAGTTTACAAACAGGTCCGCACAAAGCTCAAAGAGCACAATTTAGCGCATGGAAATCTTGTTCCAGAATTTCGCAAGCTAGGAAGAGTTACCTGTATGAAGGTTTCCATGCCACTTGAAGGTTGCTGCTGACTGTAAGGCTCTTCATGGTAAACAACCAGTGCTGACTCCCTGTCAGCAGCTACAAATTCCTGCCGCTCATAATGATGCTGTGGCTGGTGTAAAGAAACAGGAACTCCGTTCGCATAGTCAACCTGCACACCAAATAAGAGCGATTTGAGCAACACAAAACAATATCTTACAGCCACCACAGAAGGCTTACGTTAAATCAGGTGTTTCAATAAGGACTTGTTGGTAACTTCCCAGTGAAAACACTTCATCCGTGGGACATCTAAGTCATGTCCCAATATCCCTGCCCCATTTCGGAGACAACTCGGACATCTGCAAGACAACCAACATTGGATGTCCTACCAAGGACATCCCAGGGATACCATATCTGGATATGCATCGGCGACACACAAATAATTACCTTCCCAGAAGTTTCACGTTTCATTTTCCTCATGACGGAACCACGCTTTCCAATATGTTCATATTACAAGCTGAGGCAGTGTGATGTGTGACGTGTACAATACAGTGCCGTGGTAGGAGAAGAAAAGAAGAGAATGACAAAAAGTGCACATGCAGAGGTGAATCTCTGCTGAATGGAAGACGACGTTGAGGAGCATCAAGCATGAAAATGCGTGACAAAAAGATGGAACAAAAGGAAATTGACCCAATCGGGAAAGTCCACAGAGTTCCCAGGGGCCATTCAGGCAAAGACAAATCAGCCAGAGTGGCAGAAAAGCAAGACACACTAAAAGAAGAGAGGGAGAGTTCCAGGAAGTGATGCATAGGTGAAGAGCGGCCACTAGACCGGGAGTTGGAGACGGGCTGTCAGGTTCCAGACCCGAGCCTCCAGGGCATCACCCAACCGGGGCCTCCCGCCAACCCATTTTCTGGCATTGCTACTTTGCCCAAGCATGGACCGCTACCCAAGGCTGGCAAACTTCTGCGCCCACAGGCAGAGTACAAACAGTTGGACAGGCCCAAGTTTGCGCCCAGCTGCCTGGCCAGAATGCCGCCTCCACCTATCCATGCTGCCAAGCCGCCTGCGTTCCATCTCAAAGCTGGAGCTGCCACGCTCTGGTCACTCCCTCATCGCTCAAGTGCATCGACGCAGTGGTGAGACCAGCGCCACTTCTCTTGTTGCCTCATCTCCGCCCCTCCATGTCGAACTGTTGCGCGCTTACACTCGTAGTCTACCCCTAACTTGAGTGCTCTTGGTGCTGTTATAGCTCCGACAGTATTTTGTTTCTTGTTATGAATTTTCATTGAGAGTTTATTTTATGTGTTTCTATTTACATTAATTGTATTAAAAGCTTTGTGTCCATTTTGCAACAAATGGCGTTGTCCTCAATTGAGTTCTTGGAGGCTCTGCCTCAGGGAATCATCTGCAATAACTAAAGAAAAGAACCTGCATCACAGGCAGTCACATGAGCAAAAAGCTGCAACGAGCAGCTTTTTTCCCCACTTTACCCCCACAAAGCTGTATTTAATTTTTGTGAAAATAAAGCGCGCGCGTGCGCACACGCACACACACATTGCACTTTGCATATTTTCTGGAGTAATTTAAAACTGTGTGGGCTTCTGCCCGTTGCATCAGTACCACATCATCTGCAGAATGTAACACGTATCATTGTACGAACTGTGCAAAAGGCCGTGACATGTCCACGCAATGTACCCAGCACGTCCCCATGATGTCCCTCATGCACATGCAAGGAATGTCTGCAAGACGCGGAAATTGCAGCCAAACTATCATAAAAGGGACGTCTGCTGGACAAATTCAGCACATCCCAGGGATATCCATATCCTGACAAGGAATGCCTAAAGGATATCCACTGGTTGTCACTGCAGTCATTGGGTTACTCTTTCACCATGTACCAACAAGCCCATGTTGATCTTGGCAGCTGAATGCTAAAGCCACTGAGCCACCACAAAAGGTTTAGGAAGAAAGAAGAAAATGGAGAGCAAGAAAGAGAAGCTTGGCAAGGAAGAAAGCGGCAATGGTCAGTGGAACAACCAGCAATATTACATCAGTGACACTGTTGACTGACCATCCCTACAAGTGAAGACAACATGGACTAGAGTTGACATTGAAGGAAATTTTCTTCTTCACAAAAGCAGATTGCTCACACACATGTGACATACTTATAGAAACCATTACCAAATGAAACAGTGAAAGGCTTGCAGTGTATTATGCTGCACAAGCTGTCGCGTCACTGCTTCACTATATGTGCGAAACTGCAACTTTTTTTGTTCTTAAAGCTAATTATTTGTTCGTTGACAGGAAAAGGCTCTGTGTGGAGAATTGGCTCACAGTATTGTAAGAAATTGTGTTCTGCTGCAGCATCGGTAGAAGTGCAATCTTATGCTCAATAAGTCATACACAGTTTCGTGTACTGTCGATTGGTATATAAAAATTCACAGTTGTGCAAGGAGCACTCTCATGTTGTGAAAGAGAAAACCTTAATTATTGTGGTGGAGAAAGCGTTCCCTGATGGCTAAGTGAAGAGACACGACTTCTCTTTTCCTCTTCTGCCCTATCCTATTTTCACAATTTAGTGCTGGCTTCATTTAGGTTCCTTCACTTTGGTGCCGTTTCATAAGTAAGCTGCAGTGCATGGCGTCATCTAGTCACAGCATCTCCCAGCGTGACCGCTATCTCTAGGCAGATGTTGTAGCTTCAGTAGAGTGGTTGAAAAGCAAAACATCCGACTGTCATTCTTCGGAATTGGAGTTTTAATCCACTCTGGGCAGTGCAAGTTCTTTTTGTTTATAAACTTCTTGCAAAGCACTTACGGATCCTTGCAACAGACGCCGACTGACATTAAAAAAATATAGGTGAGTGAGCTCACAACAGCTATGGCTCTAAAAAAAAAAAAAGACCACAGCCTTGCATTTTTTTCTGGGAAAAAGAAAAAAAACTCACGGCCATGTTAACATCGGCATAAGCGTGGGGTGGCCAGACAACCTCTGCAGGAGGAGGTCCCCTCGAACTGGATGCAGCACTGTCCGAGACCAGGTCGGGCGCCTTGGCACCCAGGGATGCCTCGCCCATCTCTCGCTACAGTACCTCCTGCAACTAGATCACCGCCATCTTCAGTCACTCTAAATAAAACGTAGGACAAGACCTCTCCCAGAGAACACCCTCTGGAACCCATTCTGTTAGTAGAGTCAAAAGTAGATATATCGTATTTGAAGGGGATCACAAAAAAGTTCGATATATAGGTAACTCGATATATAAAATAAAAATTTTATTAAGAAAGTTTGAAGGGGATTTTACAGCTGTTCAATGTATACAATAATTTGTTATATGTGGGTTCAATATATCCGGGTTCGATTGTACACCTAGGCGTTGCTATCCTCTCACTTTATATGAAATGTCTGCATTAACTATACAGAAAACAAGGCAATAGGAGACTTGGGGCACCTGAGGCACTCCAGTAAGTCAACATGTGAACTAAAACTTCTTGCTTTTTTAGAACATTTATTAGGCCTCTACTGGTAAATGCTGCTGTTGTATGGGATTAAAAAAAAAAGAAAGAAACCTCTAAACTTCAAGATGTACAAAGGAAATCGGTTTCATATATAACAGCTATAATGGGTTGACACCACCCTCATCTTTCTTAAATGTAGCAAATTGCTAGAGATGGATATGCAAGGACAGACTCAATATTTTCCCCTTACTTTGACAAAATGGCAGTAAATAAATTTACTTATACTAGTGCTGCTAGCCTATGCACAACATGACCTCCCCATTTTGAGAAAGTAACAGAATTTTCAGCTCATGCAACACTTACAGCAACATTTGCGACGTCGTGTCCAGTGTGCCCCATGGCAGTGTCCCTGTCCCACTATTCTTTTTAAATACATAAACGATTTACCCACTAACATATCTTTAGACTGTTCACTGATGACTGCATTACTTACAGCACTATTAAATGTTTTCCTAATTATTCTACTCTCCAAACTGACCTTGAACTAGCCTACTGTTACTGAAAAACTTGCCAGATGTCTTTTTATCCCTCGAAAAGCCAGGTAATTCCTGTTGCTGCAAAAAACAATAAATGTGAATTTTCCTCATAGGTTAAAAAGGCTGGCAGATCCTACACCCTGTGGGAATCAATGTTATGCGAAGCAGTGTACGGAGAGCACACCAGGTTAACTAAACAATTATGGGAGCACCAGGATGCAGGCGGCTATTTCATGACCAGCATGACACACATGTCATGATATTCATGTCATGAACTATCATTTATGTTCGTCATATACTCTTGCTAAACCATGCCAATTTTGGTATATACCAAGTTAACAAAACGGCCATGAGAGTGCCAAAGTGTAGGCGGTTGCTCCATGACTTACATGACACATGTCATAAATGAGAAGAAAGGGGGTTAACCGAAGACCCGATTTTTTTTAGTCATATCATAAGAAGCCAACAAATACTGACACCGAGGACAACAAAGGGGAAATTACTAGTGCTTAATAAATGAAGTTATTGAAATGCCAATGAAATGCCATGACACATGTCATGGCATTCATGTCATGATCTATCATTTATGCTCGTCGTACACTCTTGTCATACTATACCAATTTTGGTACATACCAAGATGTAGTCGGCTGTTTCATGACCTACATGATACGCATGTCATGATATTCTCGTCATGACCTGTAATTCACGTTCGTCATACACTCTTGTCATACTGTGCCAGTTTTGGTACATACCACGACGTAGGCGGCTGTTTCATGACCTACATGACATGCATTTTATGACATTCATATCACAACCTACCACTTATGTTTTTCATACACTCTTGCCATACTATGCCAATTTTGGTAGATACCAAGTTAATGAAATGATCAAGAGAGCACTAAGATGTAGGTGGCTAGATAGATACTGTCAGAGTGGCAAATGTCGCATTTAATGATACCAGTTTCTAACATTCTATCATACAGATACCTTGACATCCATCCAATACCTGACCTTTCCTGGGCTATGCCCTTGTGGAAGCCATTTCTTCCAAAGCCTCCAAGTTTCACACAATGTGGAAAACTTGCATAACTCACCCTCTAATATAAGAAAATTACCCTACCTAACCTCTGTTCATCTGCAGCTAGAATTTGCTTAATCCACATAGTCACCACATCAAGTACGACCATATTTCCAGTGTTAACGGAATAAAGTAAGACACTTCAGTCCGCGCTATTGCTTTTTTGTCTCTTTATCACTGGTATGTATGCATAAGTAGGTAACACCCTCTGCTGCCTCACCTACCAGAGTGCATGTCACAATGCCTCTCAGTTTCAACCACATACACAGACAAATGCAAGCATTTCACTGATCTGCATAGCCTTGTGATATTGCACATTACAACAATGTTCAGGACCCCGCAACATCCATATCAAACCACAAAAATTTTGCAATAATGTGATATGCCATACCCCTAATATTGCACAATAATGTCTCACTGCATTATATAACCATGTTTCTAACCTATGTATATACATTCGTTGCCTTTGCATCTGATGCCAATTTTTATCTGCTCTGTATTCTTCCCCCTCTCCCCTCCCTTATTCAATGATCTTCAATGGGCTTATAAGGTATAGTGAATTTAAAAAAATTAATAAAATAAACTTTTTTTTTCCCCTCTAACTGCAACTAATTGAAATACCTTGCCCACCGATGTTGTTGAAAGCCCTATACAGTCTTCATTTATGCATGCTCTCCATGACATAAGACATGGAGTTATTGACTCTATCCTGAATTTGTAGTGTCCATTACAAAGAGGACAATGTTTCACATAGAAAAGTCTTTTTGTTTTTCTTGGGTATGTTTTTTTTTACATTAGTTCAACATTTGTTGTTTTCATTTTTGTGCTATAATTAACCCACTCCTGCCTAATGGCTAAAACATTGACAGCATTGAAACAAATAAAGTAAAATTATATATCACAGCTTCGCTGCTCTATGCATTATGCCAGTGCGCTCAACTAGAACATTGGCTACCTGCAATTGCTCTCTAATCCGGGCTGCTATATTCCTGTCTCTTGACATTGCACCTACCCTGACTCATGCAGTAATTAGTGTTCTTTCAAGTTTCTTTTGTTATCCTCCAGCTTCAGGCACCATCAGTTGGAACTTGCAGAACGCAATAATATTATGCTTTCATATACAACATGCTGTGTGATGCTGATTGTTCATTTCTGCATAGCATCACTGAGTCTGCCAGCAAAATTACATCTTATGTGGTATCCATCGTCTGCCAATTGGTATCAATGGCTCTCAAAAAGTTTATTGGCCAGTGGACCTTTGCACGTGCATATTGCCAGAAATGAAGAAACTGATTGACTGGCTTTCACTTGTGCTCACAAAGACTGAGACTGCCCTAAATTTTCGTGCAAACTCGATCACGCTTGCATGCTGATTTGCTGCCACATCCCCTGGCAGGATCCCGTCCAACGTGTCGCAAATGGGTCATTTCCTACCAGTGCTCATGGTCAAGGTCTACATCACACTAATGCATTACTACTCAAGATAGGGGTTGACTGCATCCTGATTTGTGAACGTTTACACCAACAAGGACATGTAAGCAGTCTGTTGTGTGCTTCTTGTGATTACTGCGAGACACTTTAGCACCAGATATTGGAGTGTCCTGGGTTCCCTTGCACACTGCATGCTTCTGCTCTCAGTGTATGTCTGCACCCCAGTGCCTGTGTGTCTTGGCATGACCAGGCTCATTGCATCCTACTTAGTTTCCTACAACAAACTGACTTGGCTTCATGTTGGTAGTGCGTTGTTTCTTTGCAAGTTGATGACACTTTTTCTTTTCTCTTTTGTAATTAGTGCACTGCGGGGATTTTTTTCTGTTTCTACTGCTGAACTCTGTTAGTTGTTGCTGCTTAAGTCAAGATCTGTCAGCTTGTTCTTTCTTTCCTTTCTTCAATTTCTGTTTCTGAGCCCTCCTTTCTAATAAGTAAGGTGTTATGGCCCTTCTGAGTGGTAGTTACCAACTTGCTTCATCCCTTCTTTCAATCTCTGTTCATTGTATATGTGTTTTCAAACTGAATAAATAATAACAAAAATAACTGAATAGAAATTCTCTCAAAACTAGGAGGATTTTCTTTTTGAAAACTTATGTCCATAAATTAGATAAACAACAACTTAGCAGGCTTGCAACAAGGTCCAATGCAGTAAAAATCCACCAATCAGCACATGAGGTCTTAGGAAATCCTGCACAATATCAAGACCTTTGTTTTCTTTGAAATGTGTCGGATTCTCTGCTGTTGGCCTCCCGATCAGTGCTGTTTTCTTCTCACTCATCATAAAGAAAGCAGATCAAGATTTTTTTTTTTTAATTCCGTGCATCAAAACTGATTTTGTAGTGTGGTTCCTCATGCTATAGCAGTAGTAGGTTAAAGGGCACACCTAAGAGGGAAATGACTTGTAGGTGCCATAAATATTCCATATATTCCCCAGTTCCTGAAACAAACATTCGACTGAATATGCAATGTTTAACTTGAGAAACAGTTTGTGAAAGACACGTATGAATCAGAGGAGTCTATATGCAGTTATCCAGCTGCAATTACCTCGAATGCCAGAGCAAGTGTCAGCAAGTCTCCCAGAAATCATGGAGAGGGCCCTAACACATCGGTGGCTGCTCAGCTGAACATAACGCCTCTTCGGTAAGCAAGAATAAAGGCATAAATAAATATTTAACATTTTTAATTACATTTAACAATTTATATATTTGAGTATTTTGTGCACAAAAATGATGTTGAGCCCTGAAACTTTGTTATGGATAAATGGTGGGCTAGCTTGTACTGGACTATGGTGAACACTTAACAGCACAGACAGACAAAAGACAAAAGTATGCAACACAAACAAGCACAGCAGAGATGTCTAAAACTGAATGACACATGCGTGAGCATGGTGTCCCTGATACTGACAGAAAAGAGAAGCAATTTCTAAGCGTTTCAGCCTTGGGAACAAACATGAAAAAAAAAAAAAAAAATTGCAGTTAAGTGGTGACTTGCATGTGATTGTTCAATCTCTTTCTTTGTTTATTTTCATGCATCCAATTAATGGCGTATATGTTGTGCGCTTCCGAAAATTTAAAAAAAGGCAAAAGCAGTGACCACTTTATGTCGTGCACTTGTCCTTCATCTGTTCACGCGGTTAAACATTCACCAGGACTCTGAAAAACACCTTTTCTGGCAACTGAGCAACACGCCAGGTGCGATGCCTTGTAGGCTCTCAGCTGCACGCAGGGAAATATTTGGCTTGCAAGCTCATGTCAGTACAGTCTACCGGGGAAGCCACCCAAGGCACTCTGGGTAGAGAAGGGAGTTTGATACAACCTTTGTTTGAGATTTCAGCTGTTTGTGCACCATGCAGCCATTTGACGCTTTGCAAATACGATTGCCACCACGTTACATGACTGCCACCGCATTATCTATGTGCGTTGCTGTGCTTGTCTGTTTGCAATGCCTAAACCTGGTGAGGGGCTTTTTAGAAGAAGCCAAGACTTAGGGTGATGTGAACTCTGAGCTCATGGGGAACAAGATGTCCTTATGACACACCCAAGCAGATCATAAAAAAAAGAAAACTTCTGGAGTTGAAATGATGTCCCAAAGCTATAGCCAGACCAGCGCCATTTTACAACGGCCACAAAAAACATGGCTAGTATAGTGGAGAAAAAGAAGCACTTTCTTCTCACTCCTTACAAGTTTTTTCCAATTGGCTACTTTTGTTGCGCAGATTCTGCTTCATTTGTATTTTTGTGTTACTGGTTTTACAATGAAGATTGATCATCTCAGCAAATTTTGTGGGAGATCATATCAAGGCCAGTATAATATAACGATTCCATTGCTATTCTTTTCCTTTTCTTTGTTTATCAGTGGCCTGAGCCTACGTTACCATCTGGATCAATTGGTCATGATCAGTAGATGATAAGAAAGGCACAGAATCAAGCGAAAGGAATCGCTATGCTATACCGGCCTAGTACTCAGCCAAAGGTAATACAGTTGTCAGAAACAATTAGCTTTTATGTCCCGAGTAGCCTGGCATTCACATTAACAAAGCAAAAACACTTAAGCTGTGAACGGACTCCAGCTGGCACAGCTCTATTTCAGAGGTGAAGAGTGGGCAAGTGCTGGCTTCACCTCTGCTGGTAAGAAACTGTGGGGCTGCCACTGCAGAATGATTTTAAACTTCCTTGGGCACACCACATTTAATTTCCTTTTGCAATTTCTTGTTCTTCCTTTTTCTCAATTTTCTTTAACCCACCTGCGATGTCAAGAAGCAACCAAAGCGCTGTCACAACTACATAAAACTACCTCTTGCCGCCTTTAACTTGACTGGACAAATAGAGAACTAAGTGTTTTATGAGTTACATTATCAATCAGAAGAAATCAATCAAGAGTTCACAAAATTTTTAAAAAAATGGTTTGTCTATTATAGGTAGGGCTAAACATGCAAACACAAGAGAAAAGCAAGATGTCCTTCCATACAACAGCAGAAACACAAGTTTTTCAAAAGCCAATATGAAGCATATCAGCAGTGAGAAACGTCTTTCCACAGAGCAGCAGAAACGTTACTGCATTTGGAAGAAATAAAGTGCTATGTTAACCAGCACTGAAGTGTTCGCTACTATTGGGATTGTATTCATAGACAATAATTTTAGGCAATAGTATCACTTTCACATGTTGCAATGCTCAACCCGCCAATAAGTGTGCACTGAAAGTGATAAACTCTCAATAGTACGAATGTTGGTTTAATGAATATTTCAGAAAAGCTAACTTTTAGAAAATCCCTCGCGGCAGTTAAAATGATTTAACTAATTTCTGAATAGTGAATATTTCCTTTGAACAAACTTAGTGGACCCGGGGTCATTTCTGAAATCAGTTCAACGGAGTTTTGCGCTCTGCAGCGCTCACCGCCCCCAAATCGCCCCTCAGCGGCATAACAGTACCATCGGCTATGATTAGAAACTGGTGGCATAAATGCTGCCTTCCTCTCCAGTGTGGCAAAAGTGAGCAAGAGGAACAGCGCAATGAGGTGAACGCCCCCGAGATGTGGACAGAGGTCTGTCGCCAGCTGGATGTTGACAACAACGCTTCGTTTGAAGACTATGGGCAGTGGGATAGTGAGCTTGTTACTGTGCTGAACTATCGAGATCTGGAAATTGTTTCTGGTGTTCGTTCCAAAGAAGAAGAGTCCAAAGCAAAAGATGTAATGGTAGAGGCAGATTCAAATCTTATAACGCTAGCCAAGGCTGTAGGATGCCTTGGAAAGTTGCGAGACTTCGTGTCTCAGCAACAAGCCATGCCAGAGGAAGTGCGCAAAAACACCAGACTCTCTGGACGGCTTCATTACTTATTGCGCTTGAAGAGCAGCAGTGCAAATGAGAATGATATTTTTTATATACAAAATGAGATAGGCACCAACGTAACTGTAGTGTTCACACTTTTGACTCTGTCTGCTGTGCCTTATACAGTTCCATATTCTAGTGAATATTCATGTTAGTGAACTTTCAGTTAAGTGAACTATTTCTTTGGGAAAATTAACTTGGAGCCTCCAGCTACGTGTCTCATAACTGTTCTTTTCATCTCATGCTGCCCAAACTATACCTTATTTCACAACTTTTTACCAAGCAAGACATCACAATATGTCTACGACAAACTAACACTATCAGGTGTATGTAAATGTATGGCTTCGTTCTCATGGAAAAGACCGCTCCAGAACTGTAATATAAAATGTTCAAAAATATTTTTGAGCCTCGCAATAAGAGCACAATTGTCCAATTCAGAAAAAAAAAACATGAATGATATTGTTTATTGTGAACGTCCCAAAATCAAACGACCAAACAGTAAACGACATGCCTGTCTTGGGCAAAGTACTCAAATTGCCAGCAGTATTGTGCAATGCTTTCGTTCCTGCACAACTTGTTATCAGAGAAACCAGTGACAATAAGGTTTTAAATTCTGCAGACAAATACATACATTTATATAACGAAAGTAAGCTTCCATGGACATGCACTGACTTCCATGCACCTTTTATCATAGCAGCAAATGTACTGCTTTGCAAGCAGTGCGTGTTAATGATATAAACTAGCTGAAAGTGATGTGGGAATGCTGCATCAAACTATCTAGACTAAGTGAGTTTCTCCTAATCGTAGCATGAATGTAAACACGTAGCTTCGTTGTTAAAAGTAGTTCTAGTGTGCAGTTCATTACTACTAGCTGTAAGTTGCGTAATGCTGTATCAATTTTACATTAAACTAAATAATCTCTAGACTTCAGATATTTTTTGTGTATGTGCAGTTTCCTCATCGAAGGTATTAGTAATACAAGCAGTTGCGTCCATGACAAAAATTCATTACAAAAATCGGCAGTTTCATAACACACCAAGGCTGCGTTATTATTATTACCATTATTTTGCCCGTTTAATTAGTGTTGCTTCTCTGTACGTTTCTTCGGGCACATCGCCTAGCTGGATTTCGCGATTACGTCGTTTGGCAAGGCGTCTGAACGCGAGCGACGTCGCATGTTACATATCGATTTTTAACTTGTGTAATATATAAGTGCGGGTACCAGCGGTGTAGTAGCCTAGAAATATTAAATAGTCATTCATTTACCAACGGGCGACCTCGATACTAACGCATCGTACTCACGCGCTCACTACATTCAGATTGTGGATCTGCAAGTCATCAAGGAGATCATTTTACCCCTACGAAAGTGCTATGCGCAGACATCAACAAAAAACGAGCTCCGCTATGTGTCAGAACGTCAACTCGACGCCTCAACCGGGCATGCACAACAGGCAATCCTCCCAGCTAAAACAGCCTCCTACGGATCCTCGGGAAAAGCACATCAATTTTTTTTAAGCGAGAAGTACGGGGTTTTCAGAACTTGAAGGAGAGCATAAGTCACAATTACACCACTTCCTTTAACAACGATGCAGCACACACACACACACACATAGACCGGCCGCACACGGACGAAACCCGCTACCAACGCGGGCAATGGCGTCGGACATTATTGTGCAAGATACAGCGTCGCAATGCCTTTTCGTATCACGTCGTCGACGCTCGATGAAAACGCGCAGCTACAGCTACCGCACTGCTCCCACTGCAGCGCCAAAACGACGTGGCCACCCCTACAACGGAATGGGTAAGCGACGCGCGGTCCGCAGGAAATAAGCAGGGAAACATAAAGGACCGTACCAAAGGGACGGAAGGTAACGCAGGGTGGAGCAACGCTACAGAATGGAACGGTCCAACCGGCACCGAGGCACCGGACAGATTTCTCCGCGAACGGGCGACAGAGCTCACTAAATTAGCGAGAGAAAGTCTTACCGGCGGAGTTTTCGATTGGGTATTTGGCCTTTTCCTAAATGCAAACGGTGCTAAGCATCACAATTTACAATGGAGTTCGCCCTCCTCGCGTTGCGAACTTCCAAGTCTCGCGCGATCTCGCGAGAACTGTGAAGCAGGTGGGTGTGTCAGTTTCGTTTTCTCCGCGCCGCCGCGGAAAATGCGCCGAGGGCCGGCGATGACTAACTTTATGATCAGCGATCTTTCTTTTTTTTCTCTTTTTTTTACTTCCTTAAACCCTCACAAGGTGCTGATAAATTGGGTACAAGCGTCACTCAAAACTTACGTTGGGAAGTCCCAGAAGTATTTCCCCGATTTCAACCATGGAGGAGGCAGAAAATATGACCCATAGACACATATTTTTTACCTTGAACTGCACGTGACATATTCAAGTTTTTGTGTGTATGTGCATACTCACTGTTACTTTGTTACAGGGCCCAGTGACGTGACAACGGCGGAATCGGACACCATTTGCAAACATGTACTCAAACCAGAAGAAAGCCCAATGTGTCCTCTGGTATCACGATACACAGTCACCAAGAAAGTCCAGAGACAATTCCAGACAGCATACCACAGACACCTACCAGACGTCAAAAGCGTCAAGATGTGGTATGCGAAGTTTAAGGCAACAGAAAGCATCTGTGATCTCCCTAGAACAGGCAGGCCTGGACCTAGTGCGCAGGCAAGTCAGACAGTGAGAGACGTCTTCGTGAGTAGTCCCAAGAAGTCAATCCGCAGAGCTTCACGCGAGTTGCAGATTCCGAAGACACCAGTGCACTGCATCCTATGTTGACCAACACATGGGTGGAATTGAAATATCGCCTGGATATCCTTCGAGCAACGAAAGGACCACACGTCAAAATTTATATGTGCGTACATAATAACGTGATTATGTTACCCAGACTTCAAGATAAAAGATATGCACCTATGTGTCATAGTTTCTGCCTTCTGCATGTTTGTAATCAGGGAAAGACTTCTGGGACACACTGTATTTTTTTCAGCTGGTATGCGCATTGCTCTTCAGATGCTCACTATGTCTCTTTGCAGTTATTAAAAAGCCATTGTTAAAGTATTTCTATTTATCTTTTTTACACGTTGTGATTCCAGGGAGATGTGTTGGTGTATTAAGACACTAAACAAAGATAGGACACATCACAGTCTTGCAGGCTTTAGGAAATTTATTACACTCTACTGCAGATCCAACGACAAAGGCATTGCTGTCACATTGGTCACAAGAAACAATCTTTCCATTCCAGCAGAAATGCGTGAGCGTCAAATTCTAGCCATTCTGACAGATGCGATGCAATACTATTCAGGAACAAGTAATACATGGTAACACCTCAGGAAATACTTGAAACTGAAAAAATTCTCTATCTTCTCATATCCTGCATCAACACAACATACCACCTTGCACACACACTTAAACTGGATTGAATACAGCAATCTTAACGCAAACTAAGCTTACAGATAATGTAGCACTGAAGCACAACGCAAGAAACATTGAGATGGAACATATCAGTTAACTGCCTGCAAGTTAGATACACAAAGCGCTGTACAATATTAGAGCAAAACATCTTTTCAGGCATTCAATAGGCAACCAACACCCTCACATATTTACAACCTGAGTACACCCAGGAAAATAAGTGCTCACTGGAAAAGGAAAAAGACAAGAAGCTTCAGCATCCAAAATTACCTGCTAAAAGAACCAAAGGCATATCATCACTAGCAACCATGACTTAAAATTTACCCATAACGAGCAGTGAAACCATGAGGACCATCAGTTGTCCCATTTTCGCACAGTTTGTTTGCTATACCAGACAGCACTAAACAGCAGTCAAAGCCACCTGAAGCACACAAGCTTAAAGGTAACAATAAATAAACTACATACAGCTAGCACTTATGCCTCACTTTTCCAATGGAGAATAATATAAAACATGGGAGGTGCACATTAATGCACAGACCCTAAACAGGTTAGCATTCTCGCATTACTGCAGCTTAGGCTCCTTAAGCGATCCTGACAGAAGAAACACAGCCAAATCATGGTCAACTTGCAGCATCATGAAAAACAGGTGGAAAACATGCTGTAAAGGGACAAGTGGTCATTATAGGTTTGTAAAGAAGCCATCAAGAAATTGCAATTACAATTCACAGAAAAAAGAACAGCACATTTAATTAGAAGTGCCCATCATTCCCCACACACTACACTGCTTGCACACTGCAGACAAGCTTCCCACCATGAGCACCATCAGAACGGATACAAGGGAAAGAAAACATTCCAACAAATTGAATGAGGTATCATCAGACTTCTGAAACTTAAATTTTTTTTAAAAATCCTCTTTGCCATTCACTGGTAAAGTTGAGGCCTTGTTCTACACCTTTGAGAAGGAACAAAACATGTAAAATGTAAGACTTCTTTCCTCCTGACCACTGCCACAAATTTAAAACATTTTAAAACTAAATAAAATTAGTTCCCAAAATGTAGAAGCAACACCTATTCTCATGAGCTCAAAACTTAATGCGCACTGCCTCCAGGTAATCACAGACAACAGCAGTTTCATGTATCAGGTGTGCTTGACAGCTATGCTGTTTCAACTATGCAACACGTGCAGCCATTGTCGGCCATTGTGTGATCATGCAACTTCAGTGCTGCTCGCAAGTTTGCACCAAACAACGTTCCCATGCTAGCATGTGCAGAAATGACATGAAGCCAACAATGCATTGCACATCGAAACAGAGACAAGAAATTACAATAACGATTTCCCAGCTGCTAGTAATAGTGCACTGTGGCAGCACAGGCAAGCGCCTCAAGATGTCAGTATATGTTACTTGTGTCACACTGTGCATAAGGATAGGTGATAAGGGTGATCGCCATAGCTCTGGCCAATCATCTTAGCAGCCGTGACACAGGACCACTGCTGTACAAATTTATGCAATTATGACTTAAAGGGACACTAAATACTAAGATCATATTAAGCCAGACTGGTGTATTACACTTACACAATATCAAATAGGCTGATTAAGCAAGAATGGACATAAAGTTCAATTATGGTTGGCTTTGCCACTTGACATGCCTTTATTAGCTGCTCATGACACCACGTATTGCAATTTTCTAGGCACCAGTTAAGCAAATTAAGGATTGAACTGCATTCGAAAGCAAGCAGCTATTCAACCTAACAACTTCCGGGAACTCTCCAGGCACAGATATGGCCGAAATATGCACTAAAACCTTCAAATCTGTGTAATGTCACATTGACATCATGGGACCAGCATTTAGGTGCCAATACAGAAAAGATCAACATTGGTATTTATTTTGTCTGCTAATAATTAACTTTTTTTACATCAAATGAATGCAAATTTCTATGAGCAGTCTATCAGTATAATGCTTATTTATGCTTCTTTTTTTAACGTCCCTTAAAAAGTTACAGTGCATTGCAAAAGTGGGGGGAAAGGAGAAAAGAAAAGCACAATGTTTCTCAGCCACAGAAAGCAATGCACAGTGGTAGTGGAAAGAATGCCAGTGAATTATTTCCCCCTCACACTGCACCTAAGAGGCAGCAACGGGAGTATCCCCGGCGCCCGCAGCCTCTCTCAGGAGCTGAGCGACTAAGTCGGCCAGTGGCTCAAAGGTGGACACGAAGCCCTGCCTGCTGAGGTGCAGGAAGTCGAACATGTCGTGGTAGCCTATGGTTCCGTCGGGACGCACCAGCCCTGGGTCCAAGTCCACAAGCTGAACCTGCGGTTGGCCCTTCAGAGCCTTGGCCAGAAGCTCGTTGATCTGGCGTCGCCGGTCGCGCTGCGAGTTTGGGTGCTGGCCGCAAGGTAGCAGCTTCTGCGCACACACCCATTAAAAGTAAAAAATCTAACTGTGGGTTTTAATGTCCCAAAGCAATGCACAGTGGGGTGGCTGCGGATTACTTCAACTCCCTAGAACTCTTTAATGTGCGCCTAAATCTAAGCACATGAGCATTTCTCCAATACAATGAGCATTCTTAGGATACTTCAGCCCCTTTCTCATCAGCATGTCCGTGTCTGTCTAAGCACCTCCCCTAACCTTCAATTAAAGATAATATTTTATCTCTGGTGCTGGGCAGAACAGAACCCATGTTCGAAACTATGTTCCTCAGGCACAGTTTTAGCACACTGCACTACGAATGCCCACGAAGAGAGAGGGTTTAATGGTACCTTTCTTTCTAACCTCGACTGACTTTCTGCGAGCACACTCCACAGGCGCATGTCCGACTCATAAAAGTGAGAACGCCCGCTTTTCTAACTGACAATGAATACAAGTCTCACACCTGAAATAGACACCTATGCAATTGTGTTCCAGTTCATTCAGGGTCAGATATGTTGAATGCTAATTCTACAGTGCCAGTGGGACAAAAGTGCCCGTTGGCTAAAAGGCCACTTTTGGTGGAACTTTATTTTTAGCATCCGAAGGTGGCTGAAGCTGTGGTCTGTGGGGAGCCAGTGGGACAAAACAGGCTGTGTTTAGTGAAGTTTTCTTTGTGGTGTACAAACTGTACACACTGTGGTCTATTACACTGTGCACTGTTACACATGCATGTTTTAGTACACCTAACATTTTTAGCATACTTCCCCCACTACAGATTGTAAATAAACGTGCCTTCAGCAATATGGTTTGTCGCTACATTGCTTGAATGTAAATGGATTAACGTTGAGTCATCTTAGATTGGCTCTGCTGATTTTCTTTTCATTCTGCTACCACCGAAACGCGGCAACCACAGCCGACAATCAAACCTGCAACTTTCCACATAATGCTATAGGCATTGAGCCACCACAAAGAGTAGACCTACTGAAACCTCTTAATTCATATTGGATAGATCTACAAGCACGCTAGCACACACAGAAAAGGTAACTGAAAAGCAGACAGGACAATGCTTCATTCAACTCAAAATTTTCACTGAATGCAACGACTACATAAGCAGTCACAGAATTTTTTGCACATACGCAGCAGAACATAGAAACAGCAGTTAAATAACAGAACCACTCATGACAGAATGTGACTTGCAATGCAAAAAGATGGGCAAATGCTAATTTTTAAGATAGGCAAACTCATTATGCAAAATTTTTATGGCTTGAATGACACACACTTCCCATCTTGTCTTGATATGGTACGATTCTACAAGCTCACCAATAAGTTGATCTTGATGTCTGAAAACAATCTCTCTTTCTTTGAAAACAAGAAAGCAACAGCATTTTTTGCAATTGTCAGCAAGATGTGAAGATCATGATCCTGTTTGTGTCAAAAATTTGGGGAGGTAAAAAAAATTTTAATAGACTGTAATGCTGGCCACAGTTTTGTGTTCAGCATTGGCACTGAGGATTTATATTATTCTATTCCACACGAAAGATAGAGGGCCTGTGTAAAATAATGCATAACTGAGGATAATGATGAACTGCAATTTTGTGAATCTACTGCTGTACTTTTAATTGTGGTCCACTTTTTGTCTCATGGAAAGGAAACTTATATGTGCAGCATTTGGCAATGCATGTTGGTTCATCAGTCATACTTGTTCTTAGTGAAATTTTTCTTTGCAAATCACGCAGGGAAATTGAATATCACCATAAAGGCATTGCTAATCCCATGTTTAAGTATACAGAAGACATTTTAATCTTCACACCAAATACAAATCACTCTCAAGAAGTGGTAAACATCATAAAAGTGTTTAAGGAAAATAGTATGGGTCTAAACTTCATAACCGAACCCCCAGAGAATATTCAATTGCAACTTCTTGATTTAGAAAAAGTCCTTCCGAAATGTAATGGGTGCTGGTGCTATCAACCAAGAAGTGTAAAAGCAGCATCGAACTTAAGATCTGGTTCTTCTAAGCTGGTTAAAAGGGGAACAGTAAAAATCTAGTTTTATGTCCACATTACGAAAGTTTTGCTTTCACCTTTTCAAGAGAGCTTTAAGGGTCACGTGCAAAAATTTCAAGATGCGGATTACCCTGAAAAAGTACTCACTCCCGTGATCAAAGACATAGCAAAGGAACTAACAGGTAAAAAAAAAAAAAAAGAACGAGAACGACCTCCAAAGAAAGCAAGTCAAGCAAGTGCAAAAAATCGGTACTCATTCCATATGTGCACAAAATGGCACATAAGTTGAAACAGGTTAGCGCCATGTATAAGACCTATGTGTTGTTTATTGCAAAGAATAAACTTTCACATGTACGCTCATATGTTAAAGGAACCAAGGAATTGTCGCTTTGTACTGCTGGAAATTCCCCCCCCCCCAAATTTTGGGCTGCGAAGTTGAGGGTGCGGCCCTTACACAAGGCTATAAGGTATACAGGTTGTGGGGATCGCACGCGCATCCCGATATCTCCGGAGCGGCCACGCGGTTATCACGCGATAATCACGTGCTCGCTCGCGGAGGGTAGCGGGGAGAGGGCACCTTCGTCGCTCCCGCTGCTCTTCGCGCCTGGCCGTGACGCTGCAGCCAAGGCACCCCGTTCCCTCCTTCGCCTTTCTTGGAACCGGGGAGACCCCCTCTCCGCCGCTCGGGAGAAGCGCTATTCCCCCGATGGTCGTTTTGTCTCACGGCGGAAGAGCTAGCGAACGGCCGCATCTCAAATCAGCCGCTGAGACCGCCGCACGCCGTCCCCCTGTGGCGCCCGGACCTTGGTGTGCGACTCACCGCCCCAGGGCCCGAGCGCGGATCCACTTTTGGGTGAGCTGAACTCTTATCAGCCTCTTTTGTGGTTCCCACATTGTGCGGTTTGTTTCGCCCCAGACGTGCGGAATGCTCCGCCGCTGAGGTTTTGTGTTGTGGCTGTTGCTGTCTGTTGGAACCATTGTACACCAAGGTGAATAAACACCTTAGGTCGAGACTCACCCTGTCCCCCCTGGCCTGAACCCGCCGTGGTCGCAACTCACTGCGAACCGCGGGTTAGGGGTCACAGCTCTGACTGCTAGGGCTGCTGCGAAAGTGCTAGGGAGCGACTGCCGCTCCGTCGGCGCTGTGCGATCCAGAGAAGGGTCAGGTGCGCACGCGCGAGCCTGAGTAATACCCCTATATTTGGCGCCCAACGTGGGGCCAGAGGTGTGACAGGTTGAGTCTGTTTGTGTAAGTGATTGCCACGACACGAACGAACCATGGCAGCATACGGGGCTGATTTACAGCCGTTGTATACGCTGTCGCAGGTTGCTACCAACAGGCAACAATTCGAAGCGGCGGTAACTGCTACCGCTCAGTCATGCCCTGCGGCGAACATTAGCCCTGGGAATTTGATAAGCTTCGAAGAGGGTAGCGCTACACACGAGGCGCTCTCTCCGGCAGGATGTACCCTTGAAGGCGTGAGGCACATTACGCCGAACCCTTCGCCAGTGTTTGCGGAGAGCATGGAGCCACTGCGGCATACTTGCTCGACGCGTTCTGCTCCTGTGCCAGGCATTACTGGCCAGAGCGAGCCTCGTACCCTTGAAGGCGTGAGGCACATTACGCCGAACCCTTCGCCAGTGTTTGCGGAGAGCATGGAGCCACTGCGGCATACTTGCTCGACGCGTTCTGCTCCTGTGCCAGGCATTACTGGCCAGAGTGAGCCTCGTACCCTTGAAGGCGTGAGGCACATTACGCCGAACCCTTCGCCAGTGTTTGCGGAGAGCATGGAGCCACTGCGGCATACTTGCTCGACGCGTTCTGCTCCTGTGCCAGGCATTACTGGCCAGAGGGAGCCTCGTACCCTTGAAGGCGTGAGGCACATTACGCCGAACCCTTCGCCAGTGTTTGCGGAGAGCATGGAGCCACTGCGGCATACTTGCTCGACGCGTTCTGCTCCTGTGCCAGGCATTACTGGCCAGAGCGAGCCTCAACAGGCGCCGTTGCAGGATGCGATGCGCTTGATTGAGAGGTTGACAGGTGCCGTGCAGAACACTCTGCTGACATCTGCCGCCGCTGCTAGACCGAGAGTGAGGGTGGACTTACCCACCTACAGCGGGTATCATGATTCAGTTAGCGTCAACGAATACCTCGATCGCGTGCTGACTTACCAGCGCGCAACGGGGCTGTCCGATGGCGAGATACTGGAACGCGTCGTACCAGTGTCGTTAACTGATCACGCTGCCCGCTGGTTCCGGCTTACTGGCTACCGGTCTAGCACGCTGGCTGAGTTCCGAGCGGGATTACGCGAGGAATTCCTGCCCGCAGATTACGAGCGTCGTCTGCGGCGCGAGTTGGAGCTACGTACTCAGCATCCGGACGAATCCTTGCTCGAGTACGTCAGGGCGATGGACGAACTTTATCGTACCGCTGACCCTACCGCTCCGAACTGCGATAAGGTGGAGAGAGTCACACGACAAGCTCATCCCACCTTCGCAGCGTACCTAAGAGGCAGCAAGTTCAGGGATTTGGATGAGCTGGCCTCGGAGGCAAAGCGCATACAGGCGGACATACTCGCCTTGCGCTCATACCGACCTCCACCCCCAGCGTCGAGGGCACTTGAGCCGCGATGCGCGTGGAACGGGGACACTTTTCGCACTCGTTCCGGTGGAGATGGTGTGGTTGCTTTCAGTGACGGACAAATGAGAAACGGTTGGGGCTTATCTGACCGGGCTCTCGACCCGTACACTTATGCCATGCGTGCAGCATGCGCTGCCGATGGCCGAGGTATGCAGAATCGTGGTCGATATGCCGGCTCGATGATGCGAGAGCAGAGCGTGCCTGCAAGGGAGCAGTCGATACAGAGGAATAACGGTCAAACGGCGCGAGGCACTGGACGCCAAGCCCGTCAAAGGCCGGCTCTCCTCTGTTATCGGTGCAACCAGCCGGGGCACTACGCCCGGGATTGCAGACAGCCTGCGAACCGAGAGCACGCGCTTTCGGGAAACGAGCGGGGCCGCCGGTGAGCAATGCTGCATGGCCGGCGGCGGTTACAGCGGTGCGAAGTGAGACACACGAACTCCTTGCCCCGCTGGCTTGTCGTTTTGGATTGCCCAGCGACACGCCAGTCCCGCTCATAGAGGTTACAGTCGCCCGGCGCAGGTTTTTTGCGCTGTTAGACACAGGAGCAAGCGCTTCACTATTTGGCGACGAGGTGTGTGAACATCTCCGTCGGAGCACTATCCGACTGAGAGAGAGTAATGTGACCTTCCGACTGGCCAGCGGCACGGCACACGCGAGCTGTGCTGCTAGGCTTGTGGTGCGGTGGGAGAAGCGGGTGAGGCGACAGCGCCTAGCTCACCTTCCCGGCCTGTCGGTTCCTATAATTCTTGGTAGAGATTTCCTCGCCAAGACGGGCATTGTTATTGACGTCTGCAACGGAGGATATAGGGAGCGAGCATGTGGCACCCTGAAACCTTTCGTTTCATTTCAAAAAGCGTCAGAGACAACTTCGTTCGATGATGCTTCGCGCGCAGACCGACCAAACGATTGCCCGAAAAGGTCCCTCAGAACGGTTGCGGCCGGGTCGAAATGCCGTCCGGCCAACCGCGCTGAGAAAAGAGGCGCGGAGGGGAACTGCTCCCCTCCCGCACAGCCCGTAACCCCCGCTGCGGTGGCAGACTGTGCCGCAGTGAGGGGCGAACGATACCACCCGCTGCTGGACGACTCAAGCAGTTTGTCGGGGGAAGAAAAGGCTCGCCTCTCAGCGCTTCTGACTGAATATGATGCCGTATTCACAGAGCGGCCTGGTTGCACTACGCTATACAGGCACAAAATTGAGACAGGCGACGCCTCTCCGTGGAAGTGTAATCCTCGGCCGGTGAGTTTGGCTAAGAGGAAAGCACTAGACAGCGCTCTGGACGAACTGCTCGATACAGGCGTTGTTGAAAGATCGGACAGCCCAGGGTGTCTACCAAGTTGACATTTCCAAATTCCCTGAGTTTTCCAGGTTTTCCCTGAGCACCTTTGCGAAATTCCCTGAATGAGTCAGATGTTTGTTTTATGTCAAGACAGGCTGACACCACGTTGCCCGATGCTGTCACTCTCTAGTAAGCATGCTGAAACAAAAAAATGACTTAATCCAGTTTGAATAGTAAGGAGTAATATATATTTTATTTAAAAAAAAACAGAAGGAAGGTGTTAGTAAAATGCACAGCGAAAGAAATGGTAAAGCCCATTCCAAATTGAGTCGAACATTTTCAAATACGAATGAAAAGGAGATGCATACATAAGTAAATATTTTTTTTAATATCAGCTATTTCTATCAACTGATAGCAAGCTCATCTGTATGAGGTCCTGAACTTTGTCACAACTAAGGTTCTCTCTCAGCAGCTGGGAAGTCAACCTCAACTGTCCTGACATACTCTCAGCCCGTACACAACATCTCAGTGTTGGGTTTCACTGCGTAAACAATTTATTTTGGTTTGGATGAGGGACACCTGTGTCTCAGCATCAGCCATCACTTAGTTTTTTTAGCTCAAGCTCCTTCAAAAAGGTGGCGGCACCCTTCTTTTGCCGTTAATTCCTCAGTGCGTCGGTCCTTTCTGTTCTCATCCTCCTTCTACCACGCTTTCACCACATGGATCATCTGAAGCATCCTCTTGGTCAGTTGTACAGTCAACATTTGATTTCTTGGACTTCCGAGGGACCGCAAAAAAAAAAATTGAAAAAAACGGGCAGTCTGAAAAAAATTAATGCATGTCTTTAACTGCCTTTAAGGGCTAAAATTACCACAGGCACGTCTCAAAAAGCTCTGAAGGCCTGCCAGTACGCTTTTTAGGCATATCAGGGCTTGTACTGTGACAGAAGACGACGTGCACGCATGTGTAATTAAGTAATGTATACTGTGTCCCGCGACAATTGCCCCCTTCCCACGCTTGTTATGCTTCACCGCCTAACACTAGTGTACCGAGGCGAAGCTAACTTTTGCAGACTGGCATTACGCAACGCGCTGTGCTCTGCGAGCTTCAAAGCCAATCGCTAGGATTACAAAGGCGGAGTCGGTGCCATTGGTGATAGCGGCGAATTCTTTCAATGAAAAACACGGCACCGCACGGCAAGAAGCTTAATAGCGAACATAGAAGCAGCTAGGCCTGACGTTGCCGCGGTGGTGGTTACGGATTTGCGGATTTGCCTGCGAGAGTGCCGGTTCGAGGCGGCGAGATAATCAAAATAGCGGCGGTGGCGGCTTTGATTAATGCCATTTCAGACCTGCAGTCGGGGCAATATACATTGACTATATGGAGTGCGTGGTGGTGCCGCAAAACCGTGCAAATTATCGGGCATGTCCGAAAAATCGGGCGTCTAGAAAATCGGTCGTTAACTACTCTGGCAATACATTGTGCCGATGACACGGCGTCAATAATGATTCGTTGCGATTCCTCTGTTACTGGAGCCAGCATTAACACGACTTTCGTTCCCTTTCAATAAAGTTACAGCTAATTTTCCCTGATGGAAGCACAAATTCCCTGAGTTTTCCCTGAGTTTTTCCAGACTGTTCAAATTCCCTGAGAATTCCCGGTTTTCCCGGTTTTCCCGGTTGGTAGACACCCTGCAGCCCATGGGGTTTTCCTGTGGTGTTGGTTCCTAAAAAGGATGGGACGCCCCGCCTTTGTGTTGACTATCGCCGCCTGAACGAGGTGACACGCAAGGACGCATATCCGCTTCCTAGCATTCCCTCGATCGTATCCAACGTTGGCGGAGCGAAGTACTTCACTACGCTCGATGCAAGCAGAGGATACTTTCAGGTGGAGGTAGATCCCAGTGACCGAGAGAAGACTGCCTTCACGTGTCACAGGGGACTTTTCCAGTTTACCCGTATGCCATTCGGACTTGTCGGTGCGCCTGCGACTTACCAGCGCCTGATGGACCGTGTCTTGGGTGACGCAAGGTGGCACCACGCTCTTGCTTACCTGGACGATGTTGTGGTATACTCGCGTACCTTTGATGGGCACTTACGCCATCTCAGGGACGTGTTGGAGCGTCTGAGGTCTGCGGGGATAACGCTAAACCCGACCAAGACCCAGATCGCAGCAACCCGAGTAACGCTACTGGGGTTTAAACTGGATAACGGACGCCTTCTACCGTGTGATGATAAGGTTCAGGCATTATTGAACTACCCGTCACCGGAAGACATAGGCGGACTGAGACGCTTTTTGGGGCTGGCGAATTTCTATCGACAGTTCATCCCAAACTGCGCTGCACTGCAAGCCCCCTTGACAATGCTGTTGAGGAAAGGTGAGCAGTGGAGGTGGGGTCCCGAGCAAGAGGAGGCACTGCGCAACCTCGTAAACGCGCTCGTGGAAACCACCGAGTTAAGGCTACCTGATTTGAACAAAGAATTTGTCATTCATACGGACGCCAGCGACCTTGGCCTAGGAGCGGTTTTGCTCCAACAGCACGAAGGTAGTTTGCGCCCGGTAGCTTTTGCCAGCCGCTCTTTGACTGCCGCAGAGAAAAATTACTCCGTGACCGAAAAGGAATGTCTGGCGATCATTTTCGCTCTCAAAAAGTTTGACTACTATATCGATGGAGTCCCATTCATAATTGAGACCGATCATATGGCATTAACTTGGCTTAGGCGCTTAGGAGAGCCGAGCGGCCGGCTCGCGCGATGGGCACTTCTCCTGCAGCGATACGATTTTACCGTGCGCTACAGGAGAGGAAAGAACAACGTTGTGGCGGACGCACTTTCGCGCGCGCCCGTTGACTGTGAGAAGAGTGATATTACTACTCAACTCACCTCGCCCGAAACTGAGCTTGAGAGCGGACTAACCGCTGCGACGATTGAGGTTCTCAGGAGGGGTAATATTAATACCCATCGTGACCCCTCAGTGACTCAGCCGAAGAGCAGAGTAACTGCTACAATGCTCGACGGCGCTGGTCCCGAAGGAAGGGCGGATGAACCCCCTTCTCAGGACGAAAGCGTGAACCACTTGGACTGCGTCAGTTCAGTGGGGAGCGTGTTCGGCAGAAAGGAGCTGTTAGAGGCACAGCGGGAGGATCCATTTTGTAAGAAAGTGTTTGAGGGGCTCCGGGAGCCCGGCGGCGCGGCCGCGGCGCACATGGACGCAGCTGGTATTGCTGTGGGTGCGCGGCGCTCTGAAACAGCTGGTAATGCTGTGAGCGCGTTGGATTCCTACCTGCTAGACTCTGACGGCGTCCTGCTGAGATACATTCCCGCGGAGAAGGATACACACGAGTCCTTCAAAGCGGTGATTCCACGCACGCTGAGAGGAGCACTTTTACGCTACTTTCACGATACGTGCCTGGCCGGGCATGCAAGTGGCCCTAAGACTTATCTAAAGTTGTGCCGCTTTGCTACCTGGCCTGGAATGAAGCGGGATGTGATGCGCTACGCCCGCTCTTGCAACGTGTGCCAGCGCGTGAAGCCGCGTGGTGGACGCCCACCCGGGCTCATGCAGCCGATCAATAGCCGAACACCGTGGCAAATTGCGGCATGTGACGTCATGGGGCCTTACCCCAGGACACCGAGCGGGAACCGATTCCTTCTCGTAGTCACAGACCATTTCAGCAAGTGGGTGGAACTGTTCCCCCTACGGAAGCTGACGGCACGCGTAATCATGGGAAAGCTGATCGAGGTGTTTACACGATTCGGCTATCCTGAGCAGCTGATAACGGACAATGCGTCCTACTTCACTGCCAAACTCTTCGTGGACTCTTGTGAAGCTCTCGGCATTAAGCACAGGAGAACAACCACGTACCATGCCCAGGCGAATCCCACTGAGCGTGTGAACCGCAACATCAAGCACATGCTAGTTGCATTTGCGGGGACGCACAATGAGTGGGACGCTTGTCTTCCTGAAATTGGATTTGCGATCAGGTCGACAGTGAACCGATCGACTGGGTATGCACCCGCCACCCTCAACCTTGGGAGGGAGCTGTTGAATCCGGTAGAACTTACTCTACAGGAACGAAGCAGCACGGAACTGGTTGTTTCGTCGGCACGCGCCGATTATGCGACTGGGCTGCGCGCGAAGGTAACGGAGGCTTTACGAAAAGCGCGACGGAACCTGAGCACTGCACGTGCCGAGCAGAAAGCGCAGTACGACCGCTCTCATCGGGAAGTTCAGTACAAAGTGGGCGACCTGGTGTTGAGACGAAATCACGTCCTGAGCGACGCCAGTAAGAAATTCTCAGCTTCTCTGGCGCCGAAATGGACAGGACCGTACCGGGTGCGAGAGATTGTCTCTTCGCTCGTGTACAGGCTGGCGGACTTGAAGCTAAGACCGATCAGCCGACCGGTGCATGTCTGCGATCTCAAACCCTACTATGACAGAGGGAACGAGTGGCCCGAGGAGAATGCTCTCCCGCGCCCGCAGGCAGCGGCATCGGGTGGCACGGCTCGACGTTCGAGCCCGGTGCGGCATTATAACTTGCGATCTCGGCAGAACTAACTCTGTCCGGTTCGCGGAGGCTATTTTATTGTGCACGATATCGGACGGAATGCTCCTCCGATGTCTAGCATGCAGGCTTCCAGAGCGAGCACGCGCTTTCTCTTTGGAAGAAGCGAGAGGGGCTAACAGAATTGTCGCAGCAGCAGACCGCCCGTCGGGAGCCGTGAAACAACCACCAAGCAAAAAGGAAAGACCATCTCCACTCCTGGTGGGGACGAGCAGGCCGCAAGCAGTCAGCAGCGCAGTGCAGGCAACAGGCGGCGAGAAAACATCCTCCGGCGGCTAACAGCGAGGTGAGAGGTGCAGCGGGCGACTTCCGGTCCGGAATGGTCGCAGCGGCGCAGAATTCGCCGAACCGCACCGCACAGCTCCGCGACCGAGTTGCAAGCCCCGCAACCAAGCATCCAGCCTCAAGGCCGAGCGTACACTTCTCCCGCAAGGACAGAGTGGACCCCTGCTGCGCAGCGAGGTGCAAGCCATCGTCGGGGCGGGTCGGCGCGCCTTTGCCGATCTTGCGTGCCGACACCCGCGAGGGGGCGAGCTGTGTCGGAACGAACCGGAAGAAAAGCGTTCAACCATACCAGAGGGCAACGACCTCCGAGAACATCAAGACAGCTGTCCTGCGCCATCTCGAGGCTGGTTCGGGGATCGCGTCAGCGTAATCGAGGCAGCCGAGAAAAATCCAGGGGCCCCCTCCGCCACCACCAAGCCGGCAAGTCCGACTGGGTAGATGACGCCGTCGACAGGCAAGGTGACCCGGACCCAGCAGCCTTCTTGCCTCCCACTGCATCCCGCTGCTGTCAGGCTGCTCCGTGACATCCTTCAACGTTCCGGCCTGGCTCGCGACCACCTACACGGCGACAACGACGGTCTGCAGCTAGAGCTGCTCCCTCACCAACATGGATTCAAACCGTGTTGCTGTCGGAGTAGCATGCCCCCTCTCGCAGGAAAGCCTCAGGTGACGGTGGCCTCTTAGCGGCTAAAGGGTTATATTAAGGAGGGGGGGATGTGGGGATCGCACGCGCATCCCGATATCTCCGGAGCGGCCACGCGGTTATCACGCGATAATCACGTGCTCGCTCGCGGAGGGTAGCGGGGAGAGGGCACCTTCGTCGCTCCCGCTGCTCTTCGCGCCTGGCCGTGACGCTGCAGCCAAGGCACCCCGTTCCCTCCTTCCCCTTTCTTGGAACCGGGGAGACCCCCTCTCCGCCGCTCGGGAGAAGCGCTATTCCCCCGATGGTCGTTTTGTCTCACGGCGGAAGAGCTAGCGAACGGCCGCATCTCAAATCAGCCGCTGAGACCGCCGCACGCCGTCCCCCTGTGGCGCCCGGACTTTGGTGTGCGACTCACCGCCCCAGGGCCCGAGCGCGGATCCACTTTTGGGTGAGCTGAACTCTTATCAGCCTCTTTTGTGGTTCCCACATTGTGCGGTTTGTTTCGCCCCAGACGTGCGGAATGCTCCGCCGCTGAGGTTTTGTGTTGTGGCTGTTGCTGTCTGTTGGAACCATTGTACACCAAGGTGAATAAACACCTTAGGTCGAGACTCACCCTGTCCCCCCTGGCCTGAACCCGCCGTGGTCGCAACTCACTGCGAACCGCGGGTTAGGGGTCACAGCTCTGACTGCTAGGGCTGCTGCGAAAGTGCTAGGGAGCGACTGCCGCTCCGTCGGCGCTGTGCGATCCAGAGAAGGGTCAGGTGCGCACGCGCGAGCCTGAGTAATACCCCTATAAGGTATACTGTGCTTCTAGAGTCGTTATATATATATATATAATGCGAAGGTTGTGGGTTTGGTTCCCACCTGCGGCAAGTTGTTTTTTCATCCACTTTAATTTCCATTAATTTATAATTTCTTAATTTCATTGATCAATACTCACCGAGTATTACAACCACTGTCTCGAAGAGGGAGAGATACCCCAACAATGGAAAGCAGCCAAAGTGATCTTCATTCCAAAGCCGAATAAGCCAATTCACATTGATAACTTCCGTCCAATTTCTCTGACTTCATGCATAGGGAAGATCTTGGAGCACGTAATCCACCTACGCCTCTCCAAATATATCGAACATAATCACTTGTTCCCTTCGGAAATGACTGGCTTCCGCAAATCTCTTTCTTGTCAGGATGTCATGTTAAGGCTCAAAGAAGACATTATCGAACCGAGCGACGCACGTGACACACAAGCGTTGCTCGGCCTCGACCTCAAAGGCGCCTTCAACAACGTGTCCCACTTGGCCATGCTACGCGAACTTAGCAGTATCAACTGCGGGGAGCGAATCTACAGCTATATACGCAGCTTCCTCACGAAGCGCACTGCGACGCTACAATTAGGCAGCGAACAATCTGGCCAAATAAGTTTAGGAAGCACTGGCACGCCCCAAGGGGCAGTACTTTCTCCCCTCCTCTTCAATTTGGCTATGCGACCTTTAGCTTTCACTCTCAAGAAGATTTCTGACCTCCGATTCACACTGTACGCGGATGATATTACGCTGTGGATGACCGGAGGTTCTGACGGGCACATCCAAGACACCCTCCAAGCCGCAATTGATCAGGTCGAGCAAGTGGGTCACGAGTTGAATCTCAGGTGCTCCCCCACCAAATCACAGCTTCTCCTTCTACGCCCCACAAGACGCTTCAGGAGTTCACCCCCGAATATCCAACTCACGATTGAAGGGCACCCTATACCACAAGTAGACAGGATAAGGGTCCTAGGATTACATCTCCAATGCAACCGAGCAAATCAGCATACCTTGCAAACACTACAGACAACGGTAGATAATACGCTCCGCCTGATAGGGAGGATCTCCAGCAAACACGGAGGGCTTCGAGAGAAGGAACTAATTCAGCTAATCAAGGCTTTTGTCTTAAGCAAAATCACCTTCGCACTACCGTATCTCTCACTCTCTAGGCAGGAAGAGGATAATGTGAATTGCTTGATTCACAAGATACACAAAGTCGCTCTTGATGTGCCAATTAGAGCATCCACACAAAGGGTGATGGCCACCGCCACACTAAATACCCTTCAAGAATTAACCGAAGCCCATCTATCATCACAATACCATAGACTCACCACAACTGAAGCTGGGCGTGAGATCCTGAGACAACTTCATCGTGCTCCACCATTCAACGAGAGCAGGCGACATCAACTTCCTCCGAACATACATGGCCAATACCACATCCAGCCCCTACCCAGAAACATGCACCCTGAATTTCACGTCAAACGCCGCAAACATCGAGCCAAGGCGCTACAACGCAGCTATGGACAGGCTGAAGGAGTGTACTATGTGGACGCTGCAGCCTACACCCCTAACCATCGTTATGCTGTAGCGGTCGTAGACAACCAGGGCAACACTGTTTGTTCAGCATCAGTCAAGACCACCTCGGCGGGTGACGCGGAAGAGGCCGCCATTGCACTTGCATCGGGGCTACCCGATTGCGACGTCATTATTAGTGACTCTAAGACTGCTATCCGGAACTTCAGTAGCGGCTACATTAACAACCTCGCGCACTCTCTGCTAGTAGCTCACCCACCAGAAAAGGACATCGCTCTCGTATGGGCTCCAGCACATCAAGGACTCCATGGCAACGAAATGGCTCATGCCGCTGCTCGAGGATTCACGGACCGAGTGGCCGCAAATATGGGCCTAACTCTAAAACCCAATGACTCCCAACAACACACCAATAAAGACACACTCGTCACATTCCATGAAATTTGCACACATTACAGAAACCAACGCCTATTGTATCCACCTCTCTCTGTGTCTAGAACACGCCAAAGAGAAATACTGTGGCGACAACTACAAACTCGCACTTTTCTTACCCCGCGCACTTTGCACTTATTCTTTCCCGCCACATACCCGACACCCAAGTGTCGCTTTTGCCCTGTCCCCATAGCAGATCTCTCCCATATCATGTGGCAATGCCCCATCAAAACTCCCCCCCGCGAGCTCAAACCATTAATTAGTAGCGAGGAGCTGTGGGAGACTGCCCTGCGCAGCTCCGATCCCACCCTACAGGACCGAGTCCTGAGGTGGGCTGAGGAGGTAGCGGAGGCCTACCACGACTGGTAGACGGACTTCTAGCCACATAATGTGGTGATGGACGCCTGCTGGGACTGGACTACTTAGACCTCCCTCTCTCCCCCCCGGCTCCTCCCCTTTCTTAAAAGGGAAATAAAGTTCATTCATTCATTCATTCATTCATTGATCAAGCACAAGTAATGTCTCCTATGTTGTCCTTGGTGTCAGTGTTTGTTGGCTTCTGATCATATGACTATATATATATATATATATATATATATATATATATATATATATATATATATATATATTCGAAGCTTATTCCTTTCTGTAAGACTGCAAGAGTGGGGTTGAAGATTAATATGGAGAAAACAATGATAATGATCAGTAGCCTGGCGAGGGAACAATGTCGCCAGTCAGCCTCTAGAGTCTGTGAAGGAATATGTTTAACCAGGTCAATTACTCAAAGGAGACCCTGATCGTGAGAGGAAAATTTACAGAAGAATAAAAATGGGTTGCCGTGCATATGGCAGACATTATCAGATCCTGAATGGAAGCTTACCATTATCACTAAAAAGAAAGTGTAGAATCAGTGCATTCAACCGGTGCTAACATATGGGGCAGAAACGTGGAGACTGATAAAGAAGCTCGAGAACAAGTTAAGGACCGCACAGAGTGATGGAACGAAGAATGTTAGGCATAACATTGAGACAGGAAGCGAGCGGTGTGTATCACAGAGCAAACGGGGATAGCTGATACAGTGTAGACCGTTTATAACAAGTCGAGGGAGTTGTAAAAATCCAGGCTATAAGCAGTACCACGTTATAACCAAAGCATGCTTTTTTCAGATTTTGCCTATGCCAAACTAACCACCCCCCTTTCAAAGCCAATTTATAACACATTTTACTCACACACACATGCAACACAATCGCAACACAGCACAGAAACTAAGTTCTCCTTACAAGTGCGGCATCCGCAGAAGAACGCTGTTATTTTCGTCTGGATATTCTTTTTAACAGCACTTCGAACAATTTCGTCCTCTGCAAGGCTTAAGCACTGAAGCACTTTCTCACTCAAGCTGTTCTGCACGCAGCTAATCTTCACTTTGCTGAGATATTCCAAAGTGTCTTTGCACGGGACATCGGGGTCTGGCGTCGGGTCGACATCGTCGTCCGACTCGTCTTCAGTTGCAAGCTGCTACCATGCACTGCTACGACGATCACATCATCCATGCTTGCTTCCTCGCATACAGGAAGCATCAACATATTCTTGGAAGGTGTCTGTGGCAGAAACAAACTTGCTTTCAACGAGGTTGGACCACACGTTGTCGCTGTTGACAGTCTCATCGGCAACATTGTCGCTCGGCTCATTGGCGTCAAGAGCCTCTGCACTGCGCACAAAGCCTGCTTTGCTGAAGCACTTGCTTATTGTGGCTTTTACCTGCCACCACGAAGCGGCAACCATATCAATCGCACCCCTTAAATTCACTTTAGAGGATGCTGCTGCTGCATGCTCAGCAAAACTCTTTCAAAGATGATCTTTTGTAAAGTGTTTTTAGGGTTGTGATGACACCCTGGCCGAGCGGCTGACATTTTGCAGTCGTGTTGGCAGGCAGAAACTTCAACTTTACTGCAGTCAACTTTGGCTTGATGTTGTGGGCTGTGCAATTGTCGATAATGAGCACGACCCGTCACTTCTCTGCCACCATGTCTTCATCGAACTTGCAAAGACAGCTTGTGAACATGTATTGCGTCATTCACGCCTTTTTGTTGAATTTGTATGTCACTGGCAGGCACTCTCGTTTTCTAAAGCTAGGTGGCTTTGCTGATTTTCCCATGACAAACAGGCGGCGCTTGTTGCTTCTATCTATGTTAGCGCAAAACAACACAGTTATGCACTCTTTTGAGGCCTTGCAGCCAGAGCAGGCTTCGCCTCTGAGCGCAAGAGTGTGGTTGGGCAGAAGGTTATAAAATACACCAGCTTCGTCGGCATTGTATACATCTCTGTCCGTATATGTGGACAGCATCATTTCCAAATTCAACCGAAGCCAGACTTCGATGGACTTGTCATTGACGTCATCGCTTTCACCGCACACCACTTTGCAGCTGATGCCACAGCGATCCTTGAATCACTGGATCTATCCATTAGGTGGGTTGAAGTCGTCGTGGCCTGAAACAGCACCAAGGGAATTGGCTTTTTGTTGGAGCATGGGGCCACTCATTGGTATGCTCTGAACCCCAACTTCACGGAACCATCTGAAGAGCGCTGCATCCGTCTTCGTACTTCAATGTACGTATTTTATTCCATGACAGGGAAGACGAATCTTGCTGCAGTTGCTGCCGCAATTTGTCTTTGATCTAGTATATAGTCGACACAGTTGTGCCGGAAATGCATATTTGGCTGCCATAGCTGCCTTCTTCAGCCCACTTTGTATGTTCCTTATAACGCATTCCTTCGTCTCTAGCGATAAGGCATGCCTCTTTCTCATACCGCTTGCAGACGCCACCGACGCCATGGTGACAAAAGCCCGACAACACACGTGCACAGAGGACAACTAAGACACGACGAGCTCACAACTTGCACACACCAAATGCAACAAAGAGACTTAAAAAAAAAAAAAAGGAGTGCGCTGTCGCCGCTATTGATTCTACCCCACACTCCAGGCAGTGTGCACCCTGATTGGACGCTGCTATAGTGACGAAAACACTCGCCTACCTTCCTCTACAGTCTCCTGCCCTTCTCCTCTTTTTGTTTTGCTTTTCGCCACTGGTCTCCACGTGCGTGCCCACACACCCCTTTCTCCGTGTTTGCGCGCCTGGCAACTGTGCAGCCGTGCGGGCCATCCTCCACGCCTCCGAGAAAGGCCTAGCTCTGTGCGCCAATTTCGCGGTCGCGCGCTTAAAGGAACCACTCTACAATCAGTAATCTGTATCCCGCGCCTACGCAATAAACATATACTATACATTGAGTTCTATGGGAGATATATTGGTGGTCAAAAAACCCACGCTATAACTGGTCCCACGCTAAAAGCGGTTACGTTATAAGTGGTCTGCACTGTCTGACAAATACTCAATTCTAATTGACATTAAGAGAAAGAAATGGAACTGGGCAGGTGATGTAATGCATAGATTAGAAACCAGTGGAAAAGGTTTCAGAATGGGTGCCAAGAGAAGGGAAACACAGTCAAGGACGACAGAAGACTAGGTGGGGTGATGAAATTAAGAATTCGCAGGGGCAAGTTGGAATCGGTTGGCACATTGCAGGGGCAATTGGAGATCGCAGTGTGAGGCCTTTGACCTGCAGTGGACATAAAATTGGCTGGTGACGATGAATATAAAGAAATGCCCTTGAGTTCGTAAGTGAATGTCAATGTATTGCAAGGAAGCTTATTGTACAAGGGCAATAGTTTTGGAATGTCTGCAGCGAAGAGCACTATTCTAAGCACCTATCTCATGCCCCGCATTGGTGATGATGCTTGCACCTGGGATGTCCTCTTGTTCCATTTTTACTATAATTACAACGTCATATTTTCTGGCAATAAAATGAGGCAGAACCCATCTCCCGATCACTGTTGATGGTAATGCATTAGGAACAAAGTAATCTGCCTACACAATCTATTGTCAATGTCAAAATGAGTTAGTATGTATGAGGCATGTACTGCAGCAGGACTCCTCTTTTGCTCTTCCCTAAGAAGAATGCCACCAGCTGCCGGTGCCCTGCAGCCTGCACGTGGCCTCCAAGATGCATGGCGCGCTGGTGCATGCGAGCATTGAGAAATGCATTGTGTGGTCACCAGGCTCCTCTCACTCTGCTTCCTGGACATGCTGCACCATCTAGTAGCACTGCCTAGAAGTCCACACGTGGCCTCCAAGACAAGGAGCCGGTGCCTATGAGCGCTGATAATCTTTCCCTCCCTTGGCACACACTCAGTGGCACCTACTCAGTGACCCAAGTTGGCAAGTGGTTGATTCAAGAGCAGCACGTACCCAGTGCATTCATGAAACAGCTCACTAAAGCGTGGACATGAAATTGAAAGTGGCAAATACTCTGTGCATTTGTGGCGCAACCTGCTAATGCATTGGGTTGCTGTCCTTGAGGAACCCTTGTGGCATGAGTTCAATTGCGCTCACTACCAGAGAAATTTAAGGGATCTTTTTCATCATTGTAGAGCGGCACATTCCCAGTGGCACATACCTAGTTACCCAAGTTGGCATGAAATATGTTCAGTGAAGGGCGGCATGCACCTACCGGCACGTACACAGTAACCCAAGTTGGCATCAAAGTTCATTGAAGGCCAACAAGGACATATACCCAGTGTTCCAAGTCAGCGTGAAGGTGTTTCTTCGTACACCAGTGCCTACCCAGTCCAGCATCTACAGTGACCCACGTCGCCGTAAGAGAGGTTCATTGAAGAGCGGCACGTATGCACATACTGAGTAACCCAAATTGGTCTGGTGGTTGTTTTCGAACTCTGTTACATCAGCACAGCAGACCATTGCGCAAGCTACTTGACCACGTAATACCCAGTGACCCATGTAGGCACGGAAATGGTTAGATGCAAACAAATGAAGATAAATAGCCCCTGGAAAGTGCGCAAAGTATCACAAGAATGCTAAAGTACTAAAAAGGGTTTGAATTTGTGAAATGACTACAAAGCTCATCATAATATGGTACTGTGACTGCCATGATTAAAATTTAAGATAATAGAGAAAGTTTCTTTGTACAGGTCACTTTCATTGGAGGTGGCTACTCCACACTGTTTGTGGAAAACAATTCCATGTGTGCAGTGACCATCTGTCTCTGCCTGTCTTTGTAACGACCCCCCACGACCAGCGGTGACAATTGTGGGCAGTCCCAGCAGATCTGCGACGATTCGACATGGTTTGCTAGACTCCCACTCTTTTGTTGGCCATAAAACATCCCCTCAATTTTCGAGGTCTTTTCAACTCAACGCCTTCCTTTTTGCTTTTTTTCCCCAAGCAATGAAGAGACATGCTTTCTTTCTCCATAAAAGCCAACCTTCAACAATGAGCGCATCTGTATAGAGCTGACAGGCTAGTTGCCTGCCTTTCACATACAAGGGGGCAACGGAGGCACAACTGGCTCTGAAAATCACGGTAGCAGCAGTTGGTACAGATAAATGCCAGAAAGATGGAGAAGAAGTGACAATGTCATGTCACCCATGGGGGGTTTGCATAACCAAACTTGTTCTGCAGAAACTTTTAAGGCAGAAGAAGTATCATGAAAGGGAAAATTGGCATGCACTTTAAACTATGACCTGCAAAACCTAACTATCAGGGGAAATCAAATGGACTTATTTGTTAGCTTTGTGCTGTCTTCAGGTAAATGACAACTATCTAGTTTGTGAAGCTTCCTCTGACTTGAGAATTTCCACAGAATCCATTTGGCACTTATTGTACTTCTGAGTTGCTCAAAATTCTAATTGGCCATATCAAATGCTAGCCTTCTGTACAGCTAAAATGGTGAGGTGACTGTCCCAAAATGGCAGAGATGCTGGATTTGACAAAAGTGTCAGGACAAGTGTTTCTTCACTTGTGAAGCTTTCTTTCTAAGGAACCTACACAGGTTTCCTTTGTAGCTTTGTGCCACTTTCAGCTGGATGCCAACTTCTCCTTTTGTGACAATTTGTCTTCCTCTGGTGCGAGTGTCCTTCTACATGTAAAGTTACCAGCAAATCTATCACGCAGGGAGATTTGAGCAGTCCCTCTTTGCACAATAATAAAAAAAAGTGAGACCTTTAACACTAATATGCTTATTTTGCTACCAAATGCGTAAACATCCATAATGTAATAAACGAGCCTAGGGCAGCCATCAAATACGTATGCCAGCCAGATATGGTAGGCCGCATGCCAATTCTTTGATGTCATGCTGTGATGGCAGTCCACATGCTTTAGAGACTAACATACCACAGCAAGTTATCACTCACCAAGACGACTACTTGCGCTTCAGGAAGGCGAGACTTGATAGCAGTTGTGCAAGTCACTATACCTGCCGAAACAGCTTCAGGAGAACTCGCGTTATCATTGGAGCCCACAGAGAGCACAACAACCTGAAGAAAACAACGAAATGGTGACCTCAGTGAATATATCATTAGGAATGAGAACTGAGCAAGTTGATATGTATTCATCTTGTGATTTCTGCAGCACTCACAAAAAAATTTGAAGACAATTACAGCCTACTTTCATTTCCTAGCTGTTGTGTAGAGTGTTCAATGATTGAAACGCGATGCTCAGACCACATGGTGGCCAGCGCTTTTCGCTCCACTAAAGTGCACTGGGTGGTCGCTGGGGGACCAAATGCAGTCGCAATGTGTCACAAAAGATCTCGCATTCATCGTATACCACAAATAATAAGCTTGGTGGCCCCAGCATTCAGTGGTGGTGCAAAAGGCGTCGGCAGTTACGTGCTTCGAGTATCTCATTTCAATCACTGAGCCCTGTACAAGCCTGCTTCTTGCTTTATGTCTCGTTTTCCTGCTTTGATACTGCATTTTTTATCCTTTTCTTTGTGTTTTTCTTATGTCAACAATTGTTTCAATAGTATCCTTGACTATGTCTATATTTGCAGTGTTTTAGGCGCTACTGTTTTTACACTCATGCCATTTCATAATCCTTTTCTCATTGAGTCACATATTGTAAGCGCTTTATCTCTCGAGCACCCCCTTATGCAATACCTTACAAGGGCCTTTAATAGAAAACAAATGATGGTGAATTCATGGTACACCACAGCTAACAAAAAGAACCAAAAGGCGGGGGAGACAACTTCGGCCTTATAAAGCGATTCAGAACCTCAATATGGAAAGCACACAACGATTAGTTATCTCGCTCTCTCTATCCCCAACAAACAGTGATGCTTCAGGCTTGATATCAACCACAGATCGCAAAGGCCACAACATAGAGCGGCTCTTTCCGAGAACCAAGAGCACCAGAAATTCATTTTAGCGAGACTACGCTCGTTGGCCGAAAAGTGTCAGTACATACAAAAATTTACTCCATACCTTTGCTTTCACGTTGTCGAGCTCTCCGTTTTCAATTCTCCAGAGTACATTTTCAATTCGGTCTTCGGGAATGCCGAAGTTTAAGCAGTGCAATGGCGCAAAGTAGTTTTCCCACACCTTTAAATACAAGCAGAATAGGCATTTCAATTCTCTGAATAAAATACGAACTTCGGAACGGCATATATACACAAGCAAATATGCGTCGATTCAGAAAGCTTGCCTCAGACTGCTGAAGGAATGCTACTGTGTAGTCGCCAAGCACGACGACGTCCGGTTCTTTTTCTGTCCCTTCAGCTAAGAATAATTTGTGCTGTGAAAAGAGAAAAAACAAGGTTAAAGCGATCGATGACACACTCACAATGAAAACGTCGTTTTCTCTGAAACCAAGCACGTCAGCACGTTGGCTGAAATCGTGACGACGCCCCAGCATTCAGCTTGGCGAAAGACGGCACAAAAAATGAACGATGACTAGCAAGCGGGTTCCGTTAAGCTGTCTTAATGATCAATTAAGACAACCACTGTTCAAGAAACTTACCAAGCACAACCACCGGTCATCACCGTCAACATTCACGCCGGGAGCAGGCACCACACAACTCATGTTCGATTAGGTTCTTTGGCAAAAGACTAAGCACTTTGCGATTCACAGCCGTGTGTGCATATTCACTTTAACCTGCAGCACAAGTTATAAGCGGTATGGCCACTTCTACACCGTCAGCGATATTTTTTGGATGCTACAAAAGTTGTGTTTACATGCACAGCTTTTTCAATGTTGCTGCATGGGACCGCCCATGATATGAAGGATTTGATGCAGTAGCTTTTCCTACTCCTTGCTTGGGCGCTAGCGAGCTGTCATTTTATTACTAAATAAAAGTAATATACAAAATGAAATTAATAAAAAATTTCTCAAGTTATATTTATAAGTCTTTTTAAGCTAATTATTCTGCATTATTGCTGCGTTGTTTTTTAGTAAATTGAGTGACAGGGCTATGGGGCCGTGGGCCATCTGAGCGAGATAACCTATGCCCCATGGTAACACAACCAAGGTCGATCCAAATAGGTCGCGAAGCTTCGGGCGAAAAGCGGTTCAGTACAGATTGTCACCGACATCAGCATGGGGGGTTATGGGAGCAGCGATTGAAGCGCGACTATGTTTGGAGGGAACAAACATTGGGAAAGAAAAACGCGTTTTTTAATTCAAACGAGACACACTTAGATTCATTCAACGAAAATAAAATTCCTGGTCAATTTTATATATTCGTGATGAGTTAAGAAAATACGTTTAATTTTTATATTATTAATAAATGCCTTTCTTTTCGGCGCCCATCGCTACAGGGGGCGTTGACGCCACTATCACTCGCAGTGCAATGCACGTCTTGAAATGGACAGAAAGGCGCACTCGTATCACCTGTTGAAATACGCCCCCCTCACAATTTGTGCTTTCTTGCTTGTCGAAGTGTGTCTGAATTTGGTGACGCGGGTAGCTTCACTGCTTCTTAATCTATTCAGTCAAAAGTAGTGAGTTACGACCGCCAGATAATTGTGTAGTTGTTTTCGTGCGACTGCGCTGGCCGACGGGCTTGGCATCCGACAAAAGGATCAGCAGTCTACACCTAAAGCTTTCGTCGGCCTCCAAAGAATGTATGTTCCATATGTTCTGTGCAGAGATGCGATTTCGACAACCGTACGGCTGGCCTTCTCCTGCATCGCTTTCCACGCTGAAAGCTCGAAACGCCCATCAAGCCGAATGGCGGGGCATTTGAATATATAGCTCCAAAGGAAGAACAACAAAACAAATTTCGCGCCTTCGAGAACAAAATGACGTCACTTCTGCTTTTAACGGACATGGCGTCACTTTATTTTTTCTTCCGCCGGAAGTGTTCCCACCACATACAGATGGCGCTAAGCCCCATGAACCGGCGATGGACCGCCATGTTTTGAACGTATGGGCTCCTATGGAAGCTTCGCTACCAGGTACATTTACCTTGACACAACAGCTGAGAACCAGCTGAGCGGTTGAGCTAGCTCTCTCTTCATCTGTTTGAGGAAAAGTTTTTTTTGACAGCCCAAGAGTAGAACAGGGACACTCTGCTAACAATACGAAGCGCACTATTCGCGCCCCATCTGGACAATTTGGATTTTGTGCGACGCCAAGACAACCTGATTGATTTCCGGTGCTTCACACCTAGAAAATATCTGCTCGCACTGACGATCCGAGTGTCGGATACCTGCTGGTAGTGTTAGACTTGAATGTGCGTGATGATCAGTGTCGCGTAAACTAAAATTTCTGCGATGACGTCTGTGTTGTGCCAACTCAGTGGTTTATGATCGCAACGGCGTTTAACATCGGTGCTTGTAGATCGTTGATACGTTCATCATCGCAGGTAGCATTCGCCCTATGTTCAACGATGTCGACATTCGAGACGTTGAAGTTTGATAACTTGGCCCTGAGAACGCTGCCCATAGACAAGGAAACGCGCAACTACGTTCGTACTGTCAGTGGCGCAGTGTTCTCGCGGGTGTCGCCCACTCCTCTCGATTCGCCAGAGCTGGTTGTCGTCTCCGAAGACGCAATGATGCTGCTGGACCTCCCGCCACCCGAGTTCGAAAGGAAAGATGCGGCAGAATATTTCTCTGGCAACAAGCTCCTACCAGGCTCGGAAACGGCGGCGCACTGCTACTGTGGACATCAGTTCGGCTACTTTGCAGGGCAGCTCGGCGATGGTGCGGCAATGTGCGTTTTGCCCAGCTGCTGCTTCTCAACTCTCTGTTTGTATATGCTGAAAATTAATTTCAGCCATCCTATAGTGTCCAACCTATATCCATGACGGATAATACATATTCTACCTTAATTTTTTGGACTTGGTGAAACGTTTACTAAGTCTCGCATGTAGGCGCCAGATACGTTGCGTGTTAGACGAGGTGGATTCTATCGTGAACTGCGATTAAGCGTCACACAAACACACACACATATATATTCAGTCAGATCACAATGTACAATGCCGGAGGTGCAATTGACACATAACCTATGTGTGCAATGTGGAAACTACATGACTGATGGAATAAGTAATAAGTTGAATCTTAGTGGCGACCGCGGATACCATGATTGTTGGTCTTGAGGCCTGTAAAGGTTAAGTAGCAGGTATACTGCATTAGGATGATAAATTGATGTTACGTCACCAGCTATGCAGAAAACTCACATGGTGACTTCATTTGCATAAAGATGATCAACTAATTTTGACAATGACACAGTGTTCAGCAGTGAGAATGTCTGTGTGCACGTGTGTGTGTATACACACACACACTTCAGTGAGAATGTATGTGTGTGTGTGTATATATATAGAGAGAGAGTTTCTCACTATAACACCTAGAGGGAAATCTGGCGTCACCGTCTATGGGAGTTTCCTAAGGGGCGCTGTGCCGTCATGGGAATGATGGTGTATGTGCCTGCGAGGCTTGTGGCGGCTGGTGCTGTAAGAGGCTTTGTGTAAGACGTGGGTATGGCTACACAAATAATGTGTTCTTGAAGTAAAATCTTCATAAAATGTTTCCATTCACGCATATTACATCTTTACTCACCTATAATGCATGACCAAGTGAAGAAAAGCAAGAACAGATGACAAACTGTTTCAAAGCGAGCGCAAATCTTGTCGTCTGTCCTCCAACTTTAGCTGCCCGCTGATACTTTTTACGTATCATACAATAACAAGTTCTCATAGTTAAACAAAACATGTTTTTGTGTAATAATAAAGCTAAAACAGCTTTTTACGAGCTGTTTTAGTAGAAAATTAATCATTAAGGCAGACTGAACGGTGCTTGCCAGGCGTGTCTTCAAAGTGTCCTGGCTCTCCGAGAACGATGCCAATCTAAAGTCACAATATAACGGCATTCCCATGCATACCACAGCGTAGCAGCGCCTGATTTCCTTCTAGGTAATGTAGTGAGAAACTCTTGTGTGTGTGTGTGTGTGTGTGTCTACATATATATATATATATATATATATATATATATATATATATATATATATATATATATATATATATATATATATATATATATATATATATATATATATATAAACGAGAAGGAAGGGGGTTACCCGAGGGACCCGATATTTATTAGTCATATAATGAGAAGCCAACAAACACTGACTCCAAGTACAACATAGGGGAAATTGCATGTGCTTAATAAATGAAATAAAGTAATGATAAATTAATGGAAATTAAAGTGGATGAAAAAACAACTTGCCGCAGGTGGGAACCGAACCCACAACCTTCGCATGTCGTGTGCGATGCTCTACCAATTGAGCTACCGCGGCGGCGTTTCCCCATCCACTTTCTTGGGTATTTATGTGTACTAGTAGAACCCTGGGAGTGTTAGCCAGCGCCCCCACTCACAGACCTTGGCGGCGGACGTGGAACGTCTTGTTTGCCGCAGGCGTCACGAGAACGTGATCTTTTCGGGTGAAGGCAACTGGTCAATAAACCCACATATGCTACCTGAAGGCATCAATGTTGCCGGATTCGAGACCCTCGTTATGTAATAAACGAGAAGGAAGGGGGTTACCCGAGGGACCCGATATTTATTAGTCATATAATGAGAAGCCAACAAACACTGACTCCAAGTACAACATAGGGGAAATTGCATGTGCTTAATAAATGAAATAAAGTAATGATAAATTAATGGAAATTAAAGTGGATGAAAAAACAACTTGCCGCAGGTGGGAACCGAACCCACAACCTTCGCATGTCGTGTGCGATGCTCTACCAATTGAGCTACCGCGGCGGCGTTTCCCCATCCACTTTCTTGGGTATTTATGTGTACTAGTAGAACCCTGGGAGTGTTAGCCAGCGCCCCCACTCACAGACCTTGGCGGCGGACGTGGAACGTCTTGTTTGCCGCAGGCGTCACGAGAACGTGATCTTTTCGGGTGAAGGCAACTGGTCAAGGTTGTGGGTTCGGTTCCCACCTGCGGCAAGTTGTTTTTTCATCCACTTTAATTTCCATTAATTTATCATTACTTTATTTCATTTATTAAGCACATGCAATTTCCCCTATGTTGTACTTGGAGTCAGTGTTTGTTGGCTTCTCATTATATATATATATATATATATATATATATATATATATATATATATATATATATATATATAGACACACACACACACACATTCTCACTAAACACTGCATCATTCTCAAAAATAGTTGATCGTCTTTATGCAAATGAAGTCACCATGTGAGTTTTCGGCATAGCTGGTGACATAACGACAATTTATCATCCTAATGCGGTATATCTGCTACTTAACCTTTGCAGGCCTCAAGTCCAACAATCATGGTATCCGGTCGCCACTAAGATTGAATTTATTACTTATTACATCAGCCATGTAGTTTCCACATTGCGCACATAGCCTCTGTGTTATGCCGCCAGCATTGCACATTATGATCTGTGACTGAGTAGCATAATGTGAATCATCTGAAAATACCGGCTTCAAATATCAAATTGAGTATTAAATTGATCTTATGTTTCCGAAATGTATGATAAACATTGAAAATGGTAAGAAAAAGTCGGACCTATGTCCTTCAAGTACTCAATTCTGTTTCCAGTTAGGCCATTTGTAAATGGGCGAAAACATTAAAAGGCCACCATAGTTTGTGCAGTCACAACAATGACAACTGTGAAAAAAGGGGAACGTTATATTACTGCACACATGTTAAGAGCAGGCTGGCTGCATTCTACTTGAAGATAAAAAGTGACTGTAGTACTATATTGCACACCATTCGTGGCTAGTGATGTACTGCTGCTGAGCTTGTGAGGTTGTTAGTTTGAACCCTAGCCACTAAGGCAACATTTTAATGGCCCCATTTCAATGGGTCAATGTGCTCATTTACTGAGCTATTTAAGAATACCAGGTAGTCAAAATTAATCTAGAACACTTCACTGCGGTGTCTCTCAATACCCCTCGGTTGCTTTCAGTGGGAAGAATAAGGGAAGAATTGTTTGCCTTATTGCGGTGGCTGTTTTTCACCGTCTAACCACTATTAGCATGATGTAAATAGTGCCATATAATTTCAAGCAAACAAGCACCAGTGATTACGCTGTAATGTACAATGAGTTATGCATAAATAGCCAGCACACTTGATCCATAGTCAGAGTTTGATGACCGACGACTGTGCTTGTCGCTATCGTTGGGCTGAGTGTTACTTCTTTCTTCTGGGCACAAGTTCGGCAAATTAACGAGTTACATTTGTGATTTACAATTTTGGCACTCTCTGATTCTTCACCATCAGGACAATGTGACAATAATTACGACCCGTCACTGACATACCTTTGTGAATTTGACCTAGAGACCAAAACTTTGTGTCACGCAAAGTAATAAATTTGAAATAAGATATAAAATTTAGTGTTTCTTTGGTTAAGCCACTGCGATTTTTTTATGTCTCATGCATATGTTTTCAATCGGAAGCGGGATCACTGGAATAGTAAGTTGTTGGCCAGCAACGACTTGAAGCTGCGTTACTGCACCCATGCCTTGAAACCAAGTGTGCCTGAGAATATTATATGGCTTTGATTTATGGGGTTTAACGTCCCAAATTAACACTTGGGCTATGACAGTGAAGGGCTATGGATTAATTTTGATTACCCATGGTTCTTTAACATGCACCTAAGCCTAAGCACAAGAGTTTTTGCATTTCACTTCCACTAAAATGCGGCCGTCACAGCTGTGATTCAAACGACCCATCACCTCGCACTCATCAGCAGAACAACATAGCCGCCGAACAAGGTGACTGCATCCATGACTGGAAACCAGATGCATTTATGATTACTACGTGGCATTGTATGCAGGCGATTGGTTGTATACCATAACAAATCCTGAACCTCCAAAAACACCTGTATGATTGCAGCACATTTGGCTTGACTAGCGAAGTGGAAGGTGTCAGTCAGGGTTGTTCGATCTTTATGTCACAATGCATTGCTAAGCACGTTTTGCCATAGAAATTGTTCTCTATAGGGCCCACTCCTGTGTTTAAATGCTCGCCATCATTGCGAAGCAGTATTTAAACAAAATTAGGGTTCATTTCGCAGCAATTTTTTAATGTGCTGTTTCATTTGAATAATAGATCTCTTCAACCTATTTTGCATGTCTCAGTGAGGATGAATTAAGTTTTCAAAGAAATCAAATTATTACATACGTTGATTTGAATTACGAGTCCACTGTTCTTACTTGAACTCTTCAATGTTAACCTACGATTGTTTGTGTGTCAAGGTTCAAGTTGCAATACTCTATCAACAATATGAAAGTGTACAGCTCAAGTGTGTTATGATAAAGGAGCTTGTTTTCATGTTTAGGTCTCGTAATTAAGCTACTTTCTTTCTGTGGAATGAGCATATGGTGTTTTCTATTCCATCATGAAGGTACCTAGGTGAGGTCATCAACCGCAAGGGTGAACGCTGGGAAATTCAGCTGAAAGGGGCTGGTTTGACACCCTACTCCAGGTCCGCAGATGGGAGGAAAGTACTGCGCTCATCGCTTCGAGAATTTTTATGTAGCGAGGCAAGTTTACCTGACTAGCACATATTTTTATCACTTTGTGTACCTGCCAATTCTTTGCACATTTTCAGATAGTGCAGACTCGCTGCTGCAGAGCACATGGTCGCAGGTCCGATTCCTTGATTCCCGGCCGTGGTTGCCGCATTCTGATATCGGTGGATTGCAGAAGCACTCACATACTGAGGTTTAGCTACACATTTAAGAGGCCAAAGTGGTCAAAAGTAATCTAGGGCCCATCACTCATCCTCTCTCATGGGCTGCATGTTGGTTGAGGACATTGAATCTGATTATATTATTTTTTATTCCTTTGCAGTTCCTAAGTGAATGATTATTTCCCATAGGCCTCTCCATGTTGTAATGAAGGCATGGAATGCTGGTCCCCAGTGGATAATTTAAACTTTTTTCGTTGAGTAGCACTGATGTTTTGCCCTAGCTTCATATCAAATCGGGATTTTGAAGCAGTGCAAAGTAAGAAAAGCCAACTAAATTTGTTCATGAGAGCAGCACTCCGGGCAAGGTGGTAATCCATTACTTAAATGATATTGTGCGACAAAAAAACGACTTGGACGTAAGAGAGGACGACACGCCAAGCGCTTGGTGTGTTGTCCTCTCTTACGTCCAAGTCGTTTTTTGTTGCGCAGTATCATTTGAGTATTAAATTTGTTCACCCATGTGTGATAATATTCTAAAACATGCCCTTTGGGCAATGTGTGAAGATGAACACCACGAGAACTTGTAGCAGCAACTGTGCGGGAAAAACACATGATGTTCATTTACATTCATGTGTGCTGATGTCCCATTGCAGCGCCTGCCTGCATTCTCCTGTTAAAAGGAAGCTTTAAATCTGACCCACCACGTTTCATGCACATGAAAAGAAAGGGGTGCTGTCATTTGACAGCCATTGGGCTTATTTGATTAATTGCATATAAAAGTAAAAATTCCATTTGGGACTATTGAGAGTAGATTTTTTTATTATTATTTATACCCAAGGTTGTTCAGCATACCCTCCCTCTTCTCTTCTTTTATGGGTGTGAACCACTCTTGCAGGGCACCTCAGTCGTTTTCAAACGCAGATACAGATTAACTTGTGAATAATTGAGGCCTTCTGCATTAAAAAAATGGCCCTACATGTGTCAGCCACCCATCAATAACCCTACTAAACAGTGAAGCGAGTCATCAAAAAGATTAATCTGTAATATCAATTTGATACTGTCTATGGTCCTTTGTTGCAAGTGCATAAGGTGTGGCATGTTTCTGCTGTGGTATTATGGGTTTTTTGTTTTGTTTTCTGAGGGCATTGCAATGTGATAGATAATGTTTAGATGTTTGGTATTCTCTAGGCACCTGCCCCATGACTTGTTTTGCATTTTTCTGTCGGTGGTCCGTAAAGGTGCTTTTTGCTGGAAATAAACTTTAGTTAAAAGTTAGTGCGTGTCCGGTCCTTCTTTCTTCTGTTGTCATCTTTTTAAGGTAAGCATTCAAACGTACAAACTCACCCAAATTTCAGTTATAAATGAAAAAGTTTGTATTATTGTAGTGATAACAAAGTGGCTTCTGGCAAGTAAATCTTGGGATGTGTGTGCAAATGAACAAGGAGTATTGAGACTTGTTTTCAATGTTGCACAAAAACTACCACATGCTTTTTGCGCATAAAGCTTTGATGCTCAGCAAGTATAAACATTGTGAAACACATACTGAGATGTTTTAATTTGATAGTACAGTTAGCCTTAAAATGCCGGACCTGGTGTCATCGACATTATTGTGATGTCACAACCAATGTGTCGAACTGAACATGAACCTGAACTGAAAACCTTACCTGAACCACAGTATTGCATGTTACTGAACCTGAACCTGAACTGAAAGAAATTATAACGGTTGCTGGTTTGGCACGAAATGGTTCAAGCATGTAAGGCAACAATGGGCAATTGTTCGAACAACTATTTCTTCTATCGGCACACTCTAGTAGCAGACTGTTACAACTTACAAGTTGCATTGTGTGTGACAATGGAGATAGACTATGGGCATGTGCTGGTAACTATGGCCACCTCAACAAAGATGCTTGCAATTCTGAAGTTGGCCATGGCGATTGTGTTCTGCAGCCAAAGGTTGCTTCGGGGGCTCCGCAGAATCATTATTTCTGGTGACACTTCACATTTGGTCAATAGGTCAACTTATCACTAAAACAATATTAACATGGCAAGCGGAGAGGACGATATCCTCAAGGAGGGTTCTCGACGAGTTCAGCTGCACGACTTATTTTAGCCATAACACTGCAGTCGCTAGTGAATGCCGCCACCTTCTCAGTGAGTGGTAACTGCAGCTATAAACAACACACAAAATCTGCTTTTGTTACATGCCAAGGTTCAATGCACATTTGGCGCTTAGCCACGAAGAGCATAAAGTCCTTTGAGTTTTAGAAATTATTTGTGGGGCTTCTTTGTCCGCCCTTAGCAAGCTCAAAGACTACATGCCACATGCAGATGTGCAAGAAAGGTTGATGTATGGTTCAGCACAAACCGTTCTTGTTCACTGTTCAGAAGCATCAGTGTCTTCACTTGCTTCTGAAACAGCAGCAAACTAAGCGATTTGTCAAATGCTGACTTGTTTCTTTTCAACAGAGTATAACTTTAAAGTTGCAGTTTGTGTAATCCCATTAAACTTACGCTGTCTTCGACACCCATAGATCACATGCCACAGTTTGCTCACCACCAGTCCTGTATTAAAAACCTGAATAACAGAAATAGTTGACTGCACTGCTGTCAAAGTTATGAGTGTGGAAGCTCCGCAGACCTTACAGTGAGACAGGAATTCTCACTAATTACCTGTCTTTAATACGTGCTATCGCGCTCAATCTAAGTTGCAACACGGGCATACACCCATCAGTTCTTTCAATAATAAAAGCTGACAAGTGCCATTTTTCTTGTAAACAGGGTGCTAGTGGTAATCAGAACAGTGTTCATCTATTTTTCTTGTGCAAGCACTGCTATACTGCCATACAGGCAGTATCTGCAGCATATGTATTGCAGCACACACGCACGCACACACACACACACACACACACACACAAAAGAAACGGATTCTCGTGTTGCAACTCATGTTGAGCGCCATAGTACATGGAGATTCCCCCCATATCTGCATAATTCATTCATAAATTTTTGCCTCCTCATGATGAAAGTTATGCGTGTACAATGCGAACAAATCAATAGTATTGCCATGGAGCTGGGTAAAATGGACTGAGCCAAACCGATTTGTGAACCGGTTCACAAATAAAATTTTCTTCTTCGATCCGGAACTGAACTGGAACGAAATCGGAGTGTGCTGAACCCAAACTCGACCTGAACCGTTATTTATTTCGGTTCGACACCTTTGTCACAACGCAGACTAAAATTCACCGACACTGCATAAGAATATGGCTAGCTATAATGATGTTGCTCACTAAAAAAATTAACAAATAATAATAATTTTAAAAAAGTGCTGGCTCTTTTTTTTTTCCCTGGCTGCTTTCATGTATGGCTGCTGCAGTGATTGCAGAGACAGAGTGCGAGTTCAGCGCTGGTTAATTCTGCCTGGGTCCTTCATCTTTTGTGCACGCTGCAGTTCAACAATAAAGTAACAGAGGGCGCCAGCTCGCAGTGATGCCATGATGCATCCACTACCGATGTACCGATAACAAAACTGGTTCATTGAAACGCATACTATAGTATGTCGTCTAGGAATCTCTGATGCTTACCACTATCTTTTCTAGGGGGTAGAAGGTTTGGACCATCATTATAATGCAAAAAGAAAGAAACAAGGAAGACAAGTAAAAAAAAATGTGTTTGTTCAGGCTGTTCTGCTGCCACAAGTTGATTAAGATTTGTCAGTGCTAAATTGGAAGTTATGGCAACATTAGTGGCGGCGACTGTTTCTTTTCTTTCATTTCCTAGGCCATGCACTACCTTGGCGTTCCCACTACAAGGGCAGGGACATGCGTCACATCCTCTACGACTGTGTCACGTGACATGTTCTATGATGGACATCCCAAAGATGAGAAATGCTCAGTCATTCTGCGAATTGCCCCAACGTTTCTAAGGTCTGGCTTTCCTATCAATGTGCTTTTAATGCATGTAGTACACGTTGCACGTTTCTGGCCCAACTATAATACATGTTGTTGGCCCAGCTATTAAAATTTGTTTTGCTAAAGAATGTGCCAGCCTAGGCAGTGTCCGTAATACATTCCCAAAAATCTAGCGTTGCGCGGATCCTTAATTCATTACAAAATTCGTTTAATTTTTGAAACTTAAGTGTCAAAACTAAAAGAAATGAGGTTTCAAACTTTGAAATAACTAAAGTTGCAAGACATTAAGGTTGAAATTTAGATAAATGTTTTTCTGTAGGTCTCTTTCGATCCAATAGGACTCCCATAATAAGATTCAGTAAGTATTCCAATGATGAATCCAGCAAGACTAACCTTATTGCTCTTTTTGAGGCAAGCAGCCTGAAAGGCTTGATACGAAGACACAGAAGACGGACGTCAATGCTGCGTCTATTTTCCTTGCTTTTGTATTAAGTCTTTTGACGCTGCTTGCCTCAAGAATAGAATATCAACTTACCGAGCAAACCATCGCACTGAACTTGTTGCCTTGCCTACAACAATAGTTGTCAGACAAATTTGGCGCTCAAAGGGTGTTTTTCAGGAAGTCTTCTTTTGAAGTCTTGCAACTCGTGTTATAGGGTATACAGAGAAATAAGGTTAGTTTTATGGGATTCCTTGGACGATGCAGAAGCCATTGATACACTATAAAGCAAAATCTGAGGAATCCATTTTTTGCACTGTAAAATTAAATAAAGGTAGCTTGTGTATAACTAGAATGAAATAAGATAGTATATGAAATTGAACCTACATTCGAAATAAATGCATAAAATTACATATATTACATAATTACATTTCAGCACTATAACTTTTAAGAATAAGTATTTTAGAAAATACTTCATCCAGCGTTGAGCTCTCCCCTTTAACTCAACAGTTTTAAAAACCATAACCAATTTGTAGAAATCTCTGTTAATATTCACTTGTGGACTCCACATTGTGATACACTATGAGTTATGCATTTGCACTACTCTGATACACAAGATGTTATCAAAATGTTGTTTTTTCTAGTCCTCCAACTGTATAGGTCACAACCTATATAAGCCTATGCACAGTTTTGACCAAAGCAAACACTTTACATTGCATCTATGATACACCATTCCACATTTTGCAGCACACCTAAGAACATTCTTTAAGTGAGCTTGGAAGTGTTGGTTTGCTAGCCACAAGCATTGCAGGCATATCTTTACTTTTCCAGGTTTGGGTCTTTTGAAATATTCAAGACCTTGGACAGCTTCACTGGAAGGGTTGGGCCTAGCGTAGGCCGCAAGGACATCTTGCTTAAGCTCCTCAATTATGCCATCGAGACATTCTTTCCAGAGGCAAGTGGCATTTCTCTGTATGTGTTTTTACTAGATAACCGCATATAGAAAAATTTTGCAGGCTTGTAATACTGTTATATCGGCAACTCTTTGAGTGTCAGCAGCCACCTCATTTTTTTTTCCTTCACTTGTTTCGTGTTTCTTCACGCAGATTTACCATAGTTGTGGTGATGACAGGGAACAAATGTACATAGAATTTTTCAAGGATGTTGTCAAGAAGACAGCACGACTCGTCGCAAAGTGGCAGTGTGTAGGCTTTTGCCACGGGTATGACTTGTTCTTCAACACCTGTACCTAGCTCTTCCCTGTCTTTAAGATTGCACCAAGACAGAGCTGCACCTCTTCTCTTTACAGGGTGCTTAACACTGACAACATGAGCATACTTGGACTTACTATTGACTACGGTCCGTTCGGGTTTATGGAGCGGTTTGACCCCGACCACATCTGTAACACTTCAGGTGCTGTTCAGCTTCTCAGCTTTGTCCGGTGCCTATTGGTGGGTAGAGTTATAGTTGTAACCACATCAATTTTATGCTACAAAAATTTACCCCTGCCACAACCCTTGAAACGGTTCTAGGGTCCTGCCAGTATAAAGATAACATGTTTTTATATGTATCAGAAACAATAAAAATTGATTGATTGATTGATTGATTGATTGATTGATTAATTGATTGACTGATTGATTGATATGGTGAAAGGCATACATAGCCCAGTCAATCCACACCTGCTCTAGCATTGCACTGAGGAAGGCACACTACTTGGTCATTGGTGCTTGCCATAGTAAGTAGCTAAGACTAACTAATCATTAGTTTCATGCCTAATGCCGTGGCTGCAGGATTGCCACTGTCTTCATGCACTCATTGTGTTGTGTCACTTGAGCTGGAACACTGCGTCAGCGCACGTGGCAGCTTTCCTATGCAAAAAACACTCAGTGTGGTGTGTTGTTACCATGGCTTGCTTCATCTAAAGCAACAACCTTGGTTATGAAGATATCTTGCCACACCATAACCACCAGAGGTCGCATGCTTGTGCCACTGCTGTAATTAAACCACTGTTACAAATGAACAAAGAAAGTGCTAATGCAACGATGCATTCAAGTTGTCTTCTACTTGTTTCCATTCAAATTTATGCTGGTCGCACAAATTCTTCACTGCAGATGATGGAGGTCGATATACGTACATCAAACAGCCCGAAATCTGCCTGTGGAACTTGAGGAAGTTTGCAGAAGCCATACAGCCGGCTGTTTCACTCTCAAAGACATTACCGGGCCTGGAACTGTATGCTTCAGAATACGAGGCATGCTTCCTAGGTGGAATGAGAAAGAAGCTTGGCTTGCTCAAGAAGGAACTTCTGGAGGACAAGTGAGTATTAGTGTGTGAAACTTCCGAGTACACTCGTCTTTGATGCTGTAGTATCTACTAGTGTTTCCATTGCTGCCTATGCATAGCCGAACAAATGAGAAATATAGATTCTTGGAATTGTTAGCAGCAGCATTGCATGGAGGCTTTCAGTGAATTCCCTGTGCTTTCTGACTGATGTGGAAGCGTTTACAGGGGCCTTGTCACATATTTTTACGACACCATGGAGAGGACAGGTGCCGATTTCACAAGGTCCTTCAGATGTCTGAGCGTGCTTGCAGTTCCTGGGCATCCCGAACATGAGCCCAGTAAGGAGAGCCTTCTGTCAAAGCTTCTGTCATGCTGCAGTAGCCACGCTGAACTCACTTCTCACCTAAAGACTCAGACAAGCTCTCGGTGAGTAGCTTACAGTTCTCACTCCACCAAAATCAGCTGTGCTCGTTTTCCAATCAATTGTTAGCTGCACTGCTGCTATTTCACCAGACTTCCTGCTTAGTCTAGCATATTTTAGCTTCAAATAGCAGAAAAAATTGCCATTTAGTGCCTTGCAACTTTTGGAGCAGCTTTATAATAAATTTTGTTATAGTGCATTTATACCATATTTGCAAAAAAAATATTTAGCAAATTCTAGTGAGCCATGAAATTTAATTCTTTGATCTTATTTTGGAGCATTTGTGTGGGTGGTAGTACTACCTTAGCTTGTGCAGTTATTACTTCTTTGCTTTGTCATTCTTATATTTTTTTTTAATTGCAAACATCAGTTTTCGCATATTTCTAGTTGGGAATGTCAATAGCAACTAAAAATCTGGCACCTTTTATTGCCTAGTGCAGGATGATGTCATAGTTTATAATAATAATAATAATCAACTTTTGATAATTTTTTGCAACTTTTTTACACACAATATCATGTTCCAAGTGCATGGGTATTTTAGCTACTTAAAGTACTACACCAAAAGTCTGCTGGACGCAGCATTCATGAAAAATCGCCACTCATTTTGGGCCGATGCCAAAATACGATCTTTAAGGAGCTGACATGAACAACTGCAGACTACAATCCACATTCTAGACAACCTGCCCAGGCTGCTAATTATTACGAAATATGTAAACTCAACTAATTCAAAGCAATACTGTGTTGGCCAATCGTAGCTGCTGTGTGGATGAAATAAAGCATGTACACGAGCCTTTTGGTCTAATGACTTCTTATCTAATGATTTCTGAACACTCTTTCGTAATGTTCTGAACATTATATGTTTTCGTATTTTAAAAAAGAAAGAAAGAAAAATTTCATGGTAACTTAGAATGGCAAAAAGGAGACAACAGAAAAGGAAAACAGTTGAATAGATTAAACCAGATGTTTCTAAGCTAAGCTATTTCACATTAGCTTCCTCTCTTGGTATAAATTAGGGTTTTTTCTGGACACAATGCATGGCTTATTTACACTTATTGTGGCAGCCACTCACTCATCAGCTTGTCTTCATCTGGCCGCCTTGGTGCCTTCTGATACCATACCACTAACATATTCATTCCCATTGCCTTTTCTAGGGACTTCCAGCTGTTCCTTATACTCTCCCAGAGCAATCCAGAATTGCTAGAGCAACTTGGAAAGGGTGCCCTGGCAAAAGAAAGAATTGTCGCACAGATTGAAAAGGCCAAAGAACTCGAGGTAAACAAAATGTGTAGTAGGTGAAATAAAGTGTGTGCGCAATAAAGGAAAAAAAAAAAACCTGAAGGAAGTGACAGATGTCAGGCAAATTTAATTAATAAAATGCACTGTGTTTGCAGCATAATACAGTCGGACTTAGACATAGCCAACAGTGACATAACAAATTGTCAGATATAAAAAAAGTAAATACAAAATTCACTGTATTTTCTTTTGCCAATATTAGTGCGTATACTTATAACAAATAATAATGAGGTTATTTTTAGTGGATGTAACTTAGTTATAACGATACTTGACTGCGCTGCCATTTATGTGGACTTTGTAAAAATTCAAACTTTTCTCTGGAAACAGCAGCGCTATCTTTTTCAGCACTTCTGTTTTGTTAATCAATTCTCTTCCGTTAATTTTGTATGCATATGTCTGCTTGCAAGTGTGTAATTTGGCTTTTATTTTTACCCTATGCACTCCAACCCATTTTTATTCTCCTGTGAATTTCCTTCTCATGATCAGGGTCCCTTGTGGGTAATTGGCCTAGGTAAATGTACTCCTTCACTCACTCTAGAGGCTGACTGGCGATCCTTAACTCTTGTTCCCTTGTCAGGCTATTGATCATTATCTTTGTCCTCTGCATATTAATATTCAGCCCTACTGTTACACTCTCTCTGTTAGATAGGTAAATCGATAAGGTGCTGTAGCTGCAAACAACTTACTACCCAATAGCATTCTATCTTAGTTTCATGGAACGTGTTATGTATTGAAGGACCAAGCATTGTTAATACGTGAGGCGCTATCATCTGCTTGTGCAGGAAATGAGTGCAGAAGACTTTAAAGCCCGAAACAAGAAGCTGTGGATAGACTGGATAGATGAATACTGCAAGAGGCTGACGACAGATGTGGAAGGAGTGGAAGACTTGCAAGCCCTGCAGGACGAGAGAGTGCGCGTCATGAACGGCAATAACCCAAGGTAGCTTTGCAAAACAACAAAGCCTTTCAGATGCATTCATATGTGGAAAAGTTTGTGTATAAAAAGTGATAGCGACTTGGAACCTGCCATGGGGAACATCCTCGAGTGCTTTTCTTGTGTCTGCCTTCCTTTGTCCCGTCTAAAGTGTGCGCTTGTTAATCCTGCAAGTACAAACGCCAGCCTAACAACACATTCCATTAAAATGCCAACAAGGCTGCTTGTTGTGAAGATCGATATTATGTGCTTCTTGGCACTGATCTGTCGTAATGTGAAGCTCGTGGGTCTGATGGTAACGCCAGATGTAGCCAAAAATGTCCTACAGTTGTATTAGCAGCCGAGAGATGAGTCATAGAGACATACTAATACTTTGAGATGTTGAACTCCAGCAACAAAGGCACTGCACCTAATGTTCACATTAGTTTTTTGTAACAAGTGTGCGAACTTAACATCAGGACAGCAAGGCCTGTGAAACTATTTTTGAATGTTCTCAGCAGGGAGTCACAAATATTTTTCCTGGAGACAAAAACTTCATTTAATAAGAGAATAAGACAACCTTGTTTTGTTTCTTTTCATACTAAAATAGTTTTCTTGCTCTGTAAAAAGCTCCTTCATTTCATAATAGCAAAAACTTTTGCGTTGTATTGAGCCCAAGTGAAATACAAATAGAAAAATGCGAAGGTAGAATGCCTTTTACATGTGATTGCATTGAAGTGCAACGTGTAACCACTGCACAGCCTGCTTTTAAAACTCAGCAGTTTGAGGACTCTTTGCCCGATATAAACCAAGCCAATTTCAGCCTTATTTGAGAACATGTAATTATAAATAAGAGCCTGTATTCTAGTTGTTTTATCAGATTGGCATGCAGCCTGATGTTATCAGCCATGAAGTCTTGCATCAGCTTGAGGTACTGAGTGCGAGATGTATGTTGTTCTCCTGCCCCAAATGTCTTCCAGGTTTATTCTCAGGAATTACATTGCGCAACAAGCTATTGATGCAGCGGAGAAGGGAGACTACAGTGAAGCACGAAAAGTGCTGAAGATTTTGCAGCACCCATTCTCCGATGATCCTTTGGAGCTGAAAGGTACCCCTTACATTGATAGGCATAGTAGGACTGTCACTTTATAAAAAACTTGGGTCTCTTGCATAACAGCAGAGATCGATAAATTTTGTCTTTCACGTTTTGAAAGCATATTGCATGAACCAAGATGCAGAATGTGATTTAGCACTTACTTAAGTATTCATTAGTGTCGTAGTTTTCATCCATGTAGGTGCAAGCAATATGGTGTTGCTATACAGTATTATTTAAATGAAAAACAGAGGTGTGGAGAGGATGAAGACACCACTAAAAAAGAGATGGCACCATAGCATGCCACTTTTAACTGATTTTCTTGAAGAATATGTGCTTTGTGCATTAGAGCAAATTGCACCTCTCTAGATGCATGCTTTCACATTAGCTCGCATGGAGGTAGTTTCTTTAAGAGACGTGTCAATTAAGGTGGTGCAGACAAATGCTCATTTTGCACTTCCGATAAGATCTGCAATACGTTTCCCATAATTTCTTGCACCGCCTTCACTTGCCCCATTGATGAGTCAGTGTGGGAAACTATCAGAGCCGATTGTATCAGGAATAGCAGAATTAATTAATATACATCAGTGTCGACTCGGTTCACTCATCACCTAACGAAATTGCCTTCCTGCAAGGCTAGGGCAAGAGCATGGATCCACTTGTCAAAAAGTCAAATTTTTCGCCTGAAAGTCGATGCATCGATTTTGATAGCAGTTTAGTAGACAGCTATACGAAGTAAGGATAGTAGTTTTATCGACTGAATAAACTTCCAAACATTTGCTTACTAACTGAATTAACAAGCACGGTGTCACGCACGCACAGGTAAGCATAAACACATCTCACTTCATGAGCGCGGACACTCGCCGTCAAAACGCTGGCGCGAGGAAGGGCAGCAGCAGCAGTGAGCGAATTGACCTTCGTGCTGCCTATCGCTTTAACGTGAAGTAAGCGATGAGAACACAGGGCACACAAAGCTTTGAGCCCCTGGCGCACCTAGACTCTGTACCCATAGCAGATTGCTTTCAAGATAGGGCCCGTGTGGCCACGCCATGTGGAGCGGCCACGGAGACCGAGTTGCTGATGATTCCTAATTGTAGGTGTCAATCGTAAAGTTCAGTGACCTCAGATGACATTGCAGACTTATTTCCATCTGCAAAGACATCTGCTAGTGAAAGTGGAAGGAATGCTAATGAGGTGAAATTATGTTTGTTGCCAGGAAAGCAAGCTTGCCCGGCTGTGTTTGATGAAGGATTCTACGAAGGAAGATATGCATTGAGCGCAGCTGCACTGAGAGTCTCCTGCTCATCTTAACAGATGGTAATTGTTCAACTTACGTCAATGAAATGTGTCCTTTCTCACTGCCCAGATATAGCTGCAAATTAATGGAAGGACACAAAGAAAAGAACCTTGTTGCGAAGTGCAAGTAATCAACTTTCTCACCACTGCAGAAAACTTAGTTGCTTACTTTACAAACCTGGTTCCCGTAAACCATGGTGAACTGCTTCTCCATGGATTCCTCCTTACTGTCTAGCCATTTGGGCTTAAGTGTACTCAAACTTTTAAAGGAAAGTTAGTGCAGACTGCAAAATAGCACAATTTTTTCTATGTTGGACTGTGATAATTCATATGTGGTCGAGACAATTTGTCATGAAGGCAAAGCCAGTCACAACAGGTATTAGCAGAAACATTTTGATTCTTTCAAAAGGTCATAGTTCTGAATGTTACAAAAGGTCATTCTGAATGTTACATTGTGCATAATGTTATGCAAATATCTTACGTAGATGAGCGCTGCTTATTTCGGATAAGCATGCCTGCATTGGTTTAGGTTAACAGCAATTTGGGCAAATGGTACAGGGTTGAACTTTTTTCCATTGCAGTCATGTCCCTGACCCATGTTGGTTAGCAACGACCTTTGCAAACATGTCATTTTTTCATGGCTTTTTTGATGGCAGCTCTTCTGCTCACAACATTTGTTTTCATGAGTGTAGGCACAAGAAATTATTTATGCATGGGCCGACATAGGCGTTGAAAGACGTTTTTCCAGCTGCTATCTTCCTTCCTTCTTATTTTGCTAAACTACAGGTACTGGAGCATACACTATGTTTCACAATGTATAAAGAAATAACTTGGTGTGGAAGAACTAGTGCAACAACTTCAAAAATGGAGTCTTCATACCAAAGCGATCATATCGAAGTGGGTTGACAGCTACCCATTTAATGCTGGCTTTTCTTTAAAGGGCTCTTCACCAGGTCTGGCCATCTTGAGCTGACAAGTGCAGTGCATACAATGCACGCCAACGATTGTGTCTGCAAAGTATTGCACTACTACGAGACACAAAAACAGCTGAAATTTCAAATAAAACATGCACCCTTCTTCTCACGGGCGCCGTGCTCCCAGTCGGAGAGTCGACGTCGTTCTAACAAGTGCGCCAACATAATTCACAGTGCTGCGATGTCACTCACAGTGACGTGCGACTTTGAGAATAATTCAAGGCAACAGCAGTTAGTATTTGCTTGCTTCAATAGACAAATTAAAGTTTAAAAAAATAATGAAACATACAAACCAAATGAATTAGTGTCCTTGTTTTACTTTGTACTGTAGCAAGAGAGATGTACTCTGCTTTGGTTATTTCTGCCTCTACTAATAACAAACCAATTTGAAAAATTCTTGCAGTAGAACGCTCCTTAGGGGGCACGTAACAATTTCCAGCATATCACCAAAATTTCCTATGTGGCCTGTTGAGGGGCCCTTAAATTCCTGGAGGTATGTTGTAGAAAGCAAAAAAGTGTGGATGTGGGAAGTTATTGGTGAAGAAAACAGTGGAGGGAAGCCTAGTTTCAGTGGGAACAGCCAGCAAGGCGACGGCGCTTCTTATAGCACATGCAATCCTCATTCTTGTTGCATGTAGGATGCAAAGGTCAAGTGTAGTTTCAGGCTTGGCAGGCAGCACCACAGAAGCTACCCAAATTCTCGTGGCTCCACTGCCATGCCATTATTTGTAATTCACAGCTGTTGTAACTATCTCTTCTAGGTCGTTCTCGTCTTTGTCGCTATACCTTCACTGTCAAGAGTCACTAGCGAGCTCCAAAGCATATTGTCAGAGTCCATCACTCAGCTCCACCAACTCCGCAATTTAGCTGTCTGTCAAAGCTTTTGGCCTCTTCACCTCGTCAAAGCTTTACGCCTCTTTGAAGTTCAGTACAAATCGCGCCAATATTGACAGTTCCTGCGGCAAGGAAATCTTGTGTCTGTAGACATGCTCCTCGCTTTGTTGTCTACATAAGCAAAGTGCTGCCACATGGAAAACAAACATATTACCACCACCCATTACTTTTTTGATTGCTTAAGGTGAATATCTCCCTGCCTAGTAACATGGTTCTTGCATGTCACTACTACAGACTTTTTGGTACTATTGGGCTGTGCTGATATGTTCTCACTTTTTCTTGCAGTATTTTTCTTGGCAAGAGCTCATTACTACATTTTTGGGGAGAGGGAGAGAGAAAAAGCTGTGATGCTTTCACTCTCATTTGCAAAGGAGGCCTTATGCGACAGCATCAATACCAATTCCTGCTGACAAGCTGCGAACTGTGACATTGCAAAGGTGCAGCGGCGCCAACAATGCATTCCATACGGTTTGAAAAAATTATGACCTACTGAATGATGAGGATTTTCTCTGAAGGCAACCCTAATACATGTAGTGAAATTTTCAGACGTTGCTTAAGGAAAATTACAGTTCAAAGCGATGAACAGCAGAGAGCAGTGTCAACATAGTCATCTGCCTTCTTTTGTGTGTTTGTTTACAAATATGCAATTTGTCTAGAGTTATAGAGGCTGCATTTGTGGACAAGCACTGGTCATCTGCCAACGGCTGTGTATAATATGTACTGTGCTGAAATGTGGCGCTAAAGTCCTCCAGTAAAGCGTGGAGATGCTACACTTTACACAGCAACCTTTGATACACAAATCAAGAAATACATTGGCTTGCACTGTGTTCTGTTAAGCTTTAGGTGGATTTCAACATAATGAACAAAAGTAGTATATAAAGTGTATATCTTTACCACTTTTACCGACTGTTGCATCACTGGGTGTTGTACAGAGTCTGTAAATTCAAAATAAAGATGTCTTACTCCTTTACCATTAAATGTGAAATCACTGACACTTCCGTCATGTTTATATCCTCCACACATTACATGTAACTGGTTGGGTCACTGCAATGTTTCATTTGAATAAAGCTACCAGTGCATAGATATATTGGACTGTTAGCTTCTTGTTCCAATTGTTAGGTATGGAATAACGAAACTGACAAGTTTAAATGTCTGCTAGCCATACTTGGGCTTGATGCCTTCCACTCGGCAATCGAAGCGATTGGTGTGTACTTTAGCATCTACTAGTATCTCCACTACCAACTCAAGCAACGTGAATAGTAATAGGCATTCGTGGCATCTGCTTCAGCCTCTGGTGACAATTAATGCAGGATGTGTCACAGCGCCTCAGGTAAGTGAAACAAAATAGTACCTTAACATGATTGTTCATGGCAGCGACAAAGGAGAACGGCAATGCTCAAGTTGCTCAAGTAAAAGCTGCATCCCTATCTTGGCAACCCAAAGTTCAAAATGAAATACAAACTAAAGCTTGCCTGCATTTGGATTCTGAATGTGTGGCATCCTTGGGCACTTTTGTGAACATTTTTTTTGAAACGCTTTAAGTCACAGCCATATGTAACGCCATGAATTGCATGAAAAACAACTGTGTCTATGAGTGTGCTGCTGAACTGTGCCCGAGTAGCAGCAACAGTGACAGTCGTGGCATGTGTGCATGAAGAAATAATGCATTATGAATACAATTACTTTCTCTTCTTTTGGTACGAAAGGATCTCTGGGATTACGCTTGGCCAAAACTGTGAAAAAGTGAGGGCCCTAGCAGGAGTGTATATGCTATTCGCACATGACAAGGTTAATTAGCAACGGTGCCAAATATCCAAGGCCAACTGCAAAATTTTGCTGTGGCTAATTTGGTTAGTAATGAGTAGCACATATACTACTGACGCAATCTTGGCAAAGCTGGTAATTGTCCAATTTTCCTCTGTAAGTAGTCTGTAAGTAGCGCCCAAGCAGACTACGTGTGTGACTGGTGGCTGGCAGCTATGACATAGGTACCAACAGGTTGCCTCTGAGCAATAGCCAATCTCTGGAGATCATACCAAGGAGCTACGCTTTCTTATTCATGCATCACTTCGGGCGAGTGCTAATGACAGCAGTATCTACTTATTTTTTTCAGTTTGAGTATCGAAAACCTCAAACTTTTGCAAGCCTTTTGTGACACGTGCCCTCATTATTTAAAACGCAAAGCTTTGCACGGAGGCTGCTCTGTATCTGAAACTGCGCCCTGCATGCGGCCCGAAATTTCTGTTGCAGAAAATTTTGCACAAATTTTGCGCTTGCTTTTCTTGCTTTATTAGATAGCTGCCGACTTTGGAACAATGATATGGTACCAGAATTCTTTGAACCTGCAACAAATCATTAATTACATCCTATTTTAATGCAACTATAGTTTAGAATGTGTGCCAGAAGCAAAGCAGCGTCCTGCTGCAGGGCATGTTGGCGAGCACTTCTTCGACATCTTGAAAATCGGAGGCAGCGGCGGTCATGTAGTATCACATACCACTGACGCATAGGCCAAGCGGTTGCAAGTCGCACAATGGTCGTGTTGTAGAAATCGGGACATGCCACGTCGTTGGTTCGTTCCTCTCTCATTCTGCACTTCTCCACATTCGACACAGGCGTTCTGGTGTTGCTTCTATTGGAATATGCAGTGCCATTCTTGCCTATTCTCCCATATTATCCCGTTTTCTTAAGCTTTCAGCAAGGCGATCACAGTGCACTTTGACCACTGCGCCGACCCATTCATCACCATCATGTAACCACACACTCCGGATTTTCATGCCGTGTCATGTGTTCCGACAGCATCGCTCTATTTGGTGTGCATTTTGAATGCATCACATTGAAAAATAGTATAATTCACTATTTGTTTCCAGTTCATGAAATGGTTAGGGTGAAAACATTTGTTGCAGGAAAATGTTCACTGAAGGCTGCCCTGCAACTGCAGCTATACAACATTTAGCTGTACAGTTAAACCTTGTCATAAAAACTTCAATATAACCAAATTCTTCATACAATGAAGTATTTGACTTTCTATAATTTCTTGTTCATAGAACACCATGTATTTAGTACCTCAATATAACGAAGTGTGTTTATACACAATTTCAATATAAAGAAATTTCACTTCCACCATGAAGGAATACCAAGACGGTGAATGGAAACTTCTGTGGATGCAGGTCATCAAATACAGTCGACTCTTGTTACAACAGACCCTGATAATCCCAACAAAATACTATGTATGTTTTATCCGAAGTCCGTAATATCCGAAACGCCTCACTTCCGAAACTTTGGTCGTGATGTGTAACAATGTTAAGGCAAAGAGTGAGCGACGATCGTCCAAAATACACACACACAAAAAAAGAAAAAGTCGCAGTTTCACCCGAAAGGCGATGCATCGATGGTGATAACAAATTGGTAGAAAGCTATGCGAAGCAAGGACAGTAGTTTTATCGGCCATATAAAGTTGTAAACATTCGCTTACTAACTATATTAACATATTAACAAACACGGTGTCATGCGCGCACAGGTAAACATGAACACATCTCGCTCGATGACTGTGGAAAGTCGCTGTCAAAACGTTGAAGTGAGGAAGCCAGGCAGTAGCAGCGAGCGAATTGACCATCTCGTTGTCTCTCGCGTCAACGCGAACATCGAAAGCACAGTGCACACGAAGCTACCGGGACTCGGCGCATGAACTTAGGCGACATTGCAGATCGCTTTGAATAAGGAGGCCTGCATAGGCGCGCACTTTGTCCACATCGCAGATCGCTTTCAAAATAAGGTGCCCGTGCGAACGCGCACTTTTGTCCACAACGCAAATCACTTTCAAGGTAATGGCGCCCGTGCGAGCATGCACATTGACCACATCGCAGATCGGCTTCAAGATACGGCGGCTGCGCTGTAAGCAGCACCCGCCGGAGTAGAACCCTAAACTCCCCCCCTGTGCCTCCCGTGCAAAAGACAGCGCGCTTGCGCCCTGCCTTCCTCCCTCGCACGCTCGACATTGAGCCGCAATCGTTGGCTTACGCTCGCAAGTCAGTTGTCAGCCTATGTTGGCATGGCAAAAATCCGTCTAATATGCCCGATTTTGACAAAAATTGCCACTATTTTCGTCCGCTGTAGCCAATAGTCTGTTGTAGCGCGGTCCTTCGAAAGCAAACTTTGTTGCATTAATAAAATAGGTAGAGCAAACTAAGGTTGAAATATGGTCCGTTATATTTGAAAGTCTGTTGTATGCAGATCCGTTGAAATGAGCGTAGACTGTAGTTGAATTAGAATTGGTTGCTTGTTAATGCACTTCTGAAATCACGATGTCTAGTACGACTTGGTGCGATGCCGAAGCTGACCAACATCATGTTCAGTGGTCCGAGTGCAATAAGATCCTATTGTGGCCCGCACACTTTGGGTGCAAGTGAAAGCATGCGAGGGTAAGCCCAGAAGGATGGCATCCTGATATACGCCGTCTTCCCACAAGAGCAAGGGGAAAGGGGGTTCCTAGACCGGCCACGGTGCACACGGCTGTCAGCGCAGCTGCAGCGGGCGCACACCGTTTAAGGTACAGTAAAACCTTGTTAAACCGTACAGTAGTTTCGCTTTAAATGAAGTAAAGTCAAATCCCCGACTCGGCAGCCATTGAACATAATGTGTTTTGTATTCGCATAAACAGTACCAGCTTAATGCGTACGTATCGGTTAGCACGTAGTGTTTCCACTTTTCGTCGCGTAAACACGGCGGTGCGCCGTCTCCATTGGGTGGCCCGGCTGAACAGCTAGCCTCAGAGATAGGAACAATGGCCTCCAAGTGCCCTGTGCGTCTGCACATAAAGCCACATCAACATCATTTCAGCGGCGTGCCAGAGAGCGTTGTTGCATCGCACAAGCGAGGACTCGCATCATGCCGAAGCTCGGATAAAAAAGACGCCGGATGCTCAGCATAGAAGAAAAATTAGACATTGTTTGTGCTATAGAATGTGACATGAAGAAGTCGGCACTGGCACGTGACAGGGATCTGCTGTTGACTACGGTGTGTGGCATTTGGAATGCGAAGTTGCGCGGCAGCGCTGCTGCAACCGCAAAGAGATGTCGACTGCGAAGTTCGACTTTTCTCCATCGTTGCCTCTGTTGTTGCCAAAGTGTCAGCTAGCAACAGTGATGAGGACGACATGGAAAGCGACAGCACGGGCCATTCGGGCCCGACAGTGGCAAAAGCGATGAATTATGTCAGCCTCACGAATGCAATCGTCACGACAAGAACAGCACCCGGCAATGAAATAGGCACCCCACGACTTCTGCAGCGTTACTGTGCACGTGCACGGAGAATACGTAACGCCATCGAGGAATCTGCCATGTGAATGTTTGCTGAGAAGAGGGGGGCTGGCTGAAAAGCTCAGCTTCACTAAGTTTGAGGCTGCTGTCGTCGCTGCTAGGCTGCCGCGGCATCAAAGAAAAATAACATCTTTGTCACCCGACGTGAATAAATACTGCATGTTTTTTGCCCTTTCACCACACCCTCTCCGAGTTCCGTTTTTGACAAGTAGTAAGTGGTCGATCTCATGCTATTTCGGCTAAACAGTACTACCGTTTAGCACGAACTTTTTCCAAGCTCTGGCCAACTATGGTTTAATGAGGCTTCACTGTAATCTGGCGAGAGTTGAAAAAGTGGGCGTGCCGAGATGGCGTGGCATCATGTGCACCGTCTTCCCGCACGTTTAGTACTTGAGGTTGTGTAATATAGAATTTCGGAGAGGCGTTGCATATAGCATAGCTTCGAAATGTTAGCACACAAGCAGTTAACGGAAGCACGAGGCAGATAAAGCATTATCTCCCCTCTGCTGGCGCTTTCCATGATAGCGTCGCCCCGCTGTGGGCAACACTATCAGCTGTGGGAGCAGAGTCGATGCGGAAGTGTGGCTGGCTTCGTTTCGTATAGTTGATATAAACATATTGTTGACACAGAGTGAAATCGTATCTTCCGTTGCCAACAATCAAATTCAACAGAATGATTTTTTTTTTCTCATTCAAATTTGTTTTTTCCCCCGATTGCCTTTGCGTGGCCTGGCTGCTACAAGCCATACAAATTGGGATTCCTCTAGAAAGAGCACACCTTATAGCTGGACATGCTCTGGATATTGACAGATTACACAGAGCTTTTGTGATTACAGACGTGTTAAAATGACGATGTTAAATTTAAGCATTTTACATACCAAAACTACGATATGATTATGAGGCACAACGTAGTGGGGGGGACACCAGGTTAATTTTGAGCGCCTGGGGTTCATTGGAGTGCCACTGGAGTGTTTGTGATGTGCAGCACAAGCACATATATGTGGTTGGCTGGTGAAGCAGGAAGCATTGGTTGAAGGAACACATGAGTGACGACATGACAGCTTTCATAAGAATCATGCCACTTTGCCTTGTCTACAAGGAAAAATGCTCACAGAGGAAATTGTAGAGGTCCGTGGTGATTTACATTCTGCAGCTGAGTGACTTTATGCTCAACAGCAAAATATTGTAGTCACTGAGCCCCTACAGCTAGCGTGCGTACAACAACAGTGCATCACATTTTTGATTATGTGCTGCTTATCACATGAAAGTAAAGGTCAGTGGGCTGTTGCTGACAATGGCTGCGTGGCCTTAATATTTTTGCTATGGAATACAGTATACCATCTAGGACAAATGAAATGCGAACAAGGAACTTCAAAACAAAACACCTTTCACACACATACACACACAAAACAGAAAAAAGAAAGAAACTCGAGAGCATGACCCTACAATGCCACATATGGTCACCACAGATGGTACAATAGCCAAAATCATGCTGACATTAGGCAAGCAGGTGAAATCGGAAATGAACAAAGGCATGCTAGTTCGCTTCAACTTGTTCGCATTTCAATTGTACACGACAGTACGTGAAACTTTCAGAGGAACAGAAACGAAAACATTGTTCTGAGGCGGTTAGATCTTTAATCCCATGAGGGCTACCATGCTTATTTACAAATGATATATGAAGACTTTTTTTTTTGCCCCTCACGATTTCATCCTTCAACGTAAATACAAAATATATACAGAGTCGAAGAGTTCAACAAAACCCTCTTCAAAGTCACAGCTCCACAGTGGAAGAAAAAAAAAACTATTTACATGAATACACTCATGCCAAAAAACAATCAACGCCACACTTTCAACTGACACAGTGTTGTACTTCGAAATGCCTTAGCTCTCATGCTGCTTCTGGCATCGCGCATGAATGTACATTCATACCGAGCTACCAATTTACATAAATCAGGGTACCTGCATATTGCCTTGTGCAGGTGGTTCTTTTTTTTTTTTTTACTTGTGATTTCGTGAACACATTTCTCCTACTGTCCTAGCGGGCTTAAAGCGAATGCGTGAGTGACACGCCACGACACAAACGGTGCTGCCATTGAGCCAATACATACACGCGGAACGGCTGGCAAATTCCAGGGCAGCTGGCAGACACAAAGTTTATGACGACATTGCCCAGAGATGGAGAGAGAGATAGAGCCCTGAGATTGCTAATTTACAAGCTGTCGCACAAAGACTTCCACGGAGAAAACAAGCCTCTCGCAATGATTTCAATCACGACTCAAATGCAGTTGTTGCATGCTACGAAATTTGACCTCGAGCTGGACATGTTAGACACCGAGGTTCAAGTCACTATTCTGTGCAACTCTGCAAAGGGTAGGGCTTGCATCACATTTCGCAAAACAGGTTGCCCACACAGCTGTGTCGAAAGATTACAGGAGCACACTGAATCATTTTCAAAGTACACACAGGGCATCTAGCGTGCCCCAGTTGTGGTTTGAATGCACAACTTTGGTGGTCTGACACAAAAGTCATGTTTAACCACCTCCGTACTTTTGCCGTGAATCTAGAAAAAAAAAAAAGCACCAAATAGCCCGGTGCCCTTAGTTTCAAACATTGTAAACTTGCAGTTTTAAATCAAACCTCTTGTTTGCTTGTTTATTTGTTTGTCTTTTTTTTTTTTGCATTTCATTTAGAAAATGTGCCAATGCAAGCTAACACACACATGCATTCATCAAATGCACGCACGCACACATACCCGCGCACACACCAGCACATTAGCGCCGCCACACTCACACTTGACAAATGAATCCAACTAGCACTGCCATTAGTTACACAATGGGTGTATACACATGCACACGCACACACATTGTCAAGAGCACATTGTACAACGAGATGAGAGAGCTCACAAGCTCATTCACGTGTCTCCTCTCTGCTCTTTCCCCTTCCCCAAGCCCTTGAAATAAAATGCTGGGGGGAAAAAGAAAAAAAAAGGAACCCTTCCCATACAGAAGTCCCTGTTTATGAGGTATTATCACAGCTACAGAACCAAGCCATGGATGTGGCCGTTGCCATTGCGCACCATAAAAGGGCAGGAAAAGAAATATCAAACACGAGTGCACAACAGTCCTTGAAAAAGATTGAAAAAAAAAAAAAATTGCTGCTGTTCTCGTCTTCTTCCTTCTCCTTCCAAAGCAAGACCTCCCCTTTCTACATTTTGCCCTGAAACATAATTATACTACATTTGCACAGCTTTCCTTTTTTTTTTTACAATTGTACACTCTTGAACAACACCTTTGCTTGATACAGCATCTGCACCAGTGACATCAACACAGCCAGAAACAGTATTTTCAGTATTTTGCACAGAGCCCTTTACCTCTTTCGACTGTCGTTTGTCCCGGGGTAACTTATTTGGGAGGGCACAAAAAAAAGGGGGGGACTGCACATCTGAAATTAACTTTGATCAACTTTTCACTGTAACAATGCTTCCAGCGCTGACACATTATAAAGGGCTGTGTGCTTTCCTCATAAGAACAATTTACTTTTCCCACTGGCAGCAATTGATGTAATTGACAGATGTAATTCTCAGTTGCAATTTACACTATGACGAAGCACATTTAGAAGCACACACGGCAAGTAACCACGAAGGTCACCTGTGACAGCCATGCACAGAACTGTGTAAGCAGTCGCTCTAGTGTCTTACACATAAGAAGTTAAAGAAAAAAAAAAGTTTTTTTTTTTTTTAGGTTCAACGTGCAGGTCAAGCTGGCGAACTGCCAAATCAACTCCGTCACCTAGTAACAACAAAAAAACTACCAGTGGGAAAAAGCAAGCTGGAACAGGAGAGGGAAAGCCGACAGAGAGGCAGCAGTAGCAGCAGCGCCTCTTACAGCGCACACCGACACTCTGCCCTTCCTCTTTTTCGGTGCCGACAACCAACGACAAACGGGTAACAAACAGGAGGTCACAGCTGTCACAACGTGTGTCAGTTGAGCAGAACGTGAAGGTCTTTTTCCGGCGGCCAGCCAAACGGAGGTGGCGACGAGGGTGTGATCCCACCCAGACTGGGCGAGCAGCGGGCCTGGTCTGAGCACCTCTCCACCCAAAAGCACCGCGCTGCCGCTCCGAACGGCTGAGCAGGGGAGATGCGGCTTGCGCCGGCAGTGGCTGCGCGCCTTCGGCGGCAACGGCAGCCATCGATGCCACAGGATGGCAACGGGAAACTCGGCGGGACTCCAGAAAGCGGTGGGGCGGCTGTCAGGTCACATCCATGGGCAAACCGCCATCTGGCTCCAACTTGACCCGAGCCAGGTTGCTGCTGCTCAGCTCGTGGCGTGCCCTGCGACAATTTCATAGGCTGGAGCACTTCAGGCCAGCGTGCGACAGAACGCGATGTGCTAAATTTAAATTCTGGCTATGAACGGAGGCCGAGCTCTGTGACCTTAAACGCCATAAAGGCCATTCCACCTAAAAAAATTTGAACAACTTGATCACCTTTATTCCTGGCCACTGAGACGACATACAAAAAAAAAGCTTTTTGAGTAAATTTAGTTAGTATAGTAAATAACTTGTAAGTTGTTTGTTATATATATACAACTAAGAAATTTGTGTGCTTGCCCACAAATCGCCACACCTTGCACACGACAAACTAAGCAAACGGTATGCAACAGTGATTTAACCCTTCGAAGTAAGTTTGAGGCCGCTGTCGTCGCTGCTAGGCTGCCACGGCATCAAACAAAAATAACATTTTTGCCGTGCGACGTGAATAAATACTGCATGTTTTTTTCGCCTTTCATCGCACTCTCTCCGAGTTCCGTTTTTGACATGTAAATGGTCGATCTCATGCTATTTCGGTTAAACAGTACTACCATATAGTATGTACTTTTTCCAAGCTCCGGCCAACTACGGTCTAACGAGGTTTCACTGTATTCTCGTGTGCGCATTTCCTAAGCCTTGAACTATGTGTATAACAATGCATCAAGTTTTTTATTCTTATAAGTTTATTTCCTTTTTTTATTGTTGTTATTCATGATAAACAGTACATATATACCAACACAAAATTTTTTCTGACTTTACGGTGACCCACTTGAAAAATTATGGTGATTTTTTTTACAAATAGGTCCCTCAGAAGAATTGCAATCTGCGATAAAAAAATCGACCCTGAGCGGTCGCATATGGCGAAAAAGTCGACCCTCAAAGAGTCAACTGTGGCCACCTTCAGTTCAGGAAGGCTAACAGACTATGCAACATCAAAGAAAATAAAACTTGCGGCTAACTCGTCTGGTCTACATGATACAGCGATATGTGTGCACAAGCTCTTAATCTGCAGCCACGCCCTCCATTGCCGTAAATACCGTCAACGACTGAATTTTCGGACGCCCAAATTTTCGGACATGCCCGATATTTCAGACGTCTTTGCGGCACAGCCACGAGCCCCATAGAATCAATGTATAAGGACATCTGAAGTTTCGGACGCTCGAACCCCCCGCCGTTCAATTTTCCAGACTTTTTGACGCGACAGAAGGTCCTTTGGCTCCTCGCACAGCGCCCTTCGAAGGAAATCGACTTGCAGCTGAAGCATATCGCCGCTTTGAACCACAACTAGCTGAATCTAGCCGTCACACACGGATTTGGTCTGGCCACGCTGGCTATGTTCATCGCCGCAAATGGCCGCACTTCCGCCCCTGGCGGAGTTTCCGGAGCGGCACTATTTTGTTTGTTTGCGCAGGCAGGCGCAGGCCACATTTTGGCTAGCGTGGTGTGTGGTTGTGCTGTTGTGTCTAGTGTGCTCTGCGACGCTAGGACTAGGTGCTTCGACGCTCGTCAGCGAACTCTACTGTTCGCAACTTGAGGATTTCGCTTGCCTTCGATGGCCCCCACTCCGTCTTCGTCGTCCTCGCCGATGGCATCGAAGTGCGGAAAGCAGTACCGTGCCCATGGAAATAACTTTTGAACAGTTTGTTGATGCTGACAACGAGCTCAACTTCTGCGCAGAACTGACTGACGAGGGAATAGTCCGTCAGGTTGTGGGGGATTCAGAAGACCCCGATGTTGAAAATGAGGAGCCAAGGCCTGCGCCGCCTACAATCGTCGTGTTGACGCAAGCATTGTTGACTCTTTCGTCGGTGTACAGTGCTGACATGACCCTTGCTCAGATCGAGGTGAATATGATCACATGCAACCGGAACGCCGTCCAAACAACAATCAACAAGTTCTTCAAGCCACTGCAGCAATAACACTGGCTGCCCGACGATGCACATGTACATAATAAACCGGCAGTCGGCTGCATACAATTTTTGAACGCCTCTTTTTATAGCGCCTTCATTGATGCTTTGGCAGGGTTTCGGAAGCCTGGTACTTCGCCCTTTACCTCTAGATCCAAAAAAGAGAAAAAAAGTGCATTTTTTGCATGCATTCATTTTTTCGGACTGCCTGAATTTTCGGATGTTTTTAATTTCCCTAGAGGGTCCGGAAAATCGGTTGTTGACTGTATACGTTGACGGGTACATTGACTGTGTACAATCTAAAAAATAAAAAAGGAAGAAGAAAAGAGGCCTTGTGTTATGTAAGAAAAGTGCAAGGCAGCCTACTTGTTCCCTTCGTTTCCATTCTGTTCCAGGATGGAATAGCGGAGGTCTGTGAGTGATGATGGCAGCTTGTTGCCGAGCTCCACGGGCGGCAGAGCGGCCATTAGGTGCGAGTCGGCTTCCGCACCAGCATCCGGAGCCACTTGGCCTCCGGGCTGCTGCTTGGGCGCTGTCCGCAGCACGTCCCCTTCGTTGGCTGTTCGAGCTGCGACCAAGAGGGCAAAACCAGGCAGTCTCAGAAACAGAAGCTTGTCTGTCCCGATGTCCCCATTCTGATGTATGCTTCAAACCTAGCCATAGGAGCTCCTGAATTTTGCTGCCACAATAGGCCGTGCTCTCCTTCGGAAAGTGAGGAAGGAACCCCATGTTCTAGACAGTTCTTAAACCCATGCATGAAACACTAAACAGCAGAAATTAATGGTCCTAGATGTTATATGATTGGGAAATAAAACCTAGCACACATTTTGCACTAGGCTCATATAAAAGCTGAACAATGAATGGTTTCCTTTTTTTCTTCATGAAGTTATATATTAGTAAAGCTCTGGCTGTTAGAATAATCTTAGAACATAGTGAACACAGTTTAAATCATAGAGCCGAGACCTCAAAGAGGTGCGACATAGTGCTCACACATTTCTCTCGCATTTACCACTAAAGTGCCACAAATTTTTTTCTTTGACTTTTCATGCCTGCTCAAATTTGCTTTGCAAAACATAATCTGTTCCAAGTTTTAAAAATGTGCCTACAAAACTTTCACGCATGCATGGATGGATAACAAGGCAAATTGTGACCACAGCTATTTTTCAATATGGCTAAGCTAGATTTGACCCAACTCTCTTCACAGGAACATGGTCTTTTTAGCCTTTCTAAGCTTAGATGCGCAGTCCATATATGCGCAAGACTGATAAACATACTTTCTGCACAATTTTATTTTAGAAGTTCTGGGTGCAGTTATTGCAAGAGTACAACGATTACACAACTGTGTACAGCAGCGTGAGAGTAAAAGCAGATGGGCAATTAACAGCTCTATAGCAGTGAAGGAATGATGGGAACGAGGACATTACAAACAATGATTCAAGTGCTCATAGAATCAGAAAGAAGCCATCTGCAGAATATGGGAACCTTACTTTGTAAGGATTTTACTTTGATTCTTTTCTTACTAATTGTCCTGGCGAGTGGATACCAGTGATACTGAGAGCACAGATTCATATAAAGTCGATACAAAAGGCAACCAAAATTGTTACAGAATGCATCGCCAGTTTGGGAATCCCTGCTTCAAGCCACTCATTTGTTGATCCTTTTATCTTTTCACTGTCATGTTCTTCAGATTATAGCAGAGCTCAACAGCACTAATTCAAGGCAAAATGTATGCACATAAGCACCTCACATTGGCAGTAAGATTTGTCATTGGCTCCAAAAAAAAAGAAAAGAGACAAGAAGAAGAAGAAGAGAGAAAACCTTTGGACTTATCAGTGTACGCCGTACTCCTGTGTACTATACACGGCAGGCAACACTACAAATGCTGGACAGGCTTCTCACTGCTTTCATTCCCAACTAAAGAAACAGTGCATTGCGCATCATATATGAAATAAAGACACAGGTATGCGTCATGTAATTTGATACAACATTAAGTCTCATACCTTTATGTCCAGAAAGATTGCATAATTATTATGTGGCATCACAGATCTGAATCTATTTACCATCAAATGGGCCGAGTGACATACTTCTGTGACTAGTGGCTACAGGACACCGGATGCGCTCAATACCCAAGCCAGTCATTTGCAAACTAGTTGCACAAATTCGCATGAACAATATGTGACTTCGCGTAACTTTCCATCCACAAGTTGTAGTTGTGACCAGTTATAACATAACTACTTACAGCACAAAACCAGCTATAACACACTCTTTTCTCACTCCCGTTAAGCCTCTCGTAAAACTCCACATATACACATACCACTTACAGTACAGCCGTGTGAAGCGAAATACCGGTTAAGATATCTTCACCATCATCATCATCAGCCTGACTACACCCACTGCAGGGCAAAGGCCTCTCCGATACTTCTCCAACTACTCTGGTCATGCGCTAATTATGGCCATGTTGTCCCTGCAAACTTCTCAATCTCATCCGCCCATCTAACTTTCTGCTACGCTTCTCTTGGAATCCAGTCCGTAAACCTTAATGACCAATGGTTATCTTCCCTCCTCATGACATGCCCTGCCCATGCCCATTCCTTTTTCTTGATTTCAACTAAGATGTCACTAACTTGCCTTTCTTCCCTCACCCAATCTGATCTCTTCTTATACCTTAACGTTACACCCATCATTCTTCTTTCCATAGCTCGTTGCGTCGTCCTCAATTTAAGTAGACCCCTTTTCATAAGCCTCCAGGTTTCTGCCTTGTAGGTGAGTACTGGTAAGACACAGCTGTTACAGTCGCCGACTGATTTTCCGGACTCCAAAAATTCGGACATGCTCGATTATTCGGTCTGCTTCGCGGCATCGCCATTCTCCCCATAGACCATAATGTATAACAACTGCCGAAAGTTCGGACACCTTGCAACTTTTCGTCTGATTTTTCGAACACTCCTTGAGCTAACTCGATCGAGAGCACCATGCACCGACTCTGACCGGTGCATGGCTCGACTTGCTGAATGCCATTTTTGTTTTGAACGGAGCCTCCTTGCAGCCCCCCGAAGTGGCGCTACAGTAAATCCCTTCTCATCATCATCATTTCTGCCCGGTTCGATAGAGTGGCTCTACAGCAGTTCCAGTTTCAGCTTAGTAAGCCGTGACAAGACAATCCAGCAGCTGATTTGTTTCTTCGCGTGCAACGCTGCGAGTAGGCCGCATTTTCCGTTTGTCCGACTGGTGTCGGCATGGTGGTGTTTTCTGTGCTGTGTCGAGGTTCCGGTGATCCAACGCGGCGTACGGAAACATGGCGTCATGTGTCTAATGGCGCCGTCAGTGCCCGCGCAGACTGCGCTCGGGAATGCCGGCAAGCGGGTGCCGGGAGGCCCAAGATTTGTCGCCTTCCGATGTGCTCCCTACTGACGCGGAAAATGTTCTGCTGAGACCTGCGCAGTGGTTGCATTGGGATTCCGGACACCATCTCATTTGACAGTTTCACAGGTGCTGACACTGCTGTACTGACATGTGCAGAACTCGACAAAGGCGAGATCATTCGCCAGGTTTCTGCTGCACCGCTGGAGACGATAACTCTTAAGTCGGAAGATGACGCACCATGTGCTACGCTGCCATCACATGCGGAGCGTGTACAAGCAGTGACTGTGCTTTCAGCCGCCTATAGTGCCCGTACGACCCTCCCGAGATTCAGGCTTATCTGATTGTGCGTAAACGGAACAGCGTGCAATGGCGCATTCACGATTTCTTCAAGCCTACTGCCGAGCCCGAATAACTATGCGGAAATATAGGATTTCATTTTTTTTTTCTTAATCGGCTTTTTCGGACACCTGTTTATTAGGACATTTCCGCAGTCCCCGTGAGGTCTGAATAAACGGTCGGCGACTGTATACACTTATCTCTTGAGGGATAATGGCAACCTGCTGTTCATCTCATCTGAGAATGCCTGCCAAATGCATTCCAGACCATTTTTATTCTTCTGATTATTTCAGTCTCATGATCCAAATCCACGGTCACTACCTGCCCTAAGTAGATGTATTCCCTTACCACTTCCAGTACCTCGCTACCTATCGTAAACTGCTGTTCTCTTCCGAGACTGTTAAACATTAGTTTAGTTTTCTGCAGATTAATTTTTAGACCCACCCTTCTGCTTTGTCTGTCCAGGTCAGTGAGCATGCATTGCAAGTGGTCCCCTGAGTTACAAAGCAAGGCAATATCATCAGCGAATAGAGAGTTGCTAAGATATTCTCCATTAACTCTTATCCCCAATTCTTCCCAATACAGGCCTCTGAATACCTCCTGTAAACACGCTGTGATTAGCATTGGAGAGATTGTATCTCCCTGCCTGACGCCCTTCTTTATTGGGATTTTGTTGCTTTATTTATAGAGGACAACGGTGGCTATGGAGCCGTTATGGATGTCTTTCAGTATTTGTAAACACGGCTCGTCTACACCCTGACTCCGTAATGCCTGCATGACTGCTGAGGTTTCGACTGAATCAAACGCTTTATATATTATATTCTGCACATTTTTTTTGGTTATATTCTGCACATTTCTCTATCACCTGATTGATAGTGTGAATACAGTAAAACCTCGTGAAACCATGCCCTCTTAAACAGTAGTTTCATTTTAAAAGTAGTAAAGTCAAATCCCCGACTCAGCATCCATTGAACATAATGTGCTTTGTATCCACATAAACCGCACCAGCTTATTGCTCAAGCATCAATTAAAATGTAGCGTTCCCACTTTTCGTCGCGCAAACACGGCGGTGCGTCGTCTCCATCGGGGGGCCCGGCAGAACAACAAGCCACAGAGATCGGAACAACGGCCTCCAAGTGCCCTGTGCGTTTGCGTCTGAAGCCACATCAACATCAACATCATTCCGACGCTGTGCCAGATTGTGTGCCCGAGAGCGTTGTGGCGTCGTGCAAGCGAGGACTCGCATCATGCCGAAGCTCTGATAAAAAAGACGCCGGGTGCTCAGCATAGAAGAAAAATTAGACATTGTTCGTGCTATCGAACGTGGCACAAAGAAGTCAGCACTGGCACGCGACAGGGATCTGCTGTTGACTACGGTGTAACTACGGTGTGTGGCATTTGGAATGCGTAGAAGTTGCTGGGCAGCGCTGCTGTAACCGTGAAGAGATGTCGGCTACGAGGTTCGACTTTTCGCCATTGTTACCTCTGTTGTTGCCAAAGTGTCGGATAGCGACAGTGATGAAGACGACACGGAAAGCGACAGCACGGGCGATTCAGGCCCGACAGTGGCAGAAGCTGCGTGTTACGTCAGCCTCATGAATGCAATCATCGCGACGAGAACAGGGACGCGATAATGTAACTCTATTCCAAGCGAAAAGTATTCCAAACTCTGGCACCCGGCAATGAAAAAGGCGCCCCGGGACTTCTGCAGCACTACTGCGTGCGTGCATGTAGAATATGTAACGCCAACGAGGAATCTGTCATGCGAGTGTTTGCCGAGAAGAGGGGGCTGGCTGAAAAGCTGGCTCGCAGCTTCAGTAAGTTTGAGGCTGCTGTTGTCGCTGCTAGGCCGCCGCTCCGTAGTTGGCCGCTCCGGCCAACTACGGTTTAACGAGGTTTCACTATACCATTCTTAATTATGCACCACGTGCGGTTCTGATCGCAGTGGCTGTTTAGCAAACTTCCGCTATCAACCGTAAACATTGAAAAAGCTTACCATTAATCCAAAATTATGATATCCTCTTTCGGCAAACTCTGCGGTACCATGTGAGTTCGATGAACATTGAAATCAAGCGCCAGCAAGACGGTACAGTGGTACTACATTGTACATCTGTCAGAGAAAAATGCACAAATGACGAACCAGACTCCGACAGGAAACTCTAGGGATGGACTTCTGCTTCCTTCTATGATAATGATGATAGCACGCTGTTGGTTTTGATTTCAGTTTTGCTAGTTGCGAAGTACTGCGAAGCATGGATGGAAGGAGGGTTTCGCGCTCTTACACATGCTTTGGTGCAGGCTCGGTGCAATTTCCCGCTAAAACATCGTTTCGGCGCAGCTGTTCCACCACTGACACATACAACCTTTTGCTGTACGTGTTTGCGGTAGTTGCTAGCTTATTGCCAGCGAACCCTGCTTCATGCGTGCTGCTGTCAGTGCAGCTTGTGCATGTGATGTAGACCCAGATCAATGTGCATTCATCTACATGTACAAACATATATCAAGAGCACGCTTCCCGCGACAGCATGCTGCCTGACACCCATACTTGCTAGGCCTAAACAGCGCGACCTCATTATCAGCTGGCGGCCGAAGTTGTGATTGGGTGCAAAGTCAACAAAATGCTTCGCTTTGGCTGTACAATAGTTAGAAAGAGGAGAAACCACCTCACCAACAAAGGTGGGTGCACATCCCGGCTGCATGTTTTGCAACAGCATTTGAAAAACATTGTTTTGGTTATAGTTTGGTGGTGCTTATATATCGTGCGGAAATTTGTGACTTTGGCAACCTACATCATAAGTAGCAGTGTGCGAATACTCGAATATTCATCACTTAATTGAATCGAATAGCAGACATTCTAATCATTCTATTTGCGAATCAAATATCTACTATTCGACGTGGAGACCTGCACAATGCCACGAACTGGCTGCCCTACTGAAAGCAGCTGTGAAAGCGTCGATCCGAGAATACGGCAGCTACTTGTGGAATAAAGTCACTTATTTTCGGCCGAGTCCAGTATTTCCTACATTTTGGTGGTCCCTGTCAAGTCTCAATTATCGTGCTGGCAACCGTACATGAAAATTCACCTACAATACAGTCAACATCTGCTAATTCAACCCCGACTGGACGGAAGAAATTGATCAAATGATCCTGCAGATCTAATTCAACAAACTGGAGAGGGAGCCAATACATGTCGCAGATTCTTTTGGCAGTATTTGCCCAATTCTAACAGGCCCCCAAATAAAACGTGCATAACTTTCTGTGTGTCTAAAGAAAAAAAAACTAACGTAGAAATGACATTAAAGCGACTAAAAGAAATGTAACGCGAACCTGATTTCTCAGCAAGAAAAACGTATGTTGCCCAACGACTGCCGGTTTTCTAAACTCAGCTCGCCTCAAGGTCTTTAAAGTGAGCTTTGTTGCAATACATCCATGTTATGCAGTAAAGCATATGAACGCCACGAAGGCAGATTTGCTTTTCTATTCAATTGTACTGCACTGGACGTTTACGGTCCAATTTTCATGAAATAAAAGGTGCGAATTAGAGTTGGGTAAATAAAGTAATCAGACATTGTGAGCCACGGTTATTGCTTGAAAATCTTCCTAAGGCAGGCCTAAAACAGGTGTTTTCGAAAGCAGATGACGTGTTCAAAGCATTCATTAACCCCTATGCCCTGCCGAGACCGATGCTGCCATTGAAGGGCTCGCTGTTGGGATCACTATAGGGGTCAGGAATGTGTGTTTTGACTGGTCAAGTTCCCATTATCCTGCGAAGGCCAATTTAAGAACTAAATAACGAAAGTGTGGGCCCACAGAAATGCCTTTGGTACGGATCAAATTAACTGCAGTCGAATTAACGTAAGTCGACTATTTCATGCACAAAGCAGAAATCATTTCCCTATTCAAGTTCACCATGTGTTACACTGGTGTGATTAATTTTTAAAATATGCCTAGTCTTGGGGCTAAAGTGCATTTAGCACATGGTCACACCTTTATCACACATCGCAGTTTGCTCTGCCGTGACAGCACAGCTAAGCGCCCCCTCACCTGCGTCTGTCGAAGGGCCGTTGGCTGCTGCCACTGCAAGCCTAGCCTGAGCCGCAGCTGTGACAGTGGACCCAGCTCCATCCCCTAGGGAGGCTGCTGTTGTCACCGATGGCGAGGACACCAAAGAGTTCAGGATGCCAGACACCTCCGTTGTGCTCAGCAGCGCAGAGACAGCAAACTCAACGCTGGCAGGATCCAGCGTCGAGTGCGACGACCCGCTGGGTGCAGCCCTCCCCGGTGTAGGTGCTGTTGAAGACGCCCTGCTGCTGATTCCGGGATGCTTGGAGCCCCCTTCCGCACCATCACTCGCTCCTGATGCTGTTGTCACACCTTTTAACCTCTCCAGCTGCTTTCGCTGCATTTCGAACAACTCCTCCTGGTGGCTCTGGAAGCTCTCGTAATCCGTCGTCGGAGCAGACGACGAGGACGGCACACTACTGGGGGTTACAGGTGTAGAGACGCCAGGGTGGTTGCCACTGCCACCAGCACCAGCCCCAGCTTCGGCAGCAGCCGAGCCCACGGGGCCACCCGACAGGGGCTCTGGCCGCGATGGCTCGGGCAGCAGACCACTGCCGTTGCGCTGCGGCCGGAAGTGCAACCTGCACACCAACCCCGAGCGTGTGTCACACTCACTCGTAGCTGAGGGGCCGGCGTCATTGTCGGCGCCAGCCATCGCGGAACTGGGCTCTTAGACTGAAACAAAATTTTTGGAGGGGTAAAAGACCGAGCCCCTCAAGCAGCCTCAGGCAATATCTTTCAGGCTAATAATACGAGAACAAGCCACCCAGAAAATGGGTCAAAGTCGCAGTAGCAGAAGATGGAAAAGTTAAAACGGGATTAATTGTGTGATAAGGCAGATGTACAAAACATGGACACAACAGGAATGGAAAAGAAAAAAAAATGGAAAAGGCACTATCAATGGAAAGTTGGGCAGTTGCGGAAAAGCACGAAGGAACATGAGCTACTATCAGCACGTGCAAGGACACGCTCAACAGATATTGATTCATGCTTGACAATTCCTCTCTATGGTACAGCTTTTACTGATATGCCCCAGCTCGACCAACACACATCTTCATTCCTAACCCTGAACAGAACCTCACTTTATGCAGATTTAGCAGCGTGCTAACAATTGTGATGGTGCATTCAAAGGTTATATGGAGCTCCACAGGTAAATGATTGTTTGTGCTCACTCAATTCATATCTAATTGATGAAAAGAACTGTCCAGCCCTACATAAAAGCAATTGCAGCAAAAAGGAATTATACATACTTCTTTAGGCATTCTAGAAACTTGTTAGCATGCTTCGAATAAAACTCGTCAGGTTCTCTTCAAAAAGGTTAGAAAAGTCAAGGAAAGTTATTACTCTGCATAGCAAGGTGACTTGCACAAAGGCCAACCTTCTTTCCCAATCCTATGTTGCACAGAGTGCTCTACTGCATGCATGCTCAGCTGTGCTCAGCTGTGCTCAGCTCTGCCCTGCTGTTTACAGTGTCCCTCACCTTACTGCTACCTCAGTGTTGCCTGTTAGTGTCCAACATTTCTTTTCACATGCTGAAGCTGCATTTCTTTGTTTCTCTCTGCACAGCTGAGATCATTTCAGGCTTGCCTTGGATGCTAATGGTATGTTTCTTCTCATAGTTGTTTGGCAACATGCCCGCCTGGCGTGCACCATCAGAAAGTGCATATACCCTGCACAAGAAGAGGTGCTTGCACATGCTGCAATTCAATGAGACCATGCGTCACAAGCGTAGTAATGGAACATCGTCGAGCAGCCATGGAAGAAAAAATATAAGAACGGTCACATTATGACAAGGAGGGGCCTTGTACGCCTCATTGGATGCTATGCCATTCGGAACCTTTCCTCGACGTCACTGTATTACATCGCGTTTGACTGTTCGCGAAATTCGCTCTGACGGATTTATAGACAGAGTGCTTATCTACTTCTCATTACCAGGGTTCACCTCAGCTATGTGGCCAGCATAAACATGTTCATTTCCTGGCAGCCATTCTGGAGCATATTTTGGAATCTTTGTGAAGCTAAGCTTTACTGAAGCTGCTTACCAACTGTCGGATATTGTAGACCAGAGCATGTGAGCTGCATTTGCCAACAGAAGGCCACAAATTTTTTTTTTCTTTTTCTTCGCTTCACGTGCTTTCAAGACACGTTTACTATGCATTCAGTTTTTCTTTGACGAGCATACAGTGGGAAAATTTTGCCTCCTCAACTAACCCATTTCACATTTACCGATGTGAACTTAACACAGAACATGTCCAACAGGACTCTCCCACGAAAGCAGCATGCAATTAAACTACACAGCTCAAACAGCACTGAAGTTTGCCACAAGCTCCAGGCATTCCTTACCATTCGTTCTTGACCTCTGACAGGAAGTCATTGCTGGGGGGCAGGCCATTGGGCATAGACTGGTTTAGCGCTACGTCCAAGTCTGGCCAGTAGTCATCCAAAGGAGTCCATGCTCGGTCCAGCAATATCCTGGAATGCCGAGGAGGAACAAAATGGTCTGTGAGACAACTTGTAGAAGCAGTATGACAGTCCACTGAAGCTATAAGGTCACCCAATTGTGATTGAGATTTCACAAGCTTTTCTTTAAAACTTCCAGCCAAAGTATGTTATCTAAAATATGTGCGACATTTCAAGCTAGCATAAATCCTGCCTCGGGACAAAAAGAATAGCATGGAAGTCGCTGTATGCAGCAGTGGCCGATCAAGAGGTGACACAATAAGCACTATTAGTCCACAGTGGTTACTTTGTTTGCTCGAAGAGAAAATACCCTTGAAACACCAAGATGAAATGTTTGCAACTGCTTTGTAATTTCTTCAGAAATGAACAAAGACCGTGCTGTTACAAACCCAGTTTGTAACCCAGTTTGTATTTTGCACTATTTTTTTGTTCTTCTGCTTCTATTCGTTTGTTATTTGTCACACAGGCACTTACCCAGGATTTTTTTTTCAGGGGGGGGGGGGGAGGTAGCTTAATGAGTACAAATGTGAATAATGCCCGCCATTTGCCACAAAAGACCTGTAAATCCGCAAAAGAGAATTGAAATAAGGTGTACCTCACAGATACGCCCGTGAGATACACCACTCCTTGGCAAATAAGGAAGCACATCAAATGGTTTCGCGCATGACAGAAGTGCAGGAAGAACGCTGCCAAGAACAAGTAAACAAGTGAAAGCAAAAAATAGATTTCTAGTGGCGCTTTTTTTAGTTAGACCTGGAAGAACTTTAGAGAAATATATATGTTTGCGGAAGAATCACAGTTCTTTTGGATCCTTCATTTACTGCTCTACCAATGTAAGTGTGAAAACCGACCCGTGTTGCTATTTGGGAAGTTGCCTAACAATGCGTGCACAGGACAATGCAATGAGCACAGGACGCTGTGGTTCTAGACGTACTGCACGCACCGCAGAAGGTTAGAAAAACACTTGTAGCACAGCAGAGAAGTGGCTAGGTCAGGCAGCTCCACTGATAACTAGAAGCATGATTCAAAACACACGAAATTGTTCTCCACTTCCAGCGGCCTTTTCTCTACTTCCTTTTTAAATAAAGAGATGTTGACCCATAAAATTTTTCACAAAGTTAAATTTGTTAATTTTCGCTTTTCCTTGCTGTTTGGCTGTTGCCTTGGCTCTCTCCCTTAGTAGATCGCTTAATTTCTCAACTCTTTGCGACACTTCTCTCCAGTTGCCAATTTTGCATGAAAAGTGCTGTCCAATTAGGGAAAAGCCAGATGAGGTAACAGGGTGACAATCATATTATTTATGGTTTTACCAGTTATTGCAGGGTCTGATGATGGACGCTGTTGGGCATTATCTTATTTTCCACCTTATCTAACCCATATCGCGGGCATATGGTTCCGAGGATCTGCCAGCGTCGCGGCGAGCCGTGACTCGAGGAAGTAATGAAGCGAAAAGAAAAGTTTAACGCAGCTGGCGTTTTCTCCGGCCGCAACTCGTTCCTCGAGCATACGGACCAGCTGACTACGTACCGAATTGCTTTTCTGGTCCCTGGATTAGTCTAAACAAAGAAGGTTGAACTAACAAGGCAACAGCGATGCGCGTGATCATTGAATATATGGTGACAACTGAACCCATCTCGAGTTAATTACGCGGGCACCGAATCGATGAGAAAACTGGCCTTCGCACCCCTGGCCTTCACACCCCAGGAGATGCCTATAACTACCGCCATCCAAAAGGAGTGAAAAATTGACAACCATGCCACTCTGTGAAGATGGAATGGCAGCGAGAGCTGACGACAGTCAAAGCTATCGAACGAAAAGCAAAGTGCTTCACCCACGTGTGGGGAGTGCTTAACGCCTGGTTAACCTCTGCCGTGGATCGGCCCGGCACTGCACTACCTTTGGATGGTCCCAGTATTTCACTATCTTCGGGATCGGCCAGCATATGGGGAATGCTTAATGCCTGCTTCACCTCCGCCACGGGTCGGCCCAACGATAGTGCAATGCTGGGCCAATGCCTCCTTTACTAGATGCCTGCCGTGTGAGCCGAGAAACTGGTTCCTGCCCCTCTCCCCACCCCTGGGTACGTGCCTGCTGTCACATTAAATGACTAATCTAGGTAATACTCAGCTAAGTATATATGGACACGAACGGGGCTGAAACAATCTACAGTAGGCTACCGCTGCAAAACTGTTTTGGAGTTACTAATGTGTGAAGGAAGCGACTGCCTCACCTGCCACCTCTGCCTATCCTCCGGCGGGCGAAACCAATGCAGTGAGGCTTTGGTACGGTCAAGGTGGTTAGGCAGTAGCGGTACTTGCGCTCTCCCGCACCTCCTTCCTCAGGGCTACACCAGGGGTAGTTCCCGAGCCGCTCCAAAAGGGGCTGTACAAAAAAAAAAAAAAAAAAAAAAAAAAAAAAAAAAAGAAAAAAAAGAAAAAGAAACAGTGTAACACGAAGTGGTTAGGACACCAAGACAGCTGAAGTAATGGTGCATAGTACATTCTATTGCTGTTTATTGGTAAAGATGGACTATGTTACATTCTAAGAAGCAAAGAATGAACTTAACAGGCTTCAAGAACTTTTCTTTCAATATTACAGCACCAACAATAACAACCATGTGCCGAGTTCTTAAAGGTAGGCACACTCAATGCACAAGTGATGACAGTACTGTTTTAATGATGCTTTAAACACGCTGTGCATCACTGAAGTGGCAATTTGCTTGAGAAACACACCGATGCCAAATTTCTTGCTCTAAAGAAAAGGCGAGTAAGAGGCAGCTGAGCATAAAAAACTTACAGCATGGTAGTTGCAGTACTTCTTTCTTCTGAAAGCATAAGGACCATCCGGATCGTTTTCGTCTTCATTGTCAGATGGCGATGTGACCTGAGCACAAACAGCAGAGCATGTAGGCAAGGTCCCATTATAATCACATATGCGCTGTGGTGTTACATCCGACAACAAGCCATACTTCTACCCTCCTCAGGTGCCAATTAATTCTGTCCAATGAAGATTTAGCAGTTTCCCCAGTTTTCTTGCACCTTCAGAAAAATGAAAAGCACACTACTTTTGACCTAATGGATTACAAATTTTCAATTCTTCAGTGAGTTTTGTCAAGTTTACTGAATGTGTGTTCTGTGTGAGACACCTTACAGAAGGTCGGAAATTGGAACATTAACTACAGTCAACGACAGATTTTTCGGACATGCCTGGTAATTCAGATGCCTTTGTGGCACCTCCATAGAGCCAATATATAAGGATGCGTGAAATTTCGGACACTGAAGCCCTCTACTGTGATTTTTCTTACTTTTCGTTGTGACCGCAGGTATGAAACGGCGTTAAACGAAGTCACGACAGCCACAATTTTGATTATCTCGCAGTCTTGAATCAGTGCACTCGCATGCCTATTGTTGTGTGCTGTAGAAGTTGTTTTGTGCTGTCGTTAGGCCTAGCTGATTTGATGTTCGTTATTACACTTCTTGTTGTTTGGTGCTGTGTTTCTCATTCAAAGGATTCGCCTCTGTCAGTAATAGCACTGAGTACACCTTCGTCATCCTCGTTGATGACATCAAGGCGTGGAAAGCACAGAAAGGATCTACAACAATACCTAATGCCGATTACCAAAAGTCAGTTTTGTGGCAATATAGGGGCGTTACGCAGTCAGGCATGCACAAAGCAATGCAATGAAGCGCGCCGCGAACAAGTCGAAAATGGTCAATGCCGTATATTTACGGCGCCATCTGTACGTTTAAAAAATGCACCAATTTCCCAACTTTTTCTTTTCTGTCATGTGCTGCTGCCACTATGTGGTAATAGAGGGAATTTTTTTCGCACACCTCACTCTCTCTGTTTTCGTTGCATGGCTTGTTTTAGCGCTAGTTCACTCCCGTGCAGGCGGGCGGTAGTTTGAGTTTTGGTGTTGTTGCGAAACTCCGCAATAACAAAATTCTCGTGACAAAGAAACATTTTCGTATCCCCAGCGAATACCCATAGGATTCAATGCATTCCGTATCTCTCGTCAACGAAATCTCACTGTACTACAATCCCGCATAAACAAAATTTGCCGGAACCCAAGCCCACATATTACCTACTCACGCAAGGCTAGCAGGCTCCAAAATGTGCTCAAATGTGATTAGTTTACACTGAAACTGCGTAAAATACCACCACATTACACTTTTCTGGCCGCCACCATTTTTGTTTACAAAATCAACCAAGCACCAGGAGTGATTGCATGCGCCGGAAACATGTCGTGACCGCCATCTTGTTTGATGATCGCCCGGTCAAAGCAGCACACATGTTGCTACTGACATGTGACGACGGTTTTTGCACACATAGTGCAGTGTTTAATGTGAGCCTCGGCGAGCAAAATGCCGCAAGAACAAGGAAATAAACGTCCCACCGATGTGGAATTGTTTATGGAACTTGAGATCGTGGTCGCAGTGTGGAGTGCCACCCATTGGGCCACGATTAAGTGACTGTCCGGGAATACGCATTCCTTGCTTCAAGAACGCTGGTTTCGGTCCTACCTGAGAGGCAACACGTGCGGATTCGACACCGAACGTAGATTTGCGCGAAGGGGCCATAATCTTGATCGATTGCCTTCAGGCTTACGAGATACGATCCCTTTCGTGCTCGGCACTGGAAGTGTTGGTGTCTATAGGCGACAGCGTGCACTGGAGAGATAGTGCTGCTTGCGTGGAGCGCTGTTGCTCTGCATACGATGCGGAGTTATGAAAATCACACAAAAGTGATCACAAAAGTTTCGCGAGAATTTTGACAATAAAGTATCGTTCTGAGATGCATTACCTACCTGTGCTGTCCCCTTTTCGCAACAACAAAATTGTCGCGAAAGCGACCTTTTTTTTTGTATTCCCTGCCAATTTCATTGTTGCGAGGTTCAACTGTAGCCTATTTTCACTGCAAATGCCTTTCTCCACTTCGATAAAAAGTCGTTCAGGGCCCCAAGAGGTTTCAAGTTAATAAGATTCCGATGTATCTACAAATAATGACTATTCAATTTGAAGACCTAATTGAATAGGACAATATTCAATTTCTTATTCAAATGTTCATATATTCACACACTTAGCGATCAGCATTGCAGTAGTACTTAGGGTGTCTACCAAGTTGACATTTCCAAGTTTCCCAAGTTTTCAGTTTTGCTCGAGTGACACAGAACTTTGTCTTATGCCAAGAGGGGCTGACACCATGTCGCCTGATGCTGTCAATCTCTACTAAGCATGTTAAAACATAAACAACTTAATCCAGTTTGAATAGTAAGGAGTAGTGTTTAATTTATTCAAAAAGAAAACAGAAGAAAGGGGGTTAGTAAAATGCACAGCAAATAAAATACCTTCGAAAGAAATGGTCAAGCATATTGCAAATCAAGTTGAACATGTTCAAATACGAATAGAAAGGAGATGCATACAGAAGGAAATATTTTCTAATATGAGCTACTTCTATCAACTCATTCTAGCAAGCTCATTGGTATGAGGCCCAAACTTTGTCACAAGTCAGATTCTCTCTCAACAGCTGCAAAGTCAATCTCAACTGTCCCGACATACTCTTAGTCCGGGCACAACGCCACAGTGTTGTGTTTCACTGCTTTAAGGAGTTTATTTTAGCTTGGATGGGGGACACCTGCATCTTTGCGCAAACCAACACTTTGTTTTTTGAGCTCAAGCCCTTTCAAAGAAGTGGCGGCATGGTTTGAATCTCGTTCATTCCTTCATGCATCAGTCCTTTCAGTTCTCGTCCTCCTTCCATCGTGCGTTTGCCCCACGAACCATTTGAAGCATCCTCTTGGTCAGCTGTAGAACCAAAAACCGATTTTTCGAACTACCTAGGGGCCACGAAACGTCCAAAAAATTGGGCAGTCCGAAAAAATAACTGCATGTCTTTTACTGCCATTAAGGGCTCAAATCGTCACAGGCACATCCGAAACAGCTCTGAAGGAAAGCCGGTACACTTATTAGCCATATCGGTGCTTGTACTGTGACAGGAGATGGCAGGTGCACGCGTGTATAATTAAGGAATACATAACACACTGTGTCCTGTGACAATTACACCTTCCCATGTTTGTTATGCCTCACTGTAATACTTCATGTATGCTTCACTGCGTACCAGCATTGTGCAACGCATTGTGCTTTCCATACTTTGAAGCCAATCGCACGGGCCACAACGGCGGAGTCGGTGCTATTGCTGACAGCACTGAATTCTTTCAATGAAAAACATGGCACCGAACGGCAAGAAGCTTAATACCGGAAGTCGAAACAGTTAGGCCTAGCGTTGCAGCGGTGGTGGCTACAGCTGCTAGCGGATATGCATGCGAGAGCGCCGGTTCGAGGCGGTGAGGTAATCAAAATGGCGGCGGTGGTAGCTTTTTAATGCCGTTTCGGACCTGCAGTCATGGCAAAGTCCAGAAAATCTGATGGCAAAGGGTTCTTTGTCCGAAATTTCAGATGTTCTTATACATTGACTCTATGGGTACCTGTTGGCGCCGCAAAGCTGTCTGAAAAATTGGCCGTCCGGAAAATCAGGCATCCGGAAAGTTGGTCATCCAGCCAACGATACAGCATCAAAGATGATTCGTTATGATACCTTTCTGTTACTCAAACCAACCATACCGCAATTTTCATTCCCTTTCAATAAAAACTACAGCGAGTTTTCCCTGATAGAAGTGACTGGTTGCTGCTTGCACTATGCAGGCTAGCATGCAGCAACCATCCAATAAAAGAAAATCACGCTTTAAACTTTGCCACATTTCTAGGATTGCTTAACTTGTTCAGGGAAATTTGTCCGAGATAGCTGCTGAGCGGCTTTCGGAGTTTGAATTCAAAGTTTTTACCAATTTACATACTTCATATGACTTTGCTGGTGCCAACTGAGCAGTTAAAATTGTCTGTCAGTTAAAATTAGTAAATTTCATTGTATACATTTACTTTTTATAATTGGACATTGCAACATATCTAGTTTCGCAAGACTAGACTTTGCTGAATGCGAACTGCTGCTTGTGAATCATAGAGAAATGAAAAAGTGAGTATTTCTTTCTATAAACACAAAGAAAACATACTAACTTTTCCAAACTAACACTTGAAAATGCCTTCTAACCACACTACAGTAAAAGCTCGTTAATTCGAACCGCAAGGGGAAGCCGCTTCAGTTCGAATTAACGAAAGTTCGAACTAACGAAAGTGAAGGAGAGCAACAGTACACTGCGATTGGGAAGCAGTAGGGAATGTCAGAAATTTGGCGAGTCAGAAAGTGATGGCGTGTGCCGCGGGCACACGCCATCTTCAAGTCGAAGCTCTGAGTCTGACTGTGCCACACCACCGATGTCCACCGAAACGAACGTTAGCCGAGGCTTAACACCATCACAATGAATCGCGACGGCCGATACCTCCTATGCTGAAAACAGAGGTACACAACCGATGAAGACTGTCGAGACAAAGACGCCGAACATGTGAAGTTGGCGAAGGCCCTGATTCGTTCGTTCTTGATTGCAAGCGCAGCTGCGACGTACTTGATTCGCTGTGTTTTGGCGCTTGCCGTGCCATCTCCGCACATTAGCAGCTATACAAGATTTGCAAAGCCTCCGAGATTCGCAACGGGCAAGAAGTCTCGGAGGTTACGTAGAACGGAGAGGCGGCAGCCGCCGCTGCCTTCTGGCTGACGCTGCGTCGGTTAGATTTTTTCCGATTTTGCCTTCTCTCGCCGTTCTCCCCGTTTCGGAGGCAATACAGCCTTGTGTGTAGGCAGTAGGCGCGTTTCTCTGGCCGTGTGCCAGGCGAGCGTAGTTCGAATTATCCGTGAGGGAACCTTCTCGCGTTCGAATTAACGGACTTTTTTATACATAGACTTCTGCGGAGCTTGGCCAGACCAAATCGTACAGTTCGAATTATCCATAAATTCGAATTATTGAAGTTCGAATTAACGAGCTTTCACTGTATTAACAAACGTATAGCCGAAGGCAGCTGGAGCAGTGAATGAAAGACAGGTTACAGGCTCTCACCGGTGATAGTGCCTCATCATCTGAGCTGGGCATGTCAGACAGGCCCATTTCCAGCTCTGAACGGGCATAGCTCACTTGGCTGGGGCACAGACTAGGAATTTCTTTGTTTCGACGCTTGGTGTACTCCCGCTTCTTTCGAGGTATGCCATCTTCAGACTGAAAAAAAGACACAAGTTTCTCATGTTAGTATGAAGCTGTGTGCAGTCCCGAAAACACCATACACAGCTTCTAGGAAGATCATATCCAAGTGGCTTAGTATTAAGCAAAAGCCCAAACTCCTTTGTAGGCCCTTTGCATTCTTTTGTATGGCTGGCAGGCTGCGTCCCCTAACCTTGATTACTAATTTTATAAAACCCCTGAAAATTACCTACGGATACCTGTTAACCTCATAATTAGAAGAATACTACAAATGAAGGCAGAAAATACTGAGCTTTCGTGAAAAATACCAAAATTGTTTTTACTACACAAGACTATGACTACTGCAGCCTTTGTTTTGTTAGCAAAAAATATAGCAGGCTTTGTTCTGCAGGAGGGCTGTGAACAGACTGTAGGTAGAATTACAGTATTTATTAGAATCAAGGCCGATAATTCTTTCCTTCAAAAACACGATTTACAAATATCCTGTCAGCCTAAGATTCGTGGATTTTGTTAGGGAGCTGTCAAAACTAGAAAAACCTCTACCACAAATACCAGCACCAAGAGACAGTACTGATGTAGCCATTACTAGCCAATGCCGCAGCGACGCAGTACTACAGCTCATATAAACACAACTTTAAAATAATGCAAGAGTAAAACATGTTGCTGTAATCTATGTCTAAAGGATTATCTCTGGTAGGTAGTCATTCAAGTTCAAACAAGACACATATCAAAGGCGGAAACACTGTATCTGACTGGTTTCTTGGACTTGAAATTATTCAGACTTTGTCTCTGCACTACTGCACACTTCTGTGGGACCAATGTATAATGGCAACCGAAAATTTGGACACATTACAATGGCTTGCTCCATATTTTTGGACACAAACTATGTTAACAACTTTGTGACTCATTGCCATGAACGATGGAATTAGCTGCATTTCACTTGACAACATGATCTGTCGCCCACTTTTTCAGTGCCATTCAGAAGCTAAACCGAAGCAATTGAGTCAACATCAACTGTAGCAACTTTTATTGCCTCCAAGTGATTTGTAAGTCATGTTCAAACTTTTGTCAGCCAGGATTTTTACAACAGCGAGTACGTCGGCTGTCTCTGTATAGCACCGTCAGCGCTCTTGAGAGATGACAGGCACATGCATGCACGTGGCTTGCAGTGGTTGTTGGCTTATGCAAATGAACAGGCCAGTCTGTAGCTTACCACTGCTTTAAAAAAGGCAATTCCATTTTGCTTTAAAGTAGGTGCTGCAGGCAGCACAGGGATGACATTTAAGTGCATCTCTTACAACTTTTGACAAGTCAGTGCTACAATTGCCACAAGAATGTAGCTATTACAGTAGTCAACATATGTTATAAGCATACAAGAACATGATTGGCTTGTTCATTTTTTTTTTAACGTTCCAAGTTACGTACAATGAAACTATACGAAATATAGCATAGGGCACAGGTACTTACCCGGTGCTTTGATAACCTAGATTCTTGCCTTGACAATTGACTATTATTTACAGAAACATAGCTTGGCCTGGAATTCTTCATGGCCATGACTTCTGCCATGATCTGGCCATTGAAGTCACCCACTTGATACCTGTAAAGAAAAATGATTTTCAAAAAAGTTAAAAGTTAAAAGTACAACCACAGTCACCAGCTCACATACCCAAGCACATATTCCAAAAATCCTAATTTTGTGAGATTAATGCTGCTTTATTGGTGGTGGAACAGCCATGTGCCCTTTTGGTGCATGCCTTGGCACAGGCAAAAAGCTTATACTTGTATAGTTCTGGGCGTTCAACGTGGTCTGCAGCAGCACAGAAATCAGCTGTTACTGCAGCGTGTGCATACAAGTGTGCGGCGAGCAAGCACTTTTTTGTTTGGCAAAAGTGCAAACTCAGCATGCTCTCTTCACGGCGTGCATAAACTGTAGGCCAGCATACTGCCGGCCAGCCAATTTAGCCCACAATGCCCTCTGGTCTGGCAGCTTCAGTGTGAGAGAGGACATGTTCTATTCCCACATTGGCTGCGGCTGGTCACACTGACTGCGCCAGACGAAATGAGTGCATGAGCGTCCAGTCTTCACTGGCGTAGCAGCACTGTGTTGCGTGTCCATGCTACGCTGATGTGCACTGAGATACTGCGTCGCGCTAGCGCTTTGCCAAGTCTGGCCCCAGAATAGAGATCGCCTCCAAGCATGCTCAACAATTGTGCATGCAGTCAGACGCGCTTGTCCAAAGCGCTTCAATCTAGTACAACATCCCTGCCTGTGCCTGCAAAAGCTATTATTTCGTTGTCCCTCTCAGCACATACCGCTGAACTTCCACGACATATTTTTTTTACTACTTGTGTACACTTATTATGCTGAGAGAATTGTGAAAAGTTCACATAGCCAAATGTGTTCTGAATGAAACTTTGCTGTTCAGACGGTGCTTTTCACACAGCAACATGAAGCATCAGCAACTCTAAAAAATTGATCAGTAAGGCACAAAACCGTGCAAAACATCCATACTGTACATATAATACCATGGTAATTCGCTCACTGACCTCTTTTCAAACACTTCTATTGTGAGATGGAGGTGCTCTCGTTTCGTCTTTTCTCTCCTCTTGACCATTTCTAGAAGTGTCCTGCAACATATGCATAAGTATATTAAGCATAAACACACTACAAGAGAAACTAATTATTTTGGCTTAGCCTAAACCTGTGACAGGTCATGAGTGCAGAAGCAATAGCACCTCAAAGAAAATATGTATTCAATAAAGAAGAAAAATGCAGATCCGTGTAGGCATTCATAAGGTGGTAGGTGTGACCAAGAGTCCAATTCTGATAAACTTCAAACTGCATTTCGACAAGTAGAATGTCCAATGCAACATGGGTGCAAAACATCTTAGGACCAAATGTACTACTACTCAAGGAGGTTTCTGACTGACAAGTGACTAAGAAAGTATGGATCACCATTTGACACTGGAGGTGCACTGGAAATGCAAGAAACGTGTTAGGAAATCAGTTCTTGTGTAGTCAAGTCTATCACCACCAGCATTCCTGTACAGCTAATAAACTACTCTGGATAAGCTAAATAATTTGGCATGAAATGCTCATGTGTAAGATCCGTCAAATTAAAAAGTATTGACAAGCATATTTCTTTTTTTGCCAGTACTGAAACGTCATGATTAGTGCATGTAGCTGAGCACTCAAGCAGCAGCTCTAATTCAGCAGGTGCCCATAGTCTTACACCAGTGAAAGCTTCGCACAACAGCTGCCATTCTGTTTCTTTGTGTGTGCCATGGAGAGAGAGAGAGAGAGAGAGAGAGAGTTGACTCGCCATCCCGACCATGCGAAAGTGGATGTCCTACGAAGCTGTTGCAAAACCATCACAACTGCTGGGGGGGGGGGGGGGGGTGCAACGCTTCATTGATGGTACAGATGCTTGTTTTGAGCTTATGCTTTATTAAAACGTATGCTGTTCTGTAGGTTATATAGGTGATTTTAATTAACGTATGCACTGTTCGCTTCACTTTGCTGAGCGCTTGTAGCCTCTGCCTTACGGCTGTATGAGCCATTGCATTTTTTTGCTTGCTTACGGGGGTATGAGCCATTGCTGATCATGATAGATGCTTGTTTGGAGCTTGTTCTTTATTGAGACGTACACTGTTCATGCTCATTTTGCTTCACTTCGCTGAATGCCTGTAGCCTCTGCATTACGGGGGGGTGAGCCATTGCTGATAATGATAAGTTTTGATTAATGGATGGACATGGAAAATGCCAGATATCAAGAGGCAAACAGCTTGACTGTAAAACAGAAACGTGGTCGTGTTCAAAGAACAATACCTCCGCACAAATACTTACACTGCTCTACTTAAGTCCCTTCGCAGCTTCAGCATTTTTTCATACGATGCTTCGTCGTTTTTCCGGTTCTGAAGACAAATGAAAAGAAGGATACGAAGCAACTCAGTCACTGCAAGCTAAGAACAACTTGCAGTTGTTATAAAATACTTGCTGATGATACAACCAGCAGCTGCATTACTCTATGGTGTACATGGTGCTCAGCATGTTTTAGGTCTAAGAAAGCAAAAATGATTCTTAAAGGGACCCTGAAACGCTTTTGACGATTTTCTACAAATGTACTGAGTCGTTAGAGTAGGTCCTCCTGATCATTAATTGACACATCTAAGTGCCCCGCGTAAAGCGTATAATTTATTATAAGGTTTTAAAAATGCACATCGCTGCCGATCGCAGCACACTGCTCGGCGGAATTTTAAGCCGCCCCTACCCATATGACTGAAATCACCCATACGACGTCAGTGGGGCGAACTGTCCGATTGGGCACGTGATCGATAATTTTTCCAACTTTATAGTAAGGAAGTGACCTTCGTAATAGTTGGAATGTTAGTTAATTTGTTTTTATGAAAAGAAAGTAACATAAAGAGAATGCACAAGAATAATTTTTCAGTACCCTTAAGCACTTCCGGCACACAGCAAGTGTCGTCTGCTTGTGTTACAACGTACTCCATTTCGACGAGAGCTCCGCGGTCAGAGTTGGTCTGTCTTTTCACGAGTACTATGATTCGACTTTGTTGCCTTGTGGACTGCAAACGTAGCGACTGGCAATATGTCAAGCTGCGACATCGTGTCCCTCTGCAAGGCAGCGTACGAGCGAACTGGCTGCTGTGCATCGGACTGCCGCTATTCGATCGGCGCCAGGATTTGCGTGTTTATGGCTGTCACTTTACACCGGAAGATTACTAACGCAATAGCGTTTCGCGAGTCCGGTATTAGGGCAAACGCAAGCGCAAGGGGACAGAGTCTGGCCGCTTGATTGTGCCGTAACGGGATGAGCCATGAGATGAGCAGAAGGGCAAATGTGAATGGTCTGCACGGTGCAGCCACCTGGTGGCACAGAGCTCAACCATACACAGTAGCAGCAACGAAGTTCTTCGCTGCTGGTGTGTATTTTTCGCAGGAGTGTAATCATGAACACGTTGTTTTTATAAATGTTTAAAACGTTTTACACTTGGTTAGAGCAATATTAGCAATTTGTTTGGCTGGTTAAGCGCTGCGCCAACAAGTGTATGGGCCGTGCAGACCAATCAGGCCGCTCACGTACGTCTACGCTAAAGTTCCTTCATCAGCTTGAGTTTATGTCTCCAGTAATTTGCCGAAATGACCAGCTTGCCTGTGGTTACCGGAATACAAGACACGTTCGGCGCTACGATGGAATGCTCACAACGCATGCTGCTTTGATAGCTCTCGCTTGGGGTCTACGGCCAAGCAGCTAGCGGAGAGGTCTCGCGTGGGCAGGGGCAGGCTTCAAAACAACCGGAAGTGGACAACGTGACGTCGCATCGTGACGCTGAACCAGTGAAGGCGGAGCTTAGCCCCGCTCGCTCGGCGAACAAGTTGAGGAGGAAAAGCATGGCTAGGGAGGAGGGTAACTTCTAATCGCTTGTAGCTCCATTAATACGTAACGCTTCACTTAAATTGTGGTGCGAATGTTCTACTTAAGCTGTACCCTACGCGTCTACAAAATTTGTCCGAACCGCTTCAGGGGCCCTTTAATGCAGCTCCAATCATTTTCCTTCTGCCTCAAAAACAAACAAACAAACCAGCATGCACGCACAAACACAAGCAAGTAAGATTGTTAGGTCACACAGGATTACACTCACTTTTCTTGTCTGCATTTTTTCTGTTCTTCTCCGGAAGGCGACATATGGGTTACTGTTATTTGATCCATCGCGCTTTTCAGATTTAACTTGAGGCACCAAGGGGCATTGCTAAAAAATAAAGCAGAGAATAAAGAATGTACTTCAACAGCCAGTAATAATGCATACGAGCACAAATGAACGCATTAATTTTGCCAGTCTAAACCTGCCGTCAAAACATTTGGGGGGGGGTGGGGGGCAGGGGGCAGCAGGGCACTTGCCAATTGAGGCACAGCTCACAAGGTCAACACAGAAAAAGTTTATTCAAAAAAAGTATTAGCAAATTCAACTATATAGTATAGCGAAAGCCACAGTTTGACCAAAAGCTTGTGACCCCTTATTGCTCGATAAAAGGCAAAAGACATGAAAAAAATATATAATTAGGCTCTCACAAGCACATTTTACATTTTTCTCCTAAATACAACTGACATACAGACGTTGCATATTGATGTGACACATTACTCTAACAAACAGAAGTGAAGGCCTTAACAATGATTTCAATTACGTGGTACCGCTTACATTGCGGAAAAATCCTACTGCCAAGGTGTGTCAGCATTCCTGTCCTGGTGATACACAGCCGCAACACCCAAGGCCACATAAGCAGTTTCATGCTCATGAAACGAGCACCTTGCATGCCTATTTATCATGTGCAGCAACTTCTTTAGATTACATCACATGCTACATCATGCGGAAATTTAGTTTTTACAAAAACACAATTACAACCCACCATTCACTTACACACTTCAATTTACGGAGCTTAATTGTCCCTAACCAACACACACGGGCTGCGACAGACACTGTAAGGAAGGGCTCCGAATAAATATAGACCATCTGGGGTTCTCTGAAGGTGCACCTAAATCTAAGTATGGAAATTACTTTTGCTTTCAGCCCCTTTTGGAATGTGGCCACAATGACCAAGAATAGGACCTGTGGGCTTCTTTTCACTTACACACTTCAATTTACGGAGCTTAAATGTCCCTAACCAACACACACGGGCTGCGACAGACACTGTAAGGAAGGGCTCTGAATAAATATAGACCATCTGGGGTTCTCTGAAGGTGCACCTAAATCTAAGTACGGAAATCACTTTTGCTTTCAGCCCCTTTTGGAATGTGGCCACAATGACCAAGAATAGGACCTGTGAGCTTCTTTTCATCAGATGCTGAACAATATGGCCATACTAAGCCGCTGCCACAGCAGGTGTTAATATATTTAAGTCCACTGTAGGATTAAGGCCACTCCTACTGATCTCCAACTACTCCTGTTAAGCTCTGTTACTATTGCCAGTCAACAGCCAGCTACACCTCTTCCTTGTAGATTATGAACAATGATCCCTGATCCATACTGCCATTTTTGTTCCGCTGCTACGTGCATAGTTCTTTGCACACTTTCAAATTTATCTGCTCTTCCCTGAAGTTATAGTATAGCAATTATACGCTCGGTACTGGTACATTGGTGCTTTCTTTTATTTTCATTTTTTTCCACGCAGGTGCACAATAGAAGAGTTTGTGAAAGTTTAACTGAAGCTTAACTGAAACAGCATGAAGCTCTTTAATATCACCTGCACTCAGCCAGTCTAAAATGGTTACAAGTAACATGCTCATTACAACAATTTACTGATATACGTACCGTTCGTAACCTTTTATTGAGCCAATAGTCATACACCGCAATGATGAGATCGTCATCTTCTTTTAAAAGTGTCTTTGCCTCGTGCAACGTGACCACCTGGTAAAAGAAACAAAATATGAAATGCCAGCATTTTATTACAACTTAGGTCTCAATTATAACACCATCCCAACCAACAGGCTATTTGGTAACACACACAAGAAGTAGTGGTAACGTGTGTGTGCTCATTCCAGGCCTAGTACCAAATAAGCCCTAGTATCATGCAGTTAATGGCAGGTAAAAAAGAAAGGTGCTTTCTACTAAATGCTCAAATGATCTATCTTGTCATTTAAAATGCACTTCTAATTATCACTTTTAACACGGAAAGCTCAGAAAGAAATTCTGGCAGAAACCCATCTCAGTATGACTGTTGACATTAAAGAAACACCAAAGAAACACTAAGCAAGCTTACACTGACCAAATATTCTTTCAAAACTCCATACTTACAGATTTAAATGGTAATAGGCTAGTTATCAGAACAGACAACGAATGTTAACTTTTACGAATTTCATGCTGAAACTGCAGCGCCTGCTTGTCAATGTGACATCACGGATTTCAAGGTAATTTCTCATATTTGGCTCATTGTGGCTCAAGTAAATGTTTTTTAAACTTGGCAAATTGACTCCTTTTCTTCTTTTTTTTCAAGGGGGGGGGGGGATACAGAATTTTCTAATGTCACCTGTAGCAGATAGCTTAATTCTAGTAATTGAGCTGGATTACTTTAAGAGGCAGAGATTATTTGCCAGAAAAAAATCAAAATCCATAATGGGTAATTAAAAAAAATTACAAATTTAGTTTTACTTAGGTACCTTTTGGCACAAATTGCAATTTACAAATTGCAGCCAGTGAGTTTACAAGGCTTATTCACTTGAAATAATTTTCAGGATGACCCTAGTTTGGATATATTCATTCCCAAAGTATGCAGCAAAATTCATGGGCGTTCCAGTAACTTTTGCGCTTCAGTGCATAGAATGTTGCTTTAAAAGTGTAAATGTAACAATAGTGCATTTTTACTGCATGTTTTACGGCATCTATCTCCAAATCAATGCGATCCTTAGAATTATTTTTGAGTGGATAGCCTTGCAAAAGCACTGCCTCCAATAGATAAATTGCAATATGCGCTGGAAAGTAATAATTAATTTGTTATTTTTGTTAATTAGCTGAATATGCACTTCAATTTATTGTGCAAGAAATGTCTGCCCCTCCAAGTAAACCAGCTCAATTTCTATAATTAAGCAAACTGCCATTGCCAATTTTCGAAAATTCTGTACGGTCTTAATGAGAGAGAGAAAGAAAAAAGGGAGAGGAGAAAAAATGCCCTGTATATTCAGTCAAGATGCTGTTTGCAGACTTGTGCAGTTTTTCACAATCAATATCTATCAATCACAATCAATATCACAATCATATCAATATCAATATCACAATCAATATCAATGTCTTGTAAAATGATTGCTTTGGGTGATACTATTGGGAGAAGAATCTACGACCAGCAGCACTTATGGCACTGTCCCAGCAATGCCGCCACGCGTCAAGAGCATCAAATCTTCGGGATCGGCCCAAGTATGGGGAGTGATTGACGCCTGCTTCACCTCCGCCGCGGGTCGGCCCGGCATTGCACTATCTTCTGGATCGGCCCACGTGTGGGGAGTGCTTAACGCCTGCTTCACCTCCGCCGCGGGTCGGCCCGGCATCGCACTATCTCCGGTATCGGCCCACGTATGGGGAGCTTTCTGCTTACGACACAAGAAATTCCTTGGACGGTAGGGGGATACAGCTTCGCTGTAAAAAGCAGGGTTTTTGTGTCGCTGACGCAGGTCGGGAACACGATTCTGCCTAGACGGTGCACCGCTGATGATGAATAGCGATCTACAGGAGAGAACGATGCTCAATTCACCACTGGTGCTTCGGCGGCGGCGACGCTAGCAAACGCACCCTTTATCGATAAACGCGCTCAAGGTATCGTATCTCTGAAAGAATCTTGCAAGGCACGCGTAAATGCGCAGACGGTCCGAAATTAGCAGGTGTCAGGTTTCCATGTAGAAATGTTTCAACTTATGCTTCCAAGATCAGGCGCGATAAAACAACCTCAGCGCCAGCCGATGCCATGTCTAGGCGAGCGAAGGCGTCCACGTGCTCACGATCTTGAGGCAGCTTCGACGTAAAAAGCTCAGAGACAAATTCGAACGGCCGGTCAATACAAAACATGCCGCTGTCCACCACAGAGGCCACTCACAAGGCGGCTGTTACCCTTCGGTGTTCAAGGTGTTTCAAGATCTCAATGCGCTGTACTTGCTTTATATGCGTTTCTGCTCACCGCTGTCGCCACAGCACGGTGTAATAACCTCGAGTGCAGGTGCCCGTCGAGCACACTGTCGCGTTGACATTATCTTAGTAAGTCGTATTTGATATTAGGTTAAACGGCATGTGCTAACCAACGTCATACCGCTCTGTCAAACGTGTGCTCATTATATTGACAGAACGTTAGCTACAAGAAAAAGATATCGGGAGCGTTGCGACTCCTAGAGCAGCAACGAGGGCTCCGCACTACGGCAACTCGATGCCAAATCAACACCCACTCCAGCAAACGACCACATTCGGAAGTATAATGCCACCAGGCAATGGGTTAAGCTTTATGGAGAGCGAATTAGTTTTGTAAGTTACAAATGTTGCTGTGCCCACTGTTGTAAATGCGCATTTGCAGCAATCCTATCCTCAACGACGTGTGTTATCGCGTTTGCCTACAAAGCAGACCAAAAATGTGCCTCGAAGATCGTGCCTGTTCGATGCGTTTGAAGTTGTGTTAAAGGAAGGACACCCTGGCCGAAGAGCTTCGTAAATGCTATTACAGTTTTATGTTGGCTACAAATGTTGAATAAGTATCAAAGAACAAGCCGCGCAACTAGCATGATCGGCAAAGAAGGTTCTGCGAAACCGTGTTACTACAGTACTTGTGCAACCTACACATGCACGGTAGCGTTCGACTAACTGCATAGCTATGTGATTATGACTCAGTGTTCGTGTCGTCTCTTGTCGAAATAAACTTTTTCTAAACACATGTTATAACCGTCAACCTATATTTGCGTTTACGAGCGCTAGTAGAATCATTGTGCCCAGTGTTACCAATTCAAAAATAAAAATTGGCTGCGCTTAGCTGAGCTAACCCTGGATATGCAAAACGAAAGCTTGGTTTAGCCTGGTTAAGTCTTGGTTTCACTTCGTTAACCTTTGATTTAGATGTAATTATTATACTCAGGTATACAATCATCGTTAAGCTAGGTATGACGGCTGTACCTAGGTCGGTGACTAGACATGACTGTGATTAGGCTTGGGTAGGCACGCATCACTCGAAGATGCGATGCCTGCTGTGCCACAGGGAAAGCGCAAGTGCTAGACATGCCGCGAACACGCCTAGCGTCGAAGCACAAAAGGAGAGCGCGAACGCGGTCGCTACACTGATCTCGACAGTGCAACGCCTGTTGCATTCCGGACCCTCTCCAGTGAAGCAGCTCGCCGGGCGATATCCCCGGGGTGGTCAGACGTCGCTTGGCGACGACGACTCAAAGCCTCCAACTTCCGCGCAACGCTAAGATATAGTGCCTAGAAGTCAGAGAAGACGTCCTAGCCTTGCTCTCATCCATGGCCAAGCCAGAGAGAGGAGATTCCAGTTGTTGGGAAGGAAAGGTTGGGGTAAAGTGCAGCGCAGTAACTGTCTCTCAGCAGAGGACACCTCAACCGCGCTGCACAGGGGGTAGGCCAAGGTTGGCCAAGCTCTCACTGACTAGGCGAGCGCGGCGCGTCCTTAAGTCAGGCGACACACAGCTGCGGAGAGCGCATGCGCCAAGCCGCCGCCGGCTAGCGCACGCGGCGAGTCACGTGATGCGTTGCCATGGCTACGGCACAGCTGTGGTCAAATTCGCGGCGACGGCAAAACTTGGCTCGACGAGGTCACTAAAGCTTTGATGATGATGATGTGTTGTGTTTTGTGGCGCAAGGGCCAGGTAGTAAAGCTTTCGCTTTCAAAAAGAAACCACTAAATCCTAAGTTTTCGATCACTCAAAGAAGAAATTCTTTATTGACCAAAAACTATGGACTCAACAACGTTAACAAAGCACTTCTGTATTTACTTAGTAGAGAGAAGTGGTTATTTATTATGGGAAAGATTAGCACTGTCTTGTGCAGCCCTTGAGAGAGGCACGGCTCAGGACCAACTGGGAGGGGGAGAGTGGAGGGAAAGAAGATATATAGGAGAGGAAGTAGTTGCCACCGAGGCAGGGGCGAAGCAAACCGGTAGGCTGGAGTGGGACCGGCCGAAGCTGACAAATCAGTCATGGGCTTTCCTCCCTAGAAATTGCTCATTGACTGCAGGCACTTTCATTCACGGAATGATGTCTACTTCGTCTTGGTTTGTCGAGCACTCAGGGGGCAACTGTCTACTCGTACCGCTGGTTCCAGGCGGGCTTCCAGCGCTGCTGCCGATGCACACCTCCATCGTGCCGATCATTTGCGGACAGTTCGTAACTTGAGCCGTATTTACTAAGCCTTCGGAGTCCCGCTCGAACAGTTAAGATGGCATTCGTCATCTCTGTTGACGTTCTGTTCCTCCGATTACACATGATAATGTTCAGTTTACTTAACACGCGTTTGACCTCTGCGTTCGACCAGGGTGGCACCAGCATGGATATAGCAAGCCATGCTGCCCGAATCAACGTTTATAAACGTTGGCCCGAATGGCAGGCAATCTCTCCGGAGTGGCGGATGGATGTAGTTGCGACTCGCGGCAGCTAGAGGGGGGGCGCTACTGTAAGAGGAACCATTCAAAGCGTTGGGTGTGTTCCGCTGTTCGGCACCGTAGCACCTCGGTGACGTCAAGCGTGCACAGCGACGCTTTCTCGCAGAAATGAGTATAATTTTAAAAACTTCGACTCTTCAGAAATAAAACTGCAGAACCACCAAAAACCGCCGCGCAAAAAAAGCTAACAAGACTTAAAAACTTTCCAAATATCCTGCCTCCCGCAATACAATTTAGCTCGCTAAACAGTGTAAAAACCCACTATTTTTAGCGGAAAAATCGCTAATTTGGCAGCACTGCTTGTGCCCTACTTCGTCTTCAAGCACAATTTAACTACCGGCTCGGCTCCCCTACCTGCACTAGTCGCACAGACGTGTCAGTGGTCCGGCTCAGTTCTGCATTTAATAACGCAATGAAAGAAATAAAATAAAAATCCCCTCTTCAAACGCATGCTGCCTGTGTAACACGGGCACATTAGATTGCGATTCAGTCCGTTTGAATCTAGCTTTTCGATCGCGATTGGCGCTTTACACAAGCACGCGGTCGCAATTTTTTCATCCTAATATCGGCCTCGAAGCTCGATCGCGAGTGCCGTATCACATTAATGAGCCTCGGCAACTTCAAGAGGATTACACCGAGACATCACACCATGCGCCTTGAAGGCAAACTTTAGACAAACGTGTCCGGCAGTCACCGCATTATTCCACGTGCGAGGTGCGACCATATATCGTCTTTGGCGAGTCAAGAGTCCGTATAACGTGGATGTGCTAGAGTTCTCTGAGATGTTTCATACTTTTTGTAAAAAAAAAAAAATATGGAACGATGAAGAAAGCTTTCACTTTAAAGGGGCCCTGAACCACCACTCCGGCTTGGTGAAATAACACAGTCCGCGGGTAGCACATGCTGTTGTGAACATCTCGGCCAAGAACTGCTGTCGTACGCGGTCCGTGGAGCTCGCAAGCTGAGCGCGAAGTCACCTTTTTCTCAGATGCTGTCGTTTCAAAAAAACCCCATGGTCCTCGCTATTTTCTCTGTGCCTTATTTCGTCATAAAGCACACTCCAATACGCGGCTGCTATTGGTCGCTGCGCTCGGCTACACCGCGGCTGCCGCGAGGTGCCGCCACGAGTCCAGTGGCTAAGCGCACTGCGGCTCTCTGAGGACAGCCGCGTTTGGCTTACTTTTAGCGCGGCATAGGCACCAAATCGGAAATTTGAACTACGCGCCACGGTGATGTCTCCGCCGTAGCCTTCGCAGTGCAAGGCATTGGAGGAGGAAGGGGGAGCACGGCTGAGGCCGCGTTTGACTGCCGATAACTCCGCTTCTGCTGAACGCATTGAAGCACTTTTTGTGGCAAAGTGGTTCTGAAATAGCCTATCTTCACTTCTATTGTCTTTCTCCATTTCGATAAAAAGTGGTTCAGGGCCCCTTTAAAGACTGTTGTTCGCCGCTACGCGGTTCACGATTATCCAGCAACTTCTGACCGCGTCGAAAGAGCCGTACGGCGCTGGCGCTACGACCTCCAATAACCTTTCATTGTGGTAATGTATTTGTACTTGTTAGTGAAGACTAGTACAAAGGGGTGACAATGTGAGAAAGACGCGCGAGCAGTAAAAAAAAAAAAAGAAAGAAAGAAAACCCGAGAAGGACATTCTCAGACTGGCAGTGCTGCTCCCGCTACCATGCAGGCCTATTCGGAAACTGGAGAGTGACGTAACTACTGTGAATGTACCGTCAGCCTAAATTAAAACGCAAACAGGAAATAATTTATCAGAACGCCTGTTACGATTACTTACGAGTAACTGCGACGTGAATTGCTCAGTATCGGCTTTCTAAGCTGTTAGTGCACGTTCTGGAGTCTGAACTAAGCCGCAGTTACTTAATGCGGGCGAACGTGAAAACGGAATAACAACGCGTTGGAGGAGTTCCGCCATTGTTCGCGTTCGAATTTCTGCTGATGTCGCAGATCCCGAGACGCGCTCGCTGCCACCAAAGCCCCCGGAACAAACATCCAATAAAGGGTGGCCAAGCTCTCCTTTTTCGATGGATGGTGGACGAGCTAAGGCCATGCGAGAACAAACGGGAGTCAGAGAAACGACGATATGCCTGCTTCACGAGGCACCGCTCTAAAGGCTAAAAACCCTATGAACGCGATTTTGTGCGCGACGGCTTCGAGCGACGGATCGGGCCGTCGCTTGAACAGATCGCTCGGTCTTGTCGCGCGATCGCTCGGTTCTGCGAATCTAGAATTTGTCGCCCGGAAGTGCTACGAGCGACTAGCCAATAGCGCGAAGCCGGAACTGGATGTACATAACTCAAGTACTTCCGATTGTCGCACGGAACGAGCAAACAATTGAATTTTTATAGGTGCAAAGAACCTACTGAAAGACCTTCAGAAATATTTTATGCTGCTCTTTCGAGTAAAACACATCAACTTAAGTTAATAAAGCACGCTTCACGCTTGTTTCGGCGCCTATACTGCTGCCTCATACCGGTAACAATGGGGAGTCGTCGCTCGAAGTCAAGCGAACGCGACAGCTATCTCCATCGCGTCGCTTGTAGCTGTCGCGCGCAAGATCGCTTGCATGGGGTTTATACTTAAGGTGTGGTGAAGAGTCAGAGCCGTCGGTGAGTCATTTGTGCCTTGGCGCATTGCCAACCCGCCAGATTGGACGGCAACTTTTGGCGCACTGTAATAATTACGATGTCTCACCAACCAGCCTAAACAAAAGCAAGCGCGGTTTTGCATTTTATTTTTCTTGCGAGCACAGTAAAAGCGACCTTTTTTTTTTCCTTCCTCCCCATTTAATTTACAGCAAAACAAGAAAGTAGCGGGCGCCCAATCATAAGTTAGCCGTTCGAACTGCCTGAACGAAAGGTATCGGCGCGAACACTCAATATCTTCGCAGAAAAGATTATAGCATGTGCACGTGTGCGTATTGACAAGCGGCCGTTGCACTGAGGAGCAGGCCTCACGATCGTGCACCAATTTTATTAGGGCATTAATTTAGTACATTACGGTAAAAACAACTTTCAGGCGATTCGCGGAATCTTTCTGGTGTCTGCTGCTACGAATAATTTTGGCCTGCAACAACTGCGAAAGCGTAACAAATAAGTTTACGTGAGAAAACGACGTGAGACGGAATCCTTTCCCTTTTCACGGTGTGTGTATTTCTTGAGGAGAGAAGGGTGAGAGTGGCACCGTCGTATTAACAGCGCACTAAAAAAAAGTTTTGAGATGCGACAGAACCGCATTCAGCGTTTGACAGAAGGTGCCAAACTTATTTATATTTGTATGGGAATATAAAACAATAATAAACATTTGGCTTAATTTTGAAGCTGAACCGGCATAAATTTTGCCAGTAAATAATAAAAAAACGCGTTTTCTCATGCACCGTGACCGACAAGCACGCATTTTGCCAGACATAGCATGGGTATGTAGAGTTATTATCCCCTTAAAACCCCGCACCCACCCCCTTCCTCGAAGAATTTTTTTAAAATTTTGTGCAGGTGTAGTCTATTACATGACAGGCACTGGCCGAGATCCCGTCGTATGCTTCAAAAAATAGCTGCTCGCACAAACCGTAGGCGCAGTGGAAAGGATACAGCAGAAAACGAACGCGTTCTTCCCGCCGGCGGGAACGGCTCGCCGCGTTATACCGACAGAGAAAAGCGCAGGGACTGCGAGGAGGGGGGGGGGGGGGAGGAGAGGAGCGATGGCGTCACCTCCGGCACAGCGACCCTCCGCGCCACGCAGGTAATCCCCCTCCCATTCCCGTCCTCCTCTCCCTTCCGCACAACACAACGCAAGCGGGTCTGCCAACGAACGCGTGCGTCCTTGAACGCCGCATCACGCGTTGAGGCTGCCCAGCCGCTACACGCACGCGCCTTGTTTTGACTCTCGCACTCGCTTTCTACCCTCTCACACGCGCACTACCTGATACACGCCGAACGAAGACCTCTCGCACAGGAACGGCCAGAGAGCAGCGCCAGGCAGGACATAAAAGGAGATGGCACTGGCGAGGTGAACGCGACGATCCGTACAGCGCGAGAAACCCGACAGACGCGGCCCAGCCACTGCCCCCACGTGCGCTTCGTCCGAGCTCACGACACTCCGATCTCCATTACGGTAATGGTGGAACGATGCCCGAGACGGGCGGGCGTAATGGGTGTTCTGTTCTGGGCTGCTTCCCCCTCTCCCTCGCAGCTCTTCTCTACTCTCCCCCACTCGCTTCGCGCAAAAGAAAACGAAACTTTGCCAACCGAGATTGTGCGAAGACGCGCATCGAAGGCACGGCCGGTGCGCTCACAGACGCCTTTTCTCCGGTACTGAACGCCACACTCGGCTATCCGGCCTTCCGCCAGCGACTGGATCAGAGAAGTGGGGCGACGAGACGATGGTCCCTGTTCAGAGGTCGATAAACGAGTAGAAAGTGCCACTACTATGGCCGCCTCCGTGCGCCGCTCGGGAGGGGGGGGAGTCTTTATGAAAGGGTCGCAACTCATTTACATAGAGAGACGGAAGGAGATTATATCGTATATAACACCACTGGCTTGCCTGAGCAGTGGTGGTGTCAGCCATAAAATGTGCTGCACTACACTTTTGCATGCAGTAAGACACACGGCAGACGTGAGAGCAATTTGGTTGCAGCAGGATATTCCTCGAATGGTGAATTAAGACCAGGGCCACAAACTGTGTTCTGCAATGTCATCTCCTGAAAATATCTCGGTGACACAGAGCAGGAGCATTCTCTGTTTGTAGATGTTTCAATGCAAGTAGACGACAACAATGATCTCTTGCACCTCACTTTTCCGGAAAGAAATCTCAGCCACCTGGCTAAGTTCTTGACAACTACTTCAAATTTGGTGTACACAATACATGGCAAGCCAGACGGCTGGGTCGTTTATTACGGCCACAACATTCCTTACACAGTGCCACACCGAGGCTTTACAGTGCCCAATTCCATTACCACTGCACAGAGACGTGCATATTTCGCTTAATTAAAAAAATCATTTTGCGCTTACTGCTGTACTGTTATTGCTGAAATTTTATAGAAAGATACCATTTTGAAGACCACTTTTCAAGCATGATCAAAGACAACACTGCTTAGCAGCACTGAATGTGCACAGACTTGAGACTGCTCAAAAGTACCACTGTGGCAATGATACTACAGTCTTGTTTTAATACACCATGATATGCTCTCCGTTAGCCCTGCAGCTACATAACTTTGGGCCTTACCACCTGACACACAGTAATGCATACCAGAAAGGCTAGAAGTCTTAAACGGTGCATTAAGCAAGTTGGCCACGAGAGCCTCCAGTGTTTGGATTAGGCAAATAATGCACAAATGCAAGTAATGCAAGCAAAGTAATGAAGCATCTAGCAGCAATACCGTGTTGATATTAATGCTTTCTGCAAAAGGTGTTTCTGTGCAAACGCAACAGTTCTTATTAAAGACTTGACCAGAAAAAGAATAACTGAACGCATCAGTTGTTTAGGAACGTTAATGATACCCACTGTGTTACAACAATCAATGGTGGCATGAGATCTCAAAGTTCCTCCACTATTTTCTTAGCTGAAATTTGCCGCACGATGACGCTGTCAGTGAAAGTATACTTTGACATTGCACAGGTATACTCAAAATACTCAAATTCCAGTTACGATATATATATATATATATATATATATATATATATATATATATATAAACGAGAAGAAAGGGGGTTAACCGAGGGGCCCGATATTTATTAGTCATATAATGAGAAGCCAACAAACATTGATTCCGGCAACATTGATGCCTTCAGGTAGCATATGTGGGTTTATTGACCAGTTGCCTTCACCCGAAAAAGATCACGTTCTCGTGACGCCTGCGGCAAAAAAGACGTTCCACGTCCGCCGCCAAGGTCTGTGAGTGGGGGCGCTGGCTAACACTCCCAGGGTTCTACTAGTACACATAAATACCCAAGAAAGTGGATGGGGAAACGCCGCCGCGGTAGCTCAATTGGTAGAGCATCGCACGCGACATGCGAAGGTTGTGGGTTCGGTTCCCACCTGCGGCAAGTTGTTTTTTCATCCACTTTAATTTCCATTAATTTATCATTACTTTATTTCATTTATTAAGCACATGCAATTTCCCCTATGTTGATCTTGGTGTCAGTGTTTGTTGGCTTCTCATTATATGACTATATATATTGACACGTGTACTTATATTTATCGGGCGACCACGTTTCGCCGCCGAACAAATCTTATCGCACAGCGCGGGACGCGCTTGCATGTATCCGAAGTTTCTGGAAAGTTATCGATGCTTCTATGCGTAGTCTGTTGTCGCCGAACCTTGTGTTATCTGATTTATTCGCCTGACGCGAATGGTGTAGAAATTTGTGGAAGGCACGCGGGTCCGAACGATTAGTCTGGAACATTCGACGACTGCTCTATAAAAGCCGACGCGCTTGACCCGCAGATCAGATTTTCGACGATCGCCGACTGTGTTCGCCGCTATCGTTGTGCTTTAAATGTACCCTGTTTTGTGGGCACAGGTTCGCCCAATAAAAGCTAGTTTGTCTTTCACAGTACTGCTACTGTGTTCTTTAACGTCACTACCACGTGACATCTGGTGGAGGTGCTTTTGGTCCATGTACCGCACGCCCCCGACAAGCCGTGATCCAAGCCCGGACCATAAAGAGAGCACCAACGTAGTCACGGACCATCGAGTAAGCCGTCGTCTACAACAGCTGCCCCCGGAGCACGGACTTCTGCCTGAGAAGACCAAGAAGAGTGTGGCCAAGACAACCACAATGGCTGCCCCAGTCTCACCCATCGTACTTCAACGACCCAGAGAGCCCCCTACCTTCCGTGGAGCTACGTCGGAGGATCCTGAAACCTGGCTCGAAACCTTCGAAAGGATCGCGACCTTCAATAGCTGGACCTCTGAAGATAAGCTCCGACACGTGTACTTCTCCTTGGAAGATGCCGCGAGGACTTGGTTCGAGAACCGGGAGTCCACCCTAGCAACATGGGACCTGTTCCGCAGTAACTTCCTGAGGACGTTCACGAGCGTTGTCCGAAAAGAAAGGGCCGAAGTTCTGCTGGAAACCCGAGGCCAACTACCTAATGAGACCATCGCTATCTTTACAGAAGAGATGACCCGTCTTTTCCGGCACGCCGACCCGGAAATGTCCGAAGAGAAAAAAGTGCGTTTCCTGATGCGAGGCGTAAAGCAAGAACTTTTCGCCGGACTAATCCGAAACCCACCGAAGACCGTAGCCGAGTTCGTGACAGAGGCTACGACGATTGAGAAAACGTTAGAAATGCGCACTAGGCAATATAACCGCCAAGTGCTCACGCCTCAGTGCGCCGTCCAAGCGCTGGGCTCCGTTGATCTCCAAGAGACCATAAGGGCCATTGTGCGCGAAGAACTCCGCAAGGTCTTGAATTCGTCGCAGCCTCAAGTAGCCTCGATTGCTGACATCGTGAAAGATGAGGTTCAGCGATCACTGGGAGCTCCTGAGGTGCAACCTGAATTACCGCAGCCCCAGCCAGAAGCGATGACCTACGCCGCCGTCGCACGCCGTCAAGGGCCCCCGCCGCGACCGCGCCAGGGCCCTGTCACGCCACAGTTCCGTCGTCCGCCGCCGCCGCCGCCGCCAGCACGACCACCCGTCGCCCAGCGCACCTACGCGAGGAAGACGAACATTTGGCGCACCCCCGACCACCGCCCGCTCTGCTACCACTGCGGCGAAGCCGGCCACGTCTACCGACGATGCCCATACCGGGAGATGGGACTGCGAGGTTTCGCCGTCAACGCTCCGCGCCCGCAGCAAGGTGAACGCCCTCGCGATATCGCCGACTACCTCGCCGCCACTCAGTGGAACCCTCGACGACCATCCCGTTCGCCGTCACCAGGCCGCTACCTGTCGCCGCAGCGCCGACCATACAGCGGCCCAGCCCGGGGCCGCTCTGCGAGCCCATATCCGGAAAACTAAAAGCAGCAACCGATGGAGGTGCGGTTGCTGTTCGTCGAACTGACGAAGATCCTCCGCCGACGACGAAAACGACGAAGAAACTATCTCGACGACCTAATGAAGACACGCCGCAGTCCCGACGAAGTCAGCAAACCAAGTCTACACCGACGAAAGACGACTTGACGACGCGATGTTCCAGTTTCAGTTCAACACGACGCAGCCGTGATCCGACGCCAAGACCTAACTGCAACGCGAGACAAAGAACCACCGACCTCGACGTGCTTCTCGACGGCCACGCAGTTACCGCCTTAGTGGACACCGGTGCTGATTACTCCGTCATGAGTGGACACATCGCCGCCCAGTTGAAGAAGGTTAAGACTGCATGGGAAGGCCCTCAAATTCGGACCGCTGGAGGACACCTGATTACGCCGACTGGACTCTGCACGGCAAGAATTACCGTTCATGACCGGACTTACCCAGCACCTCCACCAGATGTCACGTGGTAGTGACGTTAAAGAACACAGTAGCAGTACTGTGAAAGACAAACTAGCTTTTATTGGGCGAACCTACCCCGCCACCTTCGTTATCCTCCAGCAGTGTTCACGCGACGTCATTCTCGGCATGGACTTCCTAAACCAACATGGCGCAGTCATCGACTTGAAGTCGAAGTCGATAACCCTGTCTGAAGATCAAGCGATACCACCGGAGAGCCCTCGTAGTCACCACGCCTTGAGTGTGCTCGAAGATCAAGTGAGCATCCCGCCTCGCTCCAGCATTGTTATTTCGGTCGGCACCGAAATACCCGCTGACGTAGAAGGTGTCATCGAAGGCGACCAACGTCTACTGCTAGACCGTGAAATTTGCGTCGCAAGAGGGATCGCTCGACTCCACGGAGGGAAAACGGAAGTGATGCTAACCAACTTCAGCCAAGAGTTCAAGCACATCAGCAAGGGCATGACAATCGCGTACATCGAGGAAATTGTGGAAACGAGCAATGCCTTAGTCCTCACAGATTCGGCCGCATCTACCCCGCCGACCATAGTCCCCGAACCAGACTTCGACGTAAATCCAAGTCTCCCCATAAGCAAGCAGCAAGAGCTCAGAAGTCTTCTCCGACGATACAAGGACTGCTTTTCGACTTCATCAAAGATTCGACAAACACCAGTTGCAAAGCATCGCATAATAACCGAAGAGTGCGCTCAACCACTCCGCCAGAGCCCTTACCGAGTTTCGACGCGAGAACGTGAAGCTATTAGGCAACAAGTCGACGAAATGCTCCGCGACGACATCATCCAGCCGTCGAAAAGCCCTTGGGCATCCCCTGTGGTCCTGGTAAAGAAAAAGGACGGAACCCTGCGTTTCTGCGTCGATTACCGTCGTCTGAACAAGATTACGAAGAAGGACGTATACCCCCTCCCACGAATAGACGACGCATTGGATCGGCTCTGCAACGCTAAATACTTCTCGTCGATGGATCTCAAGTCTGGCTACTGGCAAATAGAAGTCGACGAAAGGGATCGCGAAAAGACCGCCTTCATCACCCCAGACGGCCTCTACGAGTTCAAGGTTATGCCATTCGGACTGTGCTCGGCGCCTGCAACGTTCCAGCGCGTCATGGACACGGTTTTAGCAGGATTGAAGTGGCAGACCTGTCTCGTTTACTTGGATGACGTCGTCGTCTTCGCCGGAAATTTTGACGATCACCTTAGGCGGCTTGCAACAGTACTAGAGGCCATCAAATCATCAGGGCTAACTCTGAAGCCAGAAAAGTGCCGCTTCGCTTACGACGAGCTTCTGTTCCTAGGCCACGTCATCAGCAAATCCGGAGTACGCCCCGACCCGCAGAAAACAGCTGCCATCGCAAAGTTCCCGCAGCCCATTGACAAGAAGGCAGTGCGTAGATTCCTTGGCATGTGTGCCTACTACAGGCGCTTTGTCAAGGACTTTTCACGCATCGCTGAGCCGCTAACGCATCTAACCAAATCTGATGTCGAGTTCAAATGGCAAACGGCGCAGGCCGACGCATTTCAAGAACTAAAACGACGCATGCAGTCGCCGCCGGTACTCGCACATTTCGACGAAGACGCCGATACCGAAATCCACACTGACGCCAGTAGCCTAGGCCTCGGTGCCGTCCTAGTCCAGAAGAAAGACGGGCATGAACGGGTGATATCTTATGCTAGCCGGTCGCTGTCAAAAGCGGAAGGCAATTATTCTACGACTGAAAAGGAATGCCTCGCCATCATTTGGGCTACAGCAAAATTCCGCCCATATCTATATGGCAGGCCATTCAAAGTCGTCAGCGACCATCACGCGTTGTGTTGGCTAGCTAACTTGAAGGACCCTTCAGGACGGCTGGCGAGGTGGAGCCTCAGACTGCAAGAATATGACGTCACGGTGATCTACAAGTCCGGACGAAAGCACTCCGACGCCGACTGCTTATCGCGCGCCCCCATCGATCCCCCGCCGCAAGACGACGAGGACGACGATGCCTTCCTTGGGATAATAAGCGCGGAAGACTTCATTAAACAGCAACGAGCCGACCCGGAGCTAAAAGGTCTCGTCGAGTATTTGGAAGGGAACACCGACGTTGTCCCTAGGGTATTTAAGCGCGCGTTGTCTTCGTTCACGCTACAAAACAACCTGCTCGTGAAGAAGAACTTCTCGCCAGTCCGCGCCAGCTACCTTCTTGTTGTACCGTCAGCGCTGCGTCCAGAAATATTGCACGCCCTACACGACGATCCAACCGCTGGGCACCTCGGATTCTCCCGGACGCTGTCGAGAATACAGGAAAGGTATTACTGGCCGCGTCTGACCGCCGACGTCGCCCGTTACGTCAAGACATGCCGAGACTGCCAACGACGCAAGACACCACCGACAAGGCCAGCAGGATTACTACAGCCGATCGAACCTCCTCGCCGACCATTCCAGCAGATTGGGATGGATTTGTTGGGGCCGTTTCCGATATCAACATCCGGGAATAAGTGGATCGTCGTGGCGACGGACTATCTCACCCGTTTTGCTGAAACTAAAGCTCTACCAAAAGGCAGCGCCGCCGAAGTGGCGAAATTTTTCGTCGAGAACATCCTGCTGCGACATGGTGCCCCAGAAGTCCTCATCACAGACAGAGGAACGGCTTTTACAGCAGAGCTCACCCAAGCCATTCTGCAGTACAGCCAGACAAGCCACAGGAGGACAACTGCCTACCATCCGCAGACGAATGGTCTTACAGAGCGCCTGAACAAGACCCTCGCCGATATGCTAGCAATGTACGTCGACGTCGAACACAAGACGTGGGACGCGGTCCTGCCGTACGTAACCTTTGCGTACAACACGGCGGTGCAAGAAACAACACAGATCACGCCGTTTAAGCTGGTTTACGGCAGGAACCCGACGACGACGCTTGACGCCATGCTGCCCCACGTAACTGACGAAGAGAATGTTGACGTTGCTAGCTATCTCCAGCGTGCCGAGGAAGCCCGACAGCTCGCCCGCCTGCGAATCAAGAGCCAGCAGAGGACCGACAGTCGACACTACAACCTCCGACGACGCTTCGTCGAGTACCAACCTGGCGACCGTGTTTGGGTCTGGACCCCGATACGCCGACGAGGACTCAGTGAGAAACTACTCCGACGCTATTTCGGACCGTACAAGATCATCCGACGTATGGGCGCACTGGACTATGAGGTCGTGCCAGATGGCATTTCGCTGTCACAGCGGCGCCGCTCACGACCTGAAATTGTCCACGTTGTGCGACTCAAGCCGTACCACCAGCGTTGACGAACTTTGGGACTTCGCGTAACTTTCTTTTGGACTTTGTTTCTTTTCGTTGTTTTGTTACTTACGTTTAATAAGTGTCCTTTTGTGTTTCGCTCTTATTGTAGCATCGGGACGATGCTTTTTAAGAGGGGGGTATTGACACGTGTACTTATATTTATCGGGCGACCACGTTTCGCCGCCGAACAAATCTTATCGCACAGCGCGGGACGCGCTTGCATGTATCCGAAGTTTCTGGAAAGTTATCGATGCTTCTATGCGTAGTCTGTTGTCGCCGAACCTTGTGTTATCTGATTTATTCGCCTGACGCGAATGGTGTAGAAATTTGTGGAAGGCACGCGGGTCCGAACGATTAGTCTGGAACATTCGACGACTGCTCTATAAAAGCCGACGCGCTTGACCCGCAGATCAGATTTTCGACGATCGCCGACTGTGTTCGCCGCTATCGTTGTGCTTTAAGTGTACCCTGTTTTGTGGGCACAGGTTCGCCCAATAAAAGCTAGTTTGTCTTTCACAGTACTGCTACTGTGTTCTTTAACGTCACTACCACGTGACAATATATATATATATATATATATATATATATATATATATATATATATATATATACACACACACACACACACACACACACACACACACACACACACACACACACATTGGGTGTGTGAATGCCTAAATTCATTTTGTAGCAATTTTTGGAGCATATAAGAATACTGGAGCACTTTGGAGCAGACAAAGTTTTATTTTAGAGCTGTCTGTAGCACATACATGTTGTTACTGAAACAGTTTGGAGCATGAAAATTTAATTCAAGGAATTACTATAGTTAAGTTGGGTAACAATCACAAAAACTTGCATTTTGCAGAGTTAGAGCGCTGTTGAAAAGTAGCCTAATGGAATTTTTGCTATTTTTTAGGTATTAAAAGTGCTCGTGAAGTGACCGGAGGTGTTCTCCAAAATAAGTGAAGAAGCAAGGGTTAATGAATGCTTATTTTTTTTTTAGGCATTTCTAGGTAACGGGGCAACTCGGACTAACTTTTACCAAGAGTCTGCACATGACAGAATTTGCTTCTAAACTCACTAGAAGCACCTAGAAATCTGGAGTTCATACTGAGTGATTAGGTATAAGCCCCTGAATAAGCTACAGAGTGACATTCTCCCTTCTCTCTTGGTTTCTCCTTTTCAGAGTCTGCTCCCTCCTCGCTCTCAGTTTGCACTTTTTGTTAGCGGCGATCGCACAGCGCAGCAATGCGATCAACAATATATGAGGAATTCCGACTGTGAAGCTGCACAACACAATCAAGAGCCGACTTGTCACCAGTACGAGTCAAAACAAAAGGCGCTGCTGGCAGCGTGCGTTTCCGTGGAAGCTGTGCAAGCACAATCATGCGATTCCATTCCACAAACAGGGAGATGCGGATAAGCACCAGGCGTCCTCCCCTGCCCTCGCTCGCGACTAAAGTGGCAGCTCAAAATAATGTCGCTACCTTTAGCTTTATTCAGGAGGCTTAATTGGGCCACTGGTGGCCAAAATAGGAAAGTTATCGTAAATACCCACGTATAATACAAGCCCGCATATAGTACGAGGTAAAATTTTTGGGACACGAAAGGGGAAAAAAAGTTTTATCCCCATATAATAGGAGTTAAGAAAGCTTGAGGAAAACATTTATTTAAATTGCACTCCGCACTTCAATCACTGTCTTCCTCATCTGTGCTCTTTTCGGATAGTTCTTTGTTGGACATATCTTCCCAGAGGTACTAATCCTTTGTGTCATCGAGCGCATTCAAGATACCGCACTTTTTGAATGCGTGACGTACAAGGTCCTCTGGTATGCTGGCCCATGCATCCACAATCCACTTGCATAGCGTGAATGGCGAAGCCTGCTTCAGCCGCCTGATTGCCGTCACTGCAGGCTCACCTGAACGCATCCAATCTGCGTAACACCGCTTGACCACATCCTTGAACGGCTTGTTCACGCAAACATCTAAAGGCTGCAGCTGAGACGTCACCCCACCCGGGATAACGACGAGTTCATTGCCGGATTCAGGCAAGTCTCTTCACTGAGTCAACCAAATGGCAACGAAATGCGTCCAGCACGAGGATGGACAGGAATGACAACAGTGCGCCAGGCCGCCTACACCAGACGGACTTTATCCAGTCGAGCACAAGATTCTCGTTGATTCAGCTTTTCTCACGGCACCTCATGACCACATTTTTTGGCAGCTCCTCACCTTTAGGCACTGTCTTGCGCGTGAAGATGACATAAAACGGAAGCTTGCGTCTGTCTGCCGTGCACAAAAACATGACGGTAACTCGCATTTTCTCGTTGCCGGTGGACCAGACATAAACTTCTTTAGAGCCCTTTTCGAGCACGATGAGGGGCAATGGCATGTCCAGATAAACCGGCGTTTGGCCAGCATCGCCGATTTGCCCTAGCTGGAAGTTTTGGACTTGCACAGCGAAATAATGTGGTGCTGGAAAGCCGCAAGCAGCTCTTCGAACGATTTGGGCAGCTTTTGCGAAATCGAAGTTCAGCGGCGTAAGGAAAAACCAGCATAAATCCAGTGCTTGCTCGCTTTGAAGGCAGAGCTTGGTAGCTCTTTTTCTCTTGCAAGCTCCTTAGCTTTTGCCTGCATAAGCTCCACGCTCACAGCTAGATGCGCGGCTCGCTGTTGGCATACGAATTCCGTCAGGGCGAGTTCGTTTTCCAGGAATGTCCCACTCTTCGGGCCACGAAAGCTTCGTCACGTTCCGCTGCATGCGAAAAGGGCTTCCTTCTGTCGACGCCATCCGCAAATGCTTCCCTCGTTGACACCAAACTGCCTCCCAGCTGCACTGTTGCCGATGTCCTGTGCGACTAAAATAACCTTTCTCTTGAAAGCAGCCAAGTACTGTTTTCGTGGTCCAGACATCTTGGTCCTTCAATGCAGAAGCGTGGTTTGCACGTGTGCTGCCAAGGTGCGCACTCAACAATAATGACGCAATGCTGTAGTCACGCAGCAATAACAAAACCAAGCCGTAGCCATGCAGCAATAAGGAAGTCAAGCCATAGCCACGCAGCAATAGCGAAACCAAAACTTCTAGCCCAAACTTCTGACTGAAATTTTTGTTCGAATCCACAATAGTACGAGGCAAAAATGTGGGATGCCAATAATAGGCAAAAAACATCGTATTATACGCGGGTTTTTATGGTACTTTCACATGTGCTCCAAGACCAGCAGCACAACACCCTTCACCGCACCAGCAATCTTTTGCTGATGACTTCCAAAGCCAAAGCTGCCAATCTGGTACAGCGCGGTGCAATTTCAGCCATTTTTCCACTTTCGGCACAATCTGCCTCGGCAATTTGCTTGAGTATAAAAATGGTGCAATTGTCGCAGGATTGTCACCCCTGTAAATATTGAAAACATCCCCCACCTGACTATGCAACATAAAGACACAATGCGCAAGTTGTACCTTTGTTACATAAGCTGCGGGTACAGATGACTTATACAACTTTTGTTACTTAAACATTGATGAAATTGGCCCTCACTGAATAATTAAAATCAACTGGTTGCCATGGATAAGCCAACCCAAATGATGTCCTTAATGGCTACAGTGTCTGTCTTTGTGGTGCCAGGGGACAGAGAATGCATTGAAGACACATTATCTCTCCCCCCAAATTCCAATTTCTGGCCTGACCTAGGCAGATTTGCAAGCGAAAATGGCAGCTCTATATGATTATTACGTTTACTCGATTCTAAAGTGCACCTTTTCTTCCCTAGAAAATTGGTCAAAAAATTGTGTTTGCAGTGTAGTCATATACAAAACTGAAACCGTGCTCAAAAGCCCACCATGAGGGCCAGCGTCATAACTGTTGCCACCACAAGATCATGAAAGAACAAGTTCTTGCTTTGACGTGCCACTTTTAGTTTGTGGTTACAAAAGCACATTCAAAAGATAAGTTACTTTACATGCTAAGCTAGTGGTTAAAAAGTCATGTCGCATATTTCGACATTCCAGTGGACCAAATGTATCGGAGGATGAATTAGCAGAGCGGTTAGTCAAGGCAGGGACCACCGTCCTGTTACGATGGTTTTGGAGTTGTTTGATCAATGTAATATGTCCAACATGCGATGGATTGCATGGAAGACGATATGCTGTAGTCCACAGTCAGCGACGAAGTGCTGTCTCAGGCTGCCAACAATGGACATTAACTGTAAATACATTTACATTCAGTGGTGTTCAACAGTGCTGGTTTCATCCTTTTTTGATTGCCAGAACAGGAGGAATGCTACATTTTTCTTGTTAAAGCAAAAATCGGGTGTGCATTAAACTTTGACTTTAACCCATAAAAATTGAATGCATGTTAGATTCAGAGGCATGTTAGAATTGGGTACATATTGCTGAATTAAGCTATATTTTGGCATGTTTTCTGCCTTTGTCATAATTCGACCCTCTGGATAAGTTAATCTAATTTCACCAGTCCCATCACAGTTAAATTAATCGTAGTTGACTTTTCTCTAACTTGGACGAAAAACATGAAGCGAGGAAGCAACAGCAAAACTAGCAACTAAATGGTGTTAGGACTATTGATATACCTCTATGGTATTATTAACCACTTGGTCAAACCACAATCACCAGTAGGCTACAAACAAGTAGAACTTGCTTGACACAAATTTTGTTCTTGCCTTCGTTTTGAAATAAGGGTGCAAGAATTAAGCTGGAAAAGCAGTTAACACTGAGCTCATGTACGTGGTGAAATCGCCAACTGAATTAGTTTGCAACAAACAAACAAAACCGAAGCAGCTGCACAAAGCATGCTTGCACGATTTTTCCTACACCAACGGAAGCACTTATCACCTCTCATCCTCAATGGACCATTATGCTACTGATACCACACCGACGTCTAACATGACCACTGCAAGAACTATCAGATCATGCAGCAAAGCCCGCAATATGCAAAATATGCCTCAATCCCCAGCTGTGGCACAATCGCTATACTAGAAAAGGCAAAACAAATTTCGGAAGCATGCTTCTCAGATGGGTGCTCCAAAACAAACGTCACAATGTTCTTCATGAAAGCAGCTTTTCATTTAAAATGCAATCGATCCACTTGTCTTGCCACGTGGCTTTTTGTATGCTCACTTGTACAGTGTGTATTTGCAATTTGCGTTGAGAAGTTTCTGCAGGACACCAAGCTTGACGAGCGGCTCTAGTAAGGCAACTGTCTCATATACATAAGCACTGATCACTTCTCTTATAATCATCATCATCTACCCCAGTACTTTCACTCCCCTTCCCTCTTCCCCAGTGCAGAGTAGCAGGCTAGAGCGCACCAGCTCAGGTCGACCTCTGTGTCTTTCCTGTCAATAAATTCTATTCCATTCTAATATGCAATTTGCGTTTAGGAGGGCTCTTATTGAGCACGGTGGTGATTACTCATACCTAAGTGTAGACTACGTCATCATATATACCGACAGAGTGCTCACGAGATGTGCGAAGCTTAAAAATGGAATCCCCGCTTAACTGCTGTGTTTCCTACAATCGCCAGCTATCGTGACAATATTTGGAAAGGCGATATGTCACGTCCAATGGCATTACCTCACGGGCTCGGCACTAGGCGATGAGGATTCAAGAAAGGGGCTACAAAATGTGACGACAGCAGACTAACTGGGTCAACATTTCAAAGCAACACCAGGGTTTGGTTATGACAGATGCTGTAATGGAAGGCTCCAGATTGATTATGACCACCTGGGGATCCTTTAACATGCATCTAAATCTAACTTCGCAATTGTTATCTCTCTCCCCCCCCCCCCCCCAAGTGCAGCCACCCCATGACCAGGGGTCAAACCCACATCCAGGGGTCAAACCCAGGGGTGACCTCCTGTTCAGCAACAAAACACCATAGCCACTGCATTGCCACAGCGAGTGAAATGAGAGAAGCAGAAAATTTGTGCTGTTTACACAGAAAAGATAACTTCACAAAAAGAGAGAGAGAGAGGAACAAGCTAATGATGTGCAGCGAGGTGGTTAGACCACAAATCCATTATAAAGTGAACAGTTCGACAAGAGCTCCTCTGATCAGGTATCGGGTTAATAAAACAAAATTGCAATATGGGTTCCGAAACGGTGAAGCTAATTTTGACACTGTTAGTGACCGTAATTTTGTTTTATTAAGGCTACCAATTACAACCAAGGCATTGAAGCACACGCAAAGAGTACCCCCTCTCTCCCCCACTCATGGTTCGTGGCCCTGCTTGTTACTGGTTCCTGGGAAACTAACAAAAAAAAAATTTATAGAGGTCTAAAAAAAAATTCCAACAACACAGTGTCAAGAAGTTCTGCTGTGGCACCTGCACTTGTGGGAAACACTAAAATTGACGACGAGATATCATAAGAGTTTGTTGCTAGCTGGTGTTTCCAAATTTCGTGTTGTATTACTATGGCCCTCCCTTCTGTATGCGTAGCTGCAAACACTAAAAATGATCACGATATATCAGTAGAATTTGTCAGTGGGTGTGTTTCCCATTTTTCCTTTGCATACATACCACTTCCCTTCGTAATGTGTGAATACTGAAGGTAAACAAACAAATAAATAGTGTATGTCTTCTAACCTTGTTCCAATTGTGTCTCTCGATATTAATGGACGAGTCCTCACATATTCTGGGAATTTCACCTCGCATTCCTTTATTATGCACAAAAAAAAAGGAAACTGCAGTAACATGCAGTGACCTCATGTAACATGCTTCTGAAGTTCAGCCACCACCCACCAGGTGCCACTGCTACCATAGTCATGGACAGATGCGTTGAGCACAAGCTGCATTTCACACTGCCCTAATGAGTATTCTGGTGTAATGGGGTGACATGTGCTGCAGGATGGGGTCTATACGCTGCAACCCCTTTCAAACTAAAACCACAGGCACATAACACATCCTTCGAAACTTGCATCTTCACCACCATGAGCAGGAAACGGAAGCTGTTGGTTCTTTACGGTCAGTCAAAGCGATGTCTGCAGTGATGACGGCAGGTTTTGCAACTTCGAATGCGACACAGCAGCATGATAGCGATGCAGCAAGGACATAGTTGTGAAAAGGGAAACTCGAAGGCACCAACCTGCTGCCCACTGCCCTTTTCTAGTCGATCCATCATCTCTTCAAACTGTAAAGGGATGATTTCCATTTTTTTTGCCTGCTGTGTGAGCCACTTTTCATCCTCAGAGTCCATGTCATAGTCCGGGATGTCCTGATCCATCGCAAATGCTGTGCAAGAAAAGAAACTCTGGTTACTTAGGCCAACACAGGCTATAGAGGGCAGTTTGCTGTAAATACGCCAAACACATAACAAAATAATTTATGGGCCGAGAGAAAGAGGACATTGCACTCAAATATCCACCGCTTGCAAACACAAATATGATTCCAATCTTTTACTTGTGGTTCTTAAGAGGAAACTTTAGCTCATTACCCAAAACATTTTCGTTCTAAAATTACTGCAAAGTTCACAGTTGCATTCAGTATAAGATCTTAGCCCAGAACATGTCCTACAAGTAAGTCTGGTTTGTATATTGTACATACAATAGTTTTTGATTATGCAAACTTCTGTAGAAAAGCATAAGCTGAGAAAAACGACTTCAAATTTTTATAAACCTTCCACCGCATTCTCATTGCACGTATGGTCACTAAAATTAAGCTAGAATGTGTATGGGGCCTTCTTCTGCTCTGTTATGTGGCAACAGCATCTAGGTTCCATTTATTCCTAGCCACTTTTCAATTCTCAAGCACCCTGGCTCTCCGAGAGCCTTTGACAAGCACTGCTGGGTGTTCCATTCTAGGTAGTTCATTGGAGTAAAATGGTCCAATAATGTAGCCACTTGTCCGTGCCTAGTGATGTGGCCATAAATAGGAGAGGGAGGGTCGCTGCCTTTATCACCTATTGTGCATGGCTGTAAAGAGTGCACGCATCTGTAGGCATGCGACTATGCAGCCTGACAATCCTACAATTTGTCAGCATTTATCATTGCATTAATTCCCTCAAACATAGTGTGCAATGGGATAAGAAATAAAGAGGCTATGCCAATACAGCACACTGGAAGCAAACTATGGTGTAAGTCCGCACACCATTATTTAGCTGCACAATAGCTCTCATAGAAGTATACAATCCTGATAAAGCTGCACTTCGGAGACAGACTACTGTACTTATGCTGTTGCAAAACAAACGGGAGGAGCATGATCAATGACACAAATGCAGTGAAATCTTATTTACATTGGTGTGTGTGTGTGTGTGTGTGTGTGTGTGTGTGTGTGTGTGTGTGTGTGCGTGCGTGTGCGCACGTGAAAGTTGGCTTAATGTAAGCCCAAAGGTAGGCTTTAGTTTATTTGTGGTTAGAACACCCCAGTAACAAGCACTGTGCTAGTGAGCTGAAGACTATGGTATGCTCCATGGCCTTCCATGAATGCTCACCTATCCTTACACCTCTGCTCCGCTTTCCCTTTCCAAGTGCAGCATGGCAGCCAGATTGTCACTCAGCTGTCAACCATTCCAAAAGATTCGGTAGTCAGTTTCCGTTGAATCAGCTTAGGTGGGACTCACGCCTCACTCTTCTAACTGTGCATTGCTTGGGCCATGAGAGTAAATTGTGAAAGAAACCTCTCAAGGCAGCACAAGGTCTGCATGTACTCGCGTTTCCTCCGGTTAGGGTTCAGCAGTTTCTTTTCATATTGCCTTCCAGTGTATTCTACCCACAGCAAGCCTCTACTGTTAATGAATTAATTAACACTTTGAGGGTCAATGTTGCAAATATATGGTGCCGTGAATAAGTCTCAAATGGTTGATGCCATGTATTTACAAGTGCCATTTGTATGTTTGAAAAATGTGCCAATTTTTCAACTCTTTCTTGCACAGCAAGTGCTGCCACCTTGTGTGGATGCAAGGGGCTAACTTTTTTTTTTTCTCCATGGTTTTTTTGGTTTTCATTCCACAGCATAACACTGACTTTTTAGCGACCACTCGCGCATCCACAGATGCGAGGGCACGTGGCGGTTAATTCTGGTTTTGCCTCGCAGGCTGTTTCTGTTCATTGAGCTCATAAACACCGATGTCTATGTGGTTTCTTATCTCTCAAAGAGTATGCACTAGATGCCCACTCGTCTGTTACTCACATGGGTGCGATTACATCTGTTCACGGTCGGGTGCTGGTACATACAAATGATGCCGCCTTGTACAATCAACGCTGCCATGCTTGCATTTCTTTTTTCAAGACTTGGCTCGCAAAAACCAATTTTTTTCATTGCTCACATACACAGTTCGATTACGCTATGGGCGTGTGCGCTGGCTACAGTGCTGCAAGTATGCGGAGCAGCGATACTTCCGATGTGGACTACTACCCAAGTGCCAAATCAGAATATATCTATTTATGGAAGTATATATTTATATCTATAAGTATTTATGGACGCCCATTTATATTCATGAATAAACAATGCAGATATTGGAAAGCATCTTTGTCACTTTAGGGTCACTCTAAAAACTTGCGGTGAATTTTTTTTCTAAATAGGCTGCGGCCTCGAGAACCCGTCAAGTGACCACAGGTGTGAGCTGAAATGCCAGCTGTGCGGCAAAGGCCACGCCCTAGGAGATCCCAAGTGCCGAGAACTCTTCCGCACTCCCTACGAAGTTAAGAAGCGACAGTGGGAGAAGATGGGACAAGCAACGACGACTGGTGGGGGACATCAGAGTCGACAACGCGAACCCAAAGAGGGAAAAGACTTCAAGTTCCGCGAGGACTCTTTCCCAAAACTGGAAGCAAATCAGAGCAGACCATCGCCGCCGCCCAAAGGACGCTCCGGTTCCCGTGCCAGGAGCCAGTCCAGGGGGCGCTCGAGCTCAAGGGACCCTGCCAACCCATGGAGACGAGGTAGGAGCAAGGAGCGTAAGGGTGTGAATTTCGCGGGCAAGGTCTCCCAGGAAAATAATCAGAGGGATAAACGGGACGAGGAAATTGAGAAATTAAAGAAAATGGTCGAAAAATTAACGGGGATAGTCGATTCGCAACGGTCCGAAATCCAAAACTTAAAGAAATCACAGAGGCAGGCAACCCCTCCTCCGCAACAACCCATTAGACAGATGACTCCCCCAGCGGCACGTCAACAGCCGCAAGGAGAGGATAAGATGGTCACAGAGGCGTCCCTCCCGCCACCAACGAAACGCAAAATTCAAGACGCCGACCCTATTCAGGCTATAGAAAAAAGGGTCGAAAATTTGGTAAGATTAGAGGCCAAGATGAATGAATTTATGAACCATATCAACATCCAAATTCAAACTGTCCTTGGGGCAGTTCAGAAACAGGCCGAGGAATGCCAAAGGCTAAGGAATGAGATGGTCGCCATGAACGGGTGGCAACAGAATATGGAGCAGATCGTCACGCAACTGCAAAATGGCCAGGCGCGCAAATGAAAATCAAATCTGGCATTGGAACTGTCGCGGCTTCCGGCGCAAGCGGTCGATTCTGCAACAGTACCTTCCGCTATTAGATGAGACTCCGTTGGCGATTGCCCTCCAGGAAACTGGAGGACCCGCAAAACTGTCAGGTTATCAGGCATTTCATAGTGGCAGGGGGGAGAAATCCTCGGTCACAACACTCGTGAAAAGAAATATCGCGGCCATTGAACACGATTTAGAGTCGAGAGAGATCGAGAACGTGTTTGTCGAAATTATAACCGGAAAACAGAAGGACCCTAGTTTATTCCTTCTAAATTTATACAGCTCACCCAGGCAAAGGAAGGTGAGGTTCAGGGCTCTGCTTCGCAAGGCCCTCAAAATTTCAAGCAACCAGCCACTGTTGATAGTGGGGGACTTTAATGCACATCACCAGGAATGGGGGTACCCGCACCAATGCCCGAAAGGCAGACAGCTGTGGGAAGATACGCATGACATAGGGCTCACTCTGCACACGGACCCTGAGAGTCCAACGAGGGTGGGCAATAGCGTTAGTAAGGATACATCTCCAGATCTAACATTCTCGAAAAACATTAAAGATCTAGAATGGCATAATTCGGATCAAAATTTTGGCAGTGACCACTACATAATTGTTTCCATACTGAAAGTGGGCCTTCAAACGCGCAGGGCTCGCGCGCCGGCCGTCGTTGAATGGGATAACTTTAGAGATATCAGGAGAGCGCAGGAACTGGGGCCCATCAGAAACATCGAGGAATGGACGACGGCGCTCAAATCGGACGTTAGAAGGACGACAAAAACGCTCGAAGGGGATAACGCCCCGGAGATAGCGGACAGCCGTCTTCTGCATATGTGGGAAGCTAAGCAAAGCATGGAACGTCGTCTCAAAAATCAGAAATGGAACCGCAACCTCAGAAGAAGGATTGCTAGGCACAATAAGGAAATCGAAGATTATACTTTTACATTGTGCGAACAAAATTGGGCCAACAAGTGTGACGAAATGGAGGGGAGCATGCACCTCTCCAAGACGTGGAACATCCTCCGGCATTTGTTGGACCCTGCAAGCTCGAAAACTCAATCCGGTATAAGATTGGCAAAAGCTAGGCACGCGTTCGTAGGGAACGATGATTATTTCATGAAGAAATTAATTGAGACGTTCGTGGGGGAAACATCGCGAACTCCACTACCCGACTATGGTGGAGCGCCTAACGAGGCGTTGGACGCCCCCATCACAGAAGCGGAAGTGCGAGCAGAGATTGTAAGACTCAGAACGAAGTCGGCTCCAGGCCCTGACGGGGTAACGAACAAAATGCTCAGAAACTTAGACGATGATTCCATTAGCTATCTAACGAAGTACATGCAGGAATGTTGGGAAAAAGGCGAGCTCCCACAACAGTGGAAGACGGCAAGCATTACTTTAATACCAAAACCCGGGAAGCCTCCGCAATTGGAAAACTTACGGCCAATTTCCTTAACTTCATGCGTGGGGAAATTGATGGAGCACGTCGTCCAGACCAGACTGATGGGCTTCATGGAGCAGGGCGATCTGTGGCCACATGAGATGGTCGGGTTCCGACCTCAATTGTGTACGCAGGACGTCATGCTCCAAATCAAACATGATATAATAGACTCAAGGTCTAAAGATGCAAAAGCAATTCTGGGACTGGACCTCACGAAGGCTTTTGACAACGTAAAGCATGAGGCGGTCCTGGAAGGGCTGAACAAGATTAATGTAGGTACCAGGACATATCGATACATCAGGGACTTCCTGACGGGAAGAACTGCTTGCATGAGGTTCCAAACGCTGGAATCCCCCACAATTGAGCTAGGGAGTAAGGGTACGCCCCAAGGATCAGTGCTGTCTCCCCTACTCTTCAACGTGGCTATGCGAGAACTCCCCGAGCAATTGGCAAAGCTCGAGGGATTAAAATTTAGTATATATGCGGATGATATCACCCTCTGGGTCAACCGGGGAAGTGATTCAGCCGTCGAAAGCCTGCTCCAGGCCGCCACCGACATCATAGTCGATTACGCGGCCGAGAGAGGCCTAGCATGCTCGCCGCAGAAATCAGAATTGTTTATATACAATCCGAAACACTTAAGGTGCAAGGCACCATCGGAGATCAAAATTAAGGTGGCGGGTAAAGAGGTACCAATAGTAGAGCAAATTAGAATCTTGGGCCTGATTCTCCAGTCACACGGCTACAATGGCGAGACCCTCAAGAGGCTGCAGAATCACGCATTACAGACCCTGAGCCTAATTAGGCGGGTGGCCAGCAAAGGTCGAGGGCTAAAGGAAAAAAATTTATTTAAGCTAATACAGGCGTACATATTCAGCCGGGTGAGCTATGCAACGCCTTATCTCGATTTGAAAGTTGTGGAAAGAGAAAAGATTGATTCTCTAATGAGAAAATGCGTAAAACGAGCGCTGGGACTGCCCATGTGTACATCAACAGAGAGACTGATGGCTCTAGGAGTGCACAACACATGGGCAGAACTGGCGGAAGCGGTGCGAACCTCTCAAATTGAGAGACTTAGCACCACGAAGACAGGAAGAGCCATATTGGCCAAAGTTGGAATAAACCCGGACAGAGGCCTCACCCAAATGGTGGAAGTAGATAGGGAAATTAGAAAAAATCTGATTATCCCCCCTCTGCCAAAAAACATGCACCCGGAACATAACAAAGACAGGAGGCATAAACGAGCCGAAGCATTAAAAATTAGATTCGGTAATATCTCGGAGCATGAGGTGGCCTATGTAGATGCGGCGGGAGGTAGCGGCAGTTTTACGGTGGCAACGGCTGTCAGCAGCCGGGGTATTCCCGTGACTGCTGTCGCTCTGCGCGGGCGCAACATAGAAGTTGCCGAGGAAATTGCGATCGCATTAGCTTGCGCTGGAACGGACGCGAAATTTGTGATCAGTGACAGCAAAACTGCCATACAAAATTTTAGCAAGGGAAGGATCTCGCCCTTAGCGGCCAGAATCCTAGGCCAGAGAAAGCTAGATAGAAAAATTCAAATAATTTGGACTCCGGCGCATGAAGCCGTCCCCGGCAACGAGGCGGCCCACGAGCTGGCTCGAGATCTCTACCGCCGAGCCGCTACAGGGCCCCTCGATGACCGAGGGAGCGGAGAGCGCATGCTAAAATATGGGGAGATCACGCAGCATTATAGATTGGCTCGTAGACTGGTATCCCCGCCAGACCCAAAATTAAACAACAGACAAGCAGTCGCGTGGAGACGACTACAAACTTATACATATCCGCACCCGGTTATGGCGAACCACATGTTCCCCGAGGCCAGGAGCGATAAGTGTGATCTTTGTGGGGCGAGAGGGACCCTCGACCACATAATATGGGAATGTCCGTACTCTCCCGGGGGAACGCACAAAATAGATAGTAGAGACACCTGGGAGACCCTGCTGCGCAGCTCGGACCCTGAGCTCCAGCTCCGGCTCGTCCAACTGGCCGAAGAGGCTGCTGGGACCCAAGACCTCCCAGCCTGCATCTGAGGCGGCGGCACTCGCCCCCTGACCTGTGCGTCGGGGGGTGGGTAGATCACCTTTTTCCGTTGGACATTAAAGTTTATTCTATCTATCTATCTATCTAAATAGGTCAGTTTCAAGATTTTAAATCTGCAATAAAAAAAAAATCAGCCCTGGAGGTTGGATTTGGCAAAAGAATTGGCCCTCAAAGGGTTAAAATGCAGAACCAGAAATGACTGATCAGAACCCCAATTACATGTTTATATCTTTGCAGTCATTCTACCCATGTGCCTTATTTTGGTACCATTCTGCCAGAGAAAAGAAGCCATTACTTGACCATGCATATGTACGTGCACAGATGGTGTCGTCAGGCTACGCATGATGCAATCGGAGCTAACTTTAGCCTCGCGCACATAGTTTACAAAGACCAAGCTCGGCAGTATGTTTTTCTATCCAAGCAGGAATAGGCACGCTTTGAGGGAGCTCACTGTGCCATAGCAAGTATAATTTACCCAGCTAAAACTGGTGTTCATCAGGAGTTGACAATATGTTGCAAAATATGCTTGCTTGGCTAAGACCCACCCTTGCCTGCGCTCAACACGTACGGCCTAAAGATGGCATGAAGAGACTCGGGCAGCAATACAGAGGTATTTCAGCCCCTTAGACCATGGTAGAATGTTTCAATTTCTACAGGGAGTGCAGGCAGAGGAGAGATTGAGGCAAGCACAGGAGCCCCAACCACCTACAAGTGCGGCAGGCTCGACCAGCACAGGGCAGTCTCGGGTGCCACCAGACCCTTTGGGTACAGGGGTCATTAACCGAATGCCCAAACACTCTCTTCAAAACAAGCGGGCACGATTGCAAAGTCAGACGCCAGGACTCCCCCTAGCTGTAACATAAGCTAGGCATTTAACGTTTCTAATGCATGTAAAATGTAACTTTTGTATTTGGTCACATCATTTATGCACCCTTGTGCCCATACACCTTCTGCAGCATGCCCTGGACGTTTCACATACTTACCACATTTTTTCTAACATGTAACTACTGTTCCTGTATATACTCTCGCAGGGAGCAATGCATGGGTCGGCATACTACTTCAAAACTACAGACTCAGACTTGCTGCAAGCTCATTTCACAGGCACTATATAGAGCATTAGGGAATTCCAGTAAGTTCGAGTTGATGTAAGAACAGGAGTACCGGTTAATGTGGGCATGAATGAAAGTCAGTGCCATGCTTTAAGTGGACGTGAGTGACTGTTGGCAAGTGCTAGTTGACGTACGTGAGTGAGTGCCAACGACTGGGAATGAAAGCGTGTATGAGTGTGAGATATTGTTAGTATGTATAAGTAGACATGATGAGTAGGAACGTGAGTACACAGCCTGTAAAAATATTGGCTAGTGAGTATGAGGGTGCACCGCTTATTATGCCGACCTATGGAGCAGAGTTCTGCAAAGGTCCACCATCTCGCAATTCCCCCCGCCCCCCTTTTTTTATCTGTGGGAAAGCCACTCCCCCGTGCTTGCAGGAGCCAGGCTAAGAAGCGTAAAAAGAATCTCCAGCACTTCAACTCCATCACTACCACAGACAAACTATGCAATAACACAAGCCTGAAAGAACAAAATTCTCGCCGCAATGAAATATTTTCCTATCCCTAATATGAACGCCCATAAGAATCAATGCACGTCACATCTATCGACAACGAAACGCCACTAAATTGTAATCTATCATTAAGAAAATTTGCAGGAATTAACGTTAGTCCTCACATTATCTACCCATGTAAGGCTAACAGAGCTCAAAAAAATGTGCTCAAATGCATTTTCTCCCACTTAAATTGTGCTACCCAGCACACTTGCATGGCCACCACCATTTTTGTTTACAAAATTAGCAATGTGCCCGAAGCTATCGCTGGTGCTGGAAACATATCATGGCTGCCATCTTGTTTGCAGAATGCCTTTTTCAAGTGACATGGCTGCGTTGCCTTTGACCTGTACTGACGCTGATTTGCGCACCATGGGCAGTGTGTGCATACTCTGTGGCTTTGTGTGCATTGAAGTTGATTTGTGGTGTGCAGAGAAAACAGTGAAAATGAAGTACACATCCCACTAGCGTGGACTTCTTTCAGGCCACTGTGCGGGCTACCACGCCTATGGTTGTGATGAACTGGAATCGTATTGTGTCACCAAAAATGACTGCATGAAAAAGAATATGCCCCCTGAATCAAGCATGCTTTGGTATTGCCTAGCAGGCGTCATATGAGAATCTGGCAATTTGCCGGAAGGCGCTCGCATTCTCAGTCAATCCTTGTCAGTAATATGAACACTTCTGCAAAAGGGACACATGGTGTATACGGGCGAGTTTCTCGCACAGAGGCGGCAGCATTCCCGGTGCCAAGATGGCGTGCTTAGCGCTGCAAAAACGTTGCTCCAGGACACCAACACGTCCAGTGCTGAACTCTTACAAGAATGGTCATATCCAAAAAAGTTACCTACAATACCAATCCATGCCACTGCTGACCGATGCATGGGGCGCACTTTATGCTGTTGGCAATGCGATTCTGGATAGCCTTGAGCAAGTCTCGCCAAAGTAGGCTAACAGAATTTTTATAGCAAACTTTCATTTTTCAGCACATTGCGTCTGTGCTGTCTCATTTTACAATAACCAATATCTTATAAATGATAATTTTTTCACTGGCCCTACTGATTTGATTATTGCGGGGTTCAACTTCATTATGAAAAGGCTCAGTGATTGCAAACATGAAATTCAACCTTCTTGAAATCACAATGAAATTAGTCAAATCATGCAAGAAAAGCATGTCTGCATACCGCATTTTGAATAAAAATTGAGCCAGATCCCGCAGATGTACAGCTATTGCTGTAAAGTTGCCTTTGCTCACAAGTAAAACATATCATATTGATACATGCATATTGCATGTTTCTTGTGAACGATGCATGCGGGCGCCATGGCGGAAAGCAGGACGGTGCGGCTGCTGCGGAGCGGCATGGCGAGGACGGGAAACGGTCTCTAGCTGGGATGCTTTCAAGGAGAAGCACAGCGACCCCTTTGGAAATCCTATCCGTCAGCAGCTGGCTGCCAGAAAAGAGCTTGCTACCCAAGTTCAGTCTTCTACTGAATCATGTGACTCATACATACAAGACGTGCTCGCTCTTTGCCGGAAAGTCGAGGAGAAAATGGCCGAGGTTGACAAAGTCAGCCACGTACTCGAAGGGATCGCGGACGACACATTTAACTTGTTGGTTTTCAACAATGTGTCCACCATTGACGTCATTTTTAAGGAATGCCATCGCTTTGAGCTCGCCAAAAGCGGCCACGTTATTCCACAGTTCTTCTGGCTCCCAAACACGGCTGCGACGTTGTCTTGCGTCAATTTTACAGCTTAACCACCCTTAAATGAGCATATCACACGTATTGTTTGCTGCGAGCTCGAGGCTACAAGTCCTGTGCTGCTCCGTCCATGCCCAGTTAACCCCACCATTGACCAACCAGCCCCAGCGATCTCTTTCATTCAGGCAGGCAGTTGTGCGGCAAGAATTCGCAAACCTCGGCTTTCCTGCCGCCTACTCCGTCTCTCGACCTGATGCCCGACCGGTGCAGACAGCTACACCTCACAGCGATCTGTATTCCCCTCGCAGACACCGCAACCCTGCCGAGTGAACAACTCCGGATGAAAAGCCCCTTTGCTTCCATTGCCTCCGCATTGGCCACGTCGCTCGCCACTGCCGCATCTCCTAGATGTCACCGTACTCGAGTTCCCTTTCTCCAGCTCCTCACCCATGTGCCGACCCACGCCGTTACTTGCCTCACCGTATGCCTCCTACCTCTGACCTATCCGCCGATGACAGTCGTCCTGCTCGCTCACCGTCTCCTCAGTGCCATCGGTCCCCGTCGCCCCAACCACGCCGTTATTCATCGCCGTCCAATTATAGACTCTCCCGGACGGAAAACCAGTCCATGCAGCTCCTGGGGGTAGTGCTGCATTATCTTCGTCGTGTCAAAATCCCCCACTGACGCTCCCAACGAACGAGAATTTATTTGATGTTCACGTCGATTGTTTCACTTTGACGGCGTTAAATTTAGTGATTAGTGACTTAAATTAAATTAAATTTCGTGATTTAGTGACTTAGTGATTTTTTGCCCTTAATGCTTTTGCTCCTCTCTTTTCTTTCCTTTTCTTCTTCTCTTTTTTTTCCCTTACCGTTTCCCACCTGCCCTGCTGCTGCCATTGTAAACGGAACCTGGGGCCAGTCAAGCTGCTTCTCCGCAGCTTTTTTCCCCTTGTTTTTCCGCCACAACCATGTACCTCCTTGCTTGTGGAAACAAACAAATAAATAAAATAATAGATACTGGAGCCCAGGTGTCCATAATGAGTTGTAACCTCCATCGTCGACTGAGGAAGATTCTTATGCCTGCTACTACACGAGCCGTACACGTGGCCGATGGCAGCATTGTTGACGTCACTGGAATGTGTGCTTCCCGTATAAATATTGCCGACCGCCACATTCCTGTTCTTTTTTTACAGTGCTGACCAATTGTCCCCATGACCTAATCCTGGGACTCTACTTTCTTACGGCATATTCAGCTTTGATCGGCTGTTCTGCCTGTACCCTTTGCCTTAAGCTTCCTCCACTCGCGCATATACATGCCGAACTGCCAACCAACTTTAGTACGACCGTCTTCGTCCGCCTGCCGCCTAAAGTGTTGATTTACGTCGATTTGCTATCATCTTCTCCTGTGCCCGATGGTGATTATGTCGCCACACCTGTTCCTGATGTCCTTTTGATGCGCAATATCACTGTGCCCCACTCCATCATAACCGTCGCCGATAACAGGACATGCCTCCCTGTGGTCAATTTTGACATGACAAAGGAAGTTCTACCCCAAGGCATATCGGTTACAACGCTGCATGCTGTAGTAGGTGACCACGTTACGACGTTTTCAGTAGATGTCTGCTCAGATTCTTCATCATATCCACGGGATGCTATTTGCCCAGACGCAACATTTCGTCCCATGACAAAGATATGGAAGTAGCCACCCCAACCATCGCAGCCACGATATTGTCTCAGGGTGACAATACTAATGCCCTGCACACCCTTCCCTGCTCTTCAGCAGCGCAATCTCTGCTCAACTCCTTGTGTGAGCACCTGGAACGCATCATCTGCGCCGCGGAATATTGCTGCATGTCATGTTGCACGCCCATGCAGCCGTAGTTCTAGCAAATCAAGACACATGGGCACCTGCCACGAAACATCACCTACTACACCTGGCGCTTGCTGCTACCACTGCCATTTTGGAAACAACGCTCGTCACTGTCAGCGTCCCTGCGCTTGGCGGAGAAACAGGCCTGCCGACTTCTAACAGCAACAAGTGGTCTGGCGCAACACACAAGTCGTCTTTTCTATGTGATGGACAGAGTTACGGCACAAGATTTCTTAGTCAAAGCAGGAGCTGACGTAAGCATCATTCCCGTCCACTGCTCCAACCAAAAAGTGTCACCCGTGTCGTTTTTGCAAGCTGTCAACAGCACCAGCACTCCAGTCTTTTCGTCATGCTAAACCTTGGCCTTCGACAAGCGTTCTGCTGGATTTTCCTGGTTGCAGACATCCGTTGTGCACTCATTGGAGTAGACGTGCACAATTACAGACTCCTTGCTGACAAACGACGCCATCTCATCGACTCCGTTACCCGGCTGTCCGTTCCCAGCATGCCAGCAACAAGCACATCGCTGACTGCACCTATTTCTGCCATGTTGGACGAACTATTGGCTGAGCTCCTACATGAGTTTCCAACTTTGACCCACCTACCCGACTGGATGCAACCAGTCCAACATGACGTGTGCCATCACATCGTCACCTCCAGCCCACCAGTCTATGTCCAACTTCGACGTTTGTCCCCAGAGACACTCAAGATCGCTTGTGAGGAGTTCGAACACATGCTGCAACTTGGCATCATGCGCCCTTCCTCCAGTAATTAAGCATCACCATTTCACATGGTGCCTAAGAAGACTGGAGATTGACAGCCATGCGATAATTACCAGGTGCTACACAATATTACAGTTCGTAATCGCTACCCTCTCCAAAATATTTAGGACTTTACGGTAGCATTGCATGGTGCAACAATCTTTTCTAAGATCAATCTTGTTCATGCCTATCATCAAGTACCGGTTGATGCAGAAGACATTCCCAAGACCGCAATCACCACACCGTCCGGTCTTTTTGAATTTCTCCGCATACTCCTCAGCCTATGGAACAATGGCCAATTGGTTCAGCGTTTCATCGATTCCATCACTCGAGGCCTGCCTTTCGTTTTTTGCATACATTGACAACCTTCTTGCTACAAGCTCTTCCGTTGAAGAACGTCTTCAACACTTGCGGTTGTTTTCACGCCTTGCCAGTACAGGAATTGCCATCAACGCCTCTAAAGGCGAATTCGGTCGATCGAAAATCAAATTGCTCAGGCATATCGTCGACGCTAACGGCATTCGACCACTGCCGTCCAAGATCCACGTCATCGAAAACCTTCCCCGACCGACCACACTCACCAAGCTTCGCCAATTTCTCGGCTTCGTCAATTTCTACCCCCAATTCATACCACACGGTGCACAACTTGTGGCTCTGCTATATGTTCTGCTGGGAAACAAGCGCATGCAAGTGCTTCAGTGGACTGAAGAAGCCACCGACGCTTTCAAAGGAGTCAAGTCTGCCATCGCAGACGCCACGCGGCTCAGACACCCAAAGCCAGATGTGCCCACTGCCATCATGACAGACGCTTCAAACACCGCTGTTGGCATTGTTCTGCAGCAATTCATCAACAGGACGTGGCAACCACGCACCTTTTTCCTTAAGAAACGGAAGCCTGCACAGTCCTGCTACAGCATGTTTGGCTGTGAATTACTCGCCATTTCCTCGAAGGCCGTGCATCTGCTGTCTTGACAGACCACAAGCCCCTTGTGCACGCAATGAACCATTTGGCATCCTGTTACTCACTCCTCGAGAGTCGACACCTTTCCCACATCTCGGAGTTAACAACAACGTTCTGACATATCAAGGGCAGCAACAACATTCCAGCCGACATTCTGAGTCATGTCAATGCCGTTTCCATGTCGACGTCTGAAAGTTTCATCATCGATGTCAATTTATTTTCCAGTCAACAGCGAGGCGACACCAAACTTCGTACCCTCTGCAATTTGACTTCCCTGAAATTGGACGACGTCGTTTTCACTCCAGATGGTACGCCCGTCGCCTGTGACACCTCTGCCGGCACACCTCGACCATACATTCCAGCGTCCCTTCAAAGATGTCTATTCAAAACTGTGCACAACTTGTCACATCCTGGAATATGCGCGACAGTGTAGCTTCTTTCCAGCCATTTCATTTGGCCTCAGCTAAATGTGCAAATTTGCGACTAGGTTCACTGCTGTCTGACGGGTCAATGCTCCAAGATTCAGCATCAACCCATCCCGCCTGCCGAATCTTTTCTTCCACCGGATGCTCGTTCCAACAGCGTGCGCCTGGACCTCATCAGCCCTCTCGCACTTGAAAGTTACTCCTACATATTGACATGCATCGACCGCTAAACACAGTGCCCAGAAGCTACACCCATATCTTAAATCTCAGCGCCCACTGTTGTAGCAGCTTTCGTGTCAAAATGGATGGCAAGGTTCGGCTGCCCGTCCACAATAGTCACCAATCACAGTCGGCAGTTCTCGGCACTTTTCAACTAGCTACTCAAACTTCTTGGAATGACATGTTTTCGCACGACTGCTTACCACCCACAGTCAAATGGACCTGCTGAACATTTTTGCCGGCATCTCAAGTCTTCCCTTATGATGCATGAATCGCTGAAGAAGTAGGTTCTACATTTACCTCTCGTCCTACTTGACATCAGAGCTGTACTCAAGAGTGACCTAGGTTGCTCCTGTGCCAACTGACCTAGTCTACGGAACTCACCTATGCTTTCCATGTGGTTTCTTTGCTGTCACCACTAAAACACCTTTGCCAACACCTGCCTACTATATTGCTGAACTGCAAGCTTTCTTCAACCAGATATGCCCTGTGCCAACACGTTTGCAAGAAGCAAGGTCTCCGTGCAATTTTCTGCACTCCCCTCTGCTACCCACGTTTTTGTGTGTAACTGTGTCATGTTGCAGCCACACTACTCCAGACCATATCCTGTTGTCAAGTGCTGTCCGACAACTTTTGTTGTGAATGTCAACAGCCGACCGGACACAAGTGCCCTGAAACGTCTCAAGCTCACCTACATTGAAGCACCCTTACCATCAATAGCACTAGTATGCAACGAAATGCTGCTGCATCCCTTGACGCCAACTCCGCACACGACCCTCAAGATATGCCACATCGTGTGGGCTTTCCATCGCTCATTAGACTTTCCTCCTCTCTAGGGGGGAGGCCCTCTGTAGCAGCAGCAGCAGCATCGGCATCACATCAAAATTACGCAGACGCTCGCGTCTACACGAGGCACAGACTAGCGTTTGAAGATGTTTTAAAAAATGCGAAGCTAAGAGGTCAGTCATGTCGGTTTGCTCTCTCTCTCGGAAGGCTGAGACTCCACCCGTCTATGTGGTCGCTTGTCGCCACAAGTCCTTACAAAGAGCCGAAGAAGCATGCCAGCTTGCTCAGCATCGTACTGTTACGATCAGCTAGTGGAGGCAGTGACTTTTGAGCCTTCCCTGCTTTCCTGCAACAAATCAGCTATGTGAAGCCCAAAATATGACCCACCAGCATTGCCTAGACAGCGACAAGGCCTTACATAGACTGTGACAGGTCAACAAAGAAGCTCTGTTCAAGGTGACGAACACCGTAAAGGCCAGGCTTCCCAGATCACTGCAAGCTGACCGTCATGCAGAGTCCACTAATTGAAGCAAGGGGCCGTTTTCCGTGGGAACGGCATCGATATCAGGTTCTCAGACAGCCACGTGGTAGTGCCACATATGGGGGTAGAGAGCGCAACATCGAAGGTGGAGGCTGGCGGAACGGTGCGACGCCATGGGAGGGATTTTTGTGAATTATTTGATGATTACGATTGGCCAAGACACAGTCATCAGATTCCCTAGTCTAGTCACCTAACTGCTATAAAAGCGGACACCTTTGATGCAGTGACGGTGTCCTGATGCGTTTTCCAAAAAGATGTAGTCTGCTATGACATGTAGCTTATGCTACGAGAACAATGTCCTGCGCTCTGTGCTCCGGCCAATACGAGTTTCCCTTGTTTTGTAAATAAGTTTGCCTCTCCTACGTAAATAAACCCCCTGTTCTGTTTCTCCACCCTTTTTGACATCATAATCCTCAAGAAAAAATGCAACCTTAGCCAAGAAAGCTCGGACGACGGAGTGGATCCACTTAGCCTCCACGTGACGCCCCGTTAGCATAGGCCAGCCACCCGTTACAAGAAGCACCAGCGGCGAAGGCTAGAGAGAGACCCTCAGTTGACGCCAGACTCCGAGACCGTGACTCCCGAATCCTACCATATACAGAGCCAACAGTGTATCGACACCCTTCGATACAACCGGGTTTTGACGCGATGTCCATTCCAATCTCGGTACCTGCCTGTGGGTCCGGACGCCCATCCGTCACCATGTACTCTTGCAAAAATTGCTGCGCTGGTATTTTGGCTCCCACAAAAATATGTGCTACCTCAGTGACATAACCTATGAAACTGACGCCAGTTCACTCAGTCGTCATCCTTGCCCTGAAGTTGTTCATGCGGTGCTCAGAAAGCCACACTATGCACGTACAAGAATGTCCACATCGCATCTCCGGAGCTCCACTTGTTGCCGTCAACTCCACTGAAAGCACTTTTTGATGGGACTGAGAAGGTCGCTTTTCGCATAGGGGGCAAATAACACAAGGATGTGGGGCTTCCACACCGCAGGAAGGTGCCCGAAAGTCGGCACTATAAAAGACAAAGCTCACTGACTGCACCCTCTCTTCTGGTCTGCCATTGAAAAGACAGCGTCTACGTTGCCAGCCTCCGTCTTCAACCTACCTTACAATATGAAGTAGACGAGAATGCTGCTATAAGGCTCCCCCCTAAAGACACTACAGTAATACCCTGTTAAACTGTACCTGCTTCAACAGTAGTTTCATTTCAGAAGTAGTAAAGTCAAATCCCCAACTCGGTGACCACTGTACATAATGCGTTTTGTATCCGCATAAACCCTACCAGCTTGTTGTGTATGTATCGGCGAACACATAGTGTTTGCACTTTTCATCGCGTGATCACAACAGTGCGTCGTCCCTATCAGGCGACATGGCAGAACAACCAGCCTCAGAGATCCGAACAACAGCCTCCAAGCGCCCTGTGCTTTTGCGAGTGAAGCACATCAACATAATTTTGGCGCCATGCCAGAGAGCGTTGTGGCGTCGTGCAAGCTAGGACTCGTGTCATGCTGAAGCTCGGACAAAAAAGCACCAGGTGCCCAGCATACAAGAAAAATTGGACATTGTTCGAGTTATCGAATGCGGTACGAAGAAGTCGGTGCTGGCATGCGACAGGGATCTACCATTGACTACAAAGTGCAACATTTGGAATGCGAAGTTGCTCTGCAGCGATGCTGCGACTGCAAAAAGATGATGGTTACATGGTTCGAATTTTCGGCATCGTTGCCACTGTTGTTGCCGAAGTGTCACCCAACGACAGTAATGAGTACGACAAGGAAAGTGACAGCACGGGTGATTCAGGCCTGACAGTGGCAGAAGCTGCACGTTACGTCAGCCTCACGAATGCAATCGTCGCGACGAAAACAGCACCCTGCCATGAAAAAGGCTCCCTGAAACTTCTGTAGCATTACCGCGCCCATGCACGAATAATATGCAACGCTAAGAAGGAATCCACCATGCAAGTGTTTGTCGAGAAGAGGGGGCTGGCTGAAAACCTGGCTCGCAGCTTTAGCAAGTTTGAAGCCGCTGTCGTAGCTGCTTGGCCGCGGTGGCATCAAACGAAAATAAACTTTTGTTGCGCGAAGTGAGTACATACTGCATGTTTTTGCTCTTTCATCGCACTCTTCCTGAGTTCCGTTTTTGACAGGTAAGTGGGTGATCTTATGCTATTTCAGTTAAGCAGTACTACCAATTAGTACATACTTTTTCTGAGCTCCGGCCAACTGCAGTTTAACGAGGTTTCACTGTAGCAGAATAAAACCTAGGTCTACTGCCTGGGCCACCAGAGTGGTGCCTAGGTAATGCATTTTCTAACGGATGGTGGTAGTGCTGCAATTGGAGCAGAGGCAGAACAATAAGGCAGCATTAGTGAGACCACCACATTTGATGTGAACTCAGGCTTCATGTGTTTGAATGCAATGACTTCATCATGACCGTTAACATGGATGATCAATGTCTTTTCAGCTCAGTGGAGGACTTGAAAAGGGCCATTGTAAAATGGCACACAGCCGAGCACCTTCCCAGCAGACGAAGACGTGAAACGATATGTCAAGTCCTTGCGCACAAACGCATTTTCAGTAGAAGGCACTCAGGGAGGAGTTGGTCAAAGTCACAGAAAAAGCAACCAGAGTAGCTGCTCAACATACACCTATAGGGTAGGCATTGCTGAAGACAAGTGCCCAAAAATGTTCCCTGGCAACTGCAAGGTTGCATCGTAAACCATCTTAGCAGCTGTGCAGCTGAGGTTTTCTTAAACACAAAGTGAATGTGCCAAGGAGGACAAGGGAGAGTTCATTGACCCAGCTCCCACTGGCATCATGGGCGATGAAGGTAACCTTGAGCCGACAATGCAGTCGCTTCACCAATACCATTGGTCAATGGGTGATAGGCCATCGTATGAATGTGGCAAACTCCAAGTAGGCGGTGTGTCACAACACGGAAGAGGTCGCACTCAAATCAGTGCCCTGTGCATCTAAAAGAGCTTGTTAGTTCTACGAGGACTGCACACTGCAGCCATCAGATAAGGTGGCAGAAAAATGCGGCACGGTGCCCCCATCGACTATAGCATCTAAACCTTCAGACGCCTGCTGGTCCCATGCCAGCAATTTCCCATTAGGTGGGTGTCCATGAAGGTTGAGGTCCCGTGTTGGCTGAGCCCTAGGCTGAGAGCATGCTTGTCCCTATTTTGCCAGTATGTACCCAGCGGTTGCTCTCTTGTGCCTTCTGCAGCTACAGCGGATGCTCTACCACAATGCTGTCTGTGGATCCATGAAGCGTTGCCCAGAGGCCTTCAAGTATCTATGGGGCCCCTTTCAAGATGAGGACCACCATAGGTAGTCAAGCGCAAGGCTGGGGAACATCTATACCTATTTGCAAAACCAGTAGGTCGCTGGCCTACTGTGCACGCATACAGGCCAGTAAACATGACAGCACACAAATAACTACCGTATTTAAAGACCAAGGCTACAGACAGGCTATGAGAGTGGCAATACAAATGTTGGCATATGTGTGTCACATTGCTGCTATGTCTTCACTCAAAAAAAGCAGATGTAGGCTCCAAACAAAGAGTGCAAGCTGAAATTATGTCAACATCACATAAAGCAAACAAATCAGAAAGACACCACATAACAGTTACCCTTAACTTGCTTGTGGTGCATTTCTGCATGGTACTACACCAAACAATACAATGTCATAAGACTACTAATCTGACATCGGGGAACTGCAGATTAGGCACAAACTTACGTTGCATGTGTATGAGTTGCCTTGAAAGCTTGTAATTTGGAGGGTAGAGCTCGTCAAAGAGTTCATCACCGATGGTATACACTTCAGGTGTGGGGATGACCAGCTCTCCTGTATGACCAAATGCTTGCTGCGCTGAGATGGCACGCTGTAGGTGGTGTTCCTGCGAGACAGAACAAGAGCAACTTAGCTTGCATGCATTGTATATCAAAGTTGACAAAATGGACCCAGCCAACTAACAAAGAAGTTTGCGCAAGCCAAGACTCGACAAGGGCCTGAAGATACTAGTGTGTGTTGGAGGCACACAAACATTCTTACTTTCCTTGCTGATATAAATGATTATAATAATTATGCCCCCAATACCAATACTGCCATTTTTTCCATGCCACTATCACTATGAGCAAGAAAGCCCAACAAAAGCTCACACTATTCTGCAAGTAACTTTTTGTGCAATGTTATAGCAGCTTTTGTGAGAAAAAAATTCAATTCTCTGTAAAAAAGGCCTTCGCAAAGCATTTTTAACATACTAACACAAAGTTATACTTGAAAGCATAGAAATAAAAAAGGAAGGATTGTCTCGAACTATGGGCAACCAGAATAACAAGCTATTCACATGTTATCTGCCATGCCCTGTTCCATTTTTTCGCACTACATTGCATGTACTGTACTCAGGGAATGAAAAGCAATACTAAAAAACCATGGCGTCCGGTACATTCATTGCGCTACCGGTGGGCGCTGGTGACACTGAGATGATGCCTTTTTGTGTCACATGAATGCAAGAATCTTTTGATGTATCGCAACTGCATTTGGCCTCGTCAGCGATCACCTAGCGATCAATGGTGGCGGGAAAAAAAAAAAAACGCATTTCAATCGCTGAGCACTGTACCTGGATTTACAAGTGCATTCATGTGAGAATCAATTTCCCATGTGTAAATAAGGACAAGCGTAAGCATTGATGTGTGTAAGTTACAAAAGCTTGTCGGCAGTAACATTGTGAACATTTCCGACACAAATAAAATCTCTGAAAAAAATTGCACACTGTCTTTTTTTTAATTTATTATTTCTATCATGCTAACAGCACTGAAACATTTCCCTTGAGCAGCAAAGACTGGCTAGCCCAGCCACCCATCCTATTCAGCAATGCATGCCTCATCGCACAGGTGATGAATACAATGCAAAGCAGTGGCTGTTTATGCATGCCAGTGATTGGAACAGTCATGAAACAATAGACAGATTTCTCTGTAGGTAAGTTCAGCCTCCCAAAGCAGCCTCTGGGCTAGAGGGAACCCATATGGGGCTTCAGATTAATTATGACCATCTGGGGTTCTTAAGCATGCACTCCAAGCTTGGCACTATGGGCCGGTGTATTCAATCGCTCCACACTCACTCCACAGGCATGAGATAGAGTGTTAGTGAGCGAGGAAGAGTATGAGTGGATGCGAGTATAAACAAGCGAGTGCTAATGAATTTGAGTGGATGTGCATATCCGATTTATTTATCTGTTACCTACATTTCACCCGCGGGCATTACGATAGTGGGATTACAACTACCAACATTCGGTCTGCACCATGCGAGAGAGTGCATCCCATCGAAGTGGTGCAGATTACCACATTCTTCATAGAACACAATACACATGGTATGAACGGGAGTATGAACAGGAGTGCCGGTTAACACGATAACAAATAAAAGTCACTAACGGTGATTTTGAGTTGGTGTGTGAGTATGAATGTGGGTAACATGTTAGCGACTGCGAATGCCGGTAAGTGTGACTGGACAAGACTACGAATCCAAGAGTTGGGGAGCATGAGCAAACTGAAGTAGGAATGTGAGTGATGAGTACCAACGCATATGAGCAAGTACAAAGTCTGCAAAAATGTTGATGAATAAGCACGAGCGAGTATCCACCTATCCTGCCGACCTATGCTAGGCAGACAAGCATTTCTTTCTTTCTGCCACCGTAAGAACAGCTGCAATGGCAAGAACACAAAAGCACACACAGAAACACGCCTGGCCTTTATTTTTGTTTTTATATACTACATATACTCCTGTGATGGCCGCACCCGTGTAAGAGCCACACCCAGAACTTTGTAAAAGATATCCCTCCAAAAATATATTTAAGAATTACACGTCTGAGCCACACCTTTGATTTTCGAGAGGTTTGGCAGTATGAACTGTTGAGTGGTGCGAAAATTCTGAAGCTTCCTTTTTTTAATTGGTGGCAAAACAACGCAGCAGCACGAGAGTTTTTAGTGCCTTAAGGTAGCAAAAGCACAGCTTCCAAGATTTAGCAGCTGCCTCTGAGATGCTGTCACAGCTACTCCGTGGGGCATCACCCCTTATTCCGTCCGGCAGGTGATGCGCTACAGGAATAGCCAAGAATAGCCAGAGCCAGTACAAGCACGCACTGTAGTTCAATAAAGGCAAATACCACCAAAAATATTTGCGGAAAAAAAAGAAAAGTTTTTCTTCGTGTAATAGCCGCCCCCCGATTTCCCATCTTGGCAGACAACAGAATAAAACAGCCACATTGAGCTCAATTCTGAATTGTTCGACTGACACAAGGCAGTGGTTCTATTTACAATCGATGGATAAAACTAATACACTTTTTCAGACACACTACGGAGTTCGTGTGATGGTGATGGTCCAGATGCATGCAATGGAAACACTCTTCAGGAGGATCAGAATACTCTCTTGCACTAAAAATTGACGGCGACAGCTTTAAAGCTGCTTTACTAGCGCCTGGGAGTTTCACATCTAAATGAACATGCCAGTCAATTCTAGCAGGGTATCTGACCACGAGAATGAACCCATGAATCACAAAATTTAGATTAGACAGCAATTCTATGAATTCGAAAAACCCTGAATGCCAATGTGTTAAATATCTGGAATCTGTTTGGGTGCTGTCTACTAATTTGGGCCTGCTTCAAAGTCAACATGCAAGGGCTCTCCTTTAATTTAGTATATAATGACCCATAAACAAGAATGCAAATGTATGCCAACATTACACAATGTGCAGACATAACTTATTTGGTTACGTAAAGCCACCTTCCTCATGGGGCCGGCCATTTCCCCAACTCTGGTAGTCGTGCACAGAACCATAGCATGCCCATCTCTCTTACTATCAAGCGTAAAAGTATGCTTCAGGACTATATTTATCCAATCAGAAAGAAAATGCAGACATTCTTAACAGAGAGGATCGAGCCCAAAGAAACAAAATGACTAACAGTTCCTTGCAAGAATAGTTCCTAGCTTATGAAAAAATTAATTAAATTATGGGGTTTTACATGCCAAAACCACAATCTGATTATGAGGCATGGCAGAAGGAGAGACTCTGAATTAATTTTGACCACCTGGGGTTCTTTAAAATGCACCTAAATTTAAGGACACGGGTGTTTTTGCATTTTGCCCGCATTGAAACGCAGCCACCATGGCCAGGATTTGATCACTCAACCTCACGCTTTAGAAGCCCAACACCAAAGCCACTAAGCAACCAGGGCGAGTTTTTCCTAGTTTCGGAAAAGGTGAATGATGTCAACATGGCGTGGGCCAGAGACAGAGCCTAAAACATCCGAGGTCAAATGTGCGGGCACAGCTGTTTCAACGAACTGCTGATGCAGAATTGTGGCAATGATTCAGTCCCTTGAAATTTCCTATTCCCCTTTATTCTAACAGTGACATGACCTAAATTGACAGGCAATGTTGCATGCTGGAAAAGCACTGAAATGGCACCAGAGAGAAACTGCTTGAATAAGTCACTCAGGCAAGTGAGCATCCATAACACATTCCACAATATCTCTTCATAAGATTGGTATTTTAAGTTCAATGAATACCAATAAAGCACAAATTGCACTTGTATGACTGCCTTCCCTGATGCTGCTCAACGTTCAATTAATCAGTTTTGCATCAGTCATCCCCAATCGCTTCCACTTTAAGAATTGCACACACAGTAATAACAGTGATGAACCATGCAAGCTAATGTGGCAGCCATGTTGCTAATGAAGTGGAATGGTCGCTAACCACACTGCGCACCCACAACCGACATCCAAAGCCTGACTGAACTGTTCTGAATTACTGTCTTGGCCATGGCTACATCCTGAAAACAATAACTTGTAGCAGCAGTGCTCATTTGAGGCCATCGATCAAAGTCCGGCAGGCCAATGTGCTCGAGAATATGTAGGGGCACGTTCACACAATAGCCAAGTTCACACAATGTCTGACGCACAATGCACAAGTACAGGAGAATTCGATGGCATTTTTGAAATGTGCTAGAGGTATGTGTACTTCAGAGCTGTGCTACATAAATTCTTTTACATATATTACTTAATGCCCTTTCATTTGTCTTGATTATAAGTTGAATGTACTATTGAAGAAATTTTTGCAAAGCTGCCGGACTAGTAATTGTATACTTTTTCTGTCAACAGCCTTTAATTAAATAGGACTTTAGCAGATGATGAGGGCACCTGGCAGACAGTGAATATAGTGTATCCTAATCGCTGAGGAAACGCCTAGATGCCGCGCTGGTTTTCAGAAATTCGAAGGACGGGGGGGGGGGGGGAGTCCACCTAGTGCACATGTCCATTTCGTCTGCTGCTGAAATGCTGATTGGCTGGATGCGAGTCTCTCCTTCTGGCACATACCCCAGCCCAGCCAATCAGAACTTCAGCAGCAGACAAAATGGACATGTCCACTATGTAGACATCTGCAGAATACCCCCCCCCCCCCCCTAGGTCCTGTGTCTCTGTCAGCAAGCAATATTGGTAGCATCGTTTCCTTTGTAGTTTTGGTATCAAAACATGTTTTTTTTTTTTTGCTTTTCGTGATGCTTGCACTCGTATTTCTAATGTAAAATATTGCACACTCTAATCTATCTGAAACTAGCCATTTTATGCAGTCTAATGCTTCCTTGCAGCACGCCTTGAAGCAGTTATGGGTTGTTGTTTAGGCAGGTGTTATGTTCTCAACGCCTCGAAGTTACAAGTAGACTATAATGGACATTTAATTTTGACAATTGATGGCTCTCGCCGTGAAACCTCAATACACCGGCCATTTAGCACTCCATTTTAATGGAATACAACTGCCACAAATGGGAAATAAACACGCAATAGCGGCGACAGCAACATGAGGTATGAGCTGGCGCATATATACGAAACTACAGGTACCAATGAAGAAAATCAGGCGAATACATGACAGCCAGATATAAAGAGATGAGCAGAACCTTTTCTTAAAACCATGTCCCCTGTTAACCCCTTTGATGACCCGTTTGGCTCTGCACTGTAACAATTGTGAAAACACCCTTGCTTTCTTTCTAAAACGAGGGCTGCAGGAAATACAATTTGCAGAGTTTATAGTGATGTGATGATGTCTGCGCAAGATGCAGGTAATCGGTGCCCTAGTTAATATATAAACAAACAAATTATCCCGACAGCCAAGCAACTTGAGCTGCAGTTCTCTGGTTAAGTAAGCCACCAGTAAACCACCAAGGTGACTTGGGCCACGAGTGCTATGCCCTTGTAAATAACACAACGAAAGTGATTGCAGATTTTGTCAAATCTTAAACAAGGGCTGCTATCAAGCATCTTTCTATAAACAAGTAACTGAATAAACAAAGATAAAAGGAAAAGTATGTCAGTGGAAAGACTAAAGAGGAAGAATCGGACAAAGTGCAGGCATGGTGCACTGTTTCACCGGCATCTCTTGAGAAATGAAGTGAAACTGAAGAAAAGGAAGAGCATGAATCTCAAGGGCAATTCACTAGTTTGAGTCTTTTGTTCCTTGAGGATGTAATCATGGCATTCACTGTAGCAATGTAATCCTTCTTTATCAATGAATAGTTAACCAGTCCTGCGCAGACACAACCAAAATCCACGACTTCACAAGGAACTAGTGAGGGAACTTCTTGGTGGCATCACTATACCATTTTCAATTTTGCATCTTTACTGGATTACCAAGTCTCTGCACTAACATATTCCTAAACATTAAAAGTCCATCACCTAGTATTGTTCATAAGAGCAAACTCCAGCTAATGGCAGAAAGTCCCTACATAAAAAAGATTTATGAATTCAGCCCCAAAAGTGCAATTTACCAATCCAGATTCATTACTTGACCACCTGGGCTTATTCACCATGAGTCCGGAATCTAGTACAGTCTAGTACAGGTGCAAAGAAATTCGAACATGATAATTGGCACGAATGGCTGCTGGCATTTCTTTGTACCACCAGTGGGCATAAGGAAACCAAGCTGCTGCTTTGTGCTACGATAATAGGGGGGGGGGGGGGTGCCTCTGTGACTTACTGCGACTGTAGTTTGCACCCAGCTAATACCCGGCACTCACTGGTGGTCGCTGCCCGCCACGTGGGCCGATTATTGCACTAAAATCGCTGAGCACTGTACATAAGCATTATTGCATTTCACCCCAGTCAGTATGCAGCTGCAGCGGCAGGGAATCAAAGCTGCAACCTCACGTGCGACAGCACAATGTCACAGCGGCTGAGCGACTACAGCATGTCAAGCAAGATGTTATCCAATAGGTGAAGCGAATGATGCATTCTGGGGATTTCTGAGGCCCTAGTTACACTTACTGTCGCAATAAATGAGCAAGACAGATAAGGGGAATCAAGGGACCCAATTTTTTGTTTATTGGTTACAGCCACATGAAGCCAACAGACAATAAAGCCAGATAAATAATAAGGAAAGTGGAAATGAAAGTGGAAAACAGACAACTTGCCGCGGGGAGAAGCCCTGCGGCAAGTTGTCATTCACATGCACATCTGCACTTGCACGTTTTATGATCTACCCCAGAGCTACTGCAGCAATCGTCCTCGCACTCCTTTTCTTGGATATTTGGGTATTTTTGCAGGTGAACCAGATGTAGCCTAGGGAGTGATAGCCAGTGCCACTCGCGGTCCTAGCGGCAGACATCAAACATCCACTACCACACACTATACGTGCTCATATGTGTCAACCTATGGACATTACAATTCGTAAAATCCCTCCAAACAAACAATAGGAATGACCATGCTTTCTTGTCTAAATGCTGCCACAATCACTGTTTTCATATAACAAATGTTCTATATGAAAAAGAGCCAAAGTTTGAACCCCCCCTTTTTTACCCCCAACTGTGCTCCTGACACTGAGGCCTTTCCAAGAATAAAGGGGCACAAAGCACAAAATAACATCTCCTGTAGCGACTGTGTGAATGCAGTTGGGCTAGAATAGAAGTAGTAGTTATTGGTGGGCCCCAGAATGGTACAGAGCAGTTCCTCAAACACAAAAGCTGAAGAAAGGTTTATACAGCCATCCAGCAGTCAAAGACGAAACAGTGGTGTAAGGATAAGGGCCAGACTATCTGAACTACTGCTTCAAATGTGTGCATGTGTGTGTGGAGGTGAACCGCACATTCACATACCAGGTGATGAATTACCATATATACTCGTGTTATGGCCGCATTTTTTTGCTAAAATCTTGGATAGGTGCCGCCCTCACACGAATCAAGATTATGACGGCACGCAGTTTCATACCGTTTCCGCAACTATAGCAGAGGGAAAGAGAGGTGCAAATTACATAACACTGCAGTAAATGACCTCACATGCCAGCCCATCGTCCCTGACAAGCTTGGACTCAAACACGGCTCCCTTCTCTAGAGGCAAAAGACCCCCCATCTGCCATCTGCCATTTCAGCTGCCAACACAGCTGAAATGACACGCCACAGAAAGAAATAATGGTGCACTGCCGCCGGCCTGAACAGCATCGACAGAAAAACAGCTAGCGTCACCAAGTGGCAATGGCACTAACTTTGCTTTCCGGCGGGACATCCTGATTTTCCCCTGAAAATTTTGCCCTCAAAGTGGGCATGCGGCCTCTACACGAGTATATATGGTGAAAAGGTACACTAGTGAGCAGTGTTAAGTTAAGCTCGATGGGTAAATCACATTTCTAAAATAACAGACATATGTCTCACCATGACGGAAGTCATTGCAAAACAAAAAAAGATGCAAGAACAAAAAATGGTGCCGGCATCCCCATAAGTCCCCGCACCAGCTTCTCATGTTGTATTTTGAGACCGTATGCTCACACCTAGTTGACAGTTTATTGATAAACAGGGATTGCACAGCATTCTGAGGGTATGAGATTTAATTCAGCGAGTTTTGAAAACAAATTCTGGGCAAAGTTGGCACAAAAATGCATGAATACTCTGAAATCTGCAACATCACACCAACGTACCGAGGAGAAGGTTCAAAAAGGAAAACCTTCCCCTTCACTTTTCTCTCCCAATATAAACTTTTATACACAAAATAAATTAAAATTGAGTATTGAAGGAATACATCAAACTACATGAATTCAGCATAGCTATTTAATTCCCCTCACTCATAAAACAAGCTGTGTTAGTAGGCTCAGAATGAATGAGATTTTTGGACGCATATTGCAAAAAGGTCCCCAGCAGAAAAACACTGACATGGACCACAGAGAAGAAGACGCACAAGAAAGCGCTGGTTTAGTTGCTAGTCCTGCGATTAGCTCCACCTTACCACGATTGTTTTTAGTAAGTTGCATTGCTGGGTTACTGACCAGCCACATTTACTGAACGCGGAAATTTAGTATGCAGAAAGCAATGTAAAAGCAAAAGATACATGGCAGTACTGTTACTATCGAATTTATAAAGCCGCTCCCCATGTCATAACTTGACACAACCACAAACTAAAGCTTAAGTTTGTTGCAATAAACTGCAAGGTGGCACATTTGGTAGTATAGTACCAAACAATGCCTTGTGGCACATAAATACCAACTGACCCAAATTTCAGTTCTGCAATGCACTCCTCTGAGCCACTGCCTTAGTTTTCTTGCCAACAAGAAAACTGAGGCAACAGCACATCAAAGTGAAAGACACTCTAGCACTCTCCAAGATACCAACACCTAATCTACCAGATACCAAGCAAAGATTGTGATGCGTCCCACATTGTGCAAGACTGGAAACTGAGGATACCACTTCGGCAGCACCTGAACGGTGTTGAAAAGAAACAGAAGCTTACACGCCTTGGCTTGGATGTCACAAAAGTGCAAGTCATTGTGTTGAGCAGGATTTAACTGCCACATGCGCAACACAAAAGCACATTTGTTTGTCTGCTTGCTTAAAACGAAATTGTGTATTCAAGTGACCATGCAGAAAATAAAACAGAGGTGCGGTAATCCCCGCAAGATTCACTATGGCACATTGCTATACTTTATATATATAGGTAAATGGGTGCTTTTTTTGTTGTTGCTTTTCACTAATAACAAAAAAATTGTCGAGACAATCGCAAGTTAAGTGTTTCGTTTCTCTTTTGTCTCTTTCTTGTGGGAGCTCACATTATTTTTCACGGTAAGAAGATTTACACAGCAATAAGGAGGACTGCAAAAATAAAACTTCTACCGAACAAATCCTGGCAGCTCTCTTCGTAGAGAAGGAATGAACTGCATGAGAAACATTTCAGTAACACAGTTTCTGCCATAGTCTGGGTACTGCAGAAAATGAGTAAAGGATATTCTGACATCACTTTGCATTTTCTCTCCTTGCAGACCATTGACAATATGCCGAGGAGGCTCCAAGAGCAGCAGTTATCCACTAACAAGCATTTAGTCCGTGACCTCCCAATAATACATATTGCTGAATGCTGTTTAGAAGTGTCTGCAGTCACTTTTGATATAATGCAAGCCCCTTGAAACATTCCACGTTTTAAAAAGTAAGAAAATCCAAAATTTCATGGGCGCTGCAACTGCACCATCACTTACCACGCCAAACAGTTTCAACAAACAAACATACAACAAGTGAAATACCTCTCAGACAGTACTTGGAGGTGTTAATAAACAAAAAGCAGGTTAACAACTGCAAGCTTTGGAATAAATCACAGCTGCGACGGTATTCAAAGCACAAATGTTGCTTGCATATCCCCAAAAGAAGTTTTCTCTTACCCTCTCTGATTCAGCCGAACCATTTTTGTTGATCGCTACCTATCCAGGCATATTCCTTTCTATGGAAGCAACAGCCAGTGATTTCATTGTGTGCAGGTAAAATTTCTTGAAAACAACATCTGCTCAAGGTGTCACCAAGCTCTTATTTACAAAGCAGTGTAATATTTAGGCTAGGATTCTTAAGCAAAGCTGTATTTTCAGTGAGCTAGAGATCCCTCTTTGATACACAAGCTACAATGCTTAAGGAAGCCTGGATCATAAACACTCCTGCGAGCCTTGTTTGTTTAACAATATGTGGTGCCTTTTTAAGCTTCAATTTTAAATAACTGGGGCTTAGTGTCCCAAAACTGCACACTGGGTTATGAGGGACGCCGTTGTAGAGGGCTCTGGACGCATGATACACAGGCATCCTTCTATTCTGCCTCCATCAGAATACGACCTCCGCAGTGGAGGATCAAAATTGTGACCACAGCAGCACAATGTCATGGTCAACGAGCCACTTCGGCAGGGTTTTTTTTTTTTTCGTTTTACTTGTGCTGTTGGTGTTAAATAAGTAAACTACTACTTATTACCAATTTCTTGACATGGGTAATGGCTGAAAATATCGAAGCGGTGCATTACTGTTTCTGCATGAAGGTTAAAAAATCGAGAAAGACCACAGCAGGTTTTTCAAGAGAACTTGCTGTTGGTCTAGCTACTACATGATAATAGAATGGTAACAATGTAAACAAACCACTACAGCTACTTTGTAGAAACACTAGTTATGCTAAATTATTTCAGACTGGACCAACCTCTTAAAGCTCTGCTTGCATTTCTTTGGCATAAAATAACGCCTTTCAAAGCTATATTAGCAATTATATAGTGGAAGAATTATTTGTGATTACAATGCTTTGTCATTTCATGCTTTCACAACTCTAACTGCAGCTATACTGTGTGGGAAAAAAGTTGGGTACTAGTGGGAAAATGATGGCCAAGCCTTCTTTTTCTTGATCTTTGCAACCAAACAAAGCACTAATGAAATCAGTCTAACGTAATAGATTACATGGCAAGCAAACCTCGCAAGAATGTCCGAATTGAGTTATTGCAGAATTTCAAAACCATCATAAATCTTTTTTTATTGATAAACAATGAACTAGCACTGAGTAAATGCTGTAAAATTTTATGGTGTGCAGAGCCAGTGCAAGAACTGCTGTTGATTTATGCATCCTCCCTGACTCGCTAAGCCTCCAGCAATTGTATGCTACCGGTAGTTGCAAACACATAATCTACTGTCCATTAATCTAGATTAACTTCACCTTTATCACTTTTAGCGTTCCTTCACATTTCTTTCCCCTATGCTTACAGGCCATGCTCTCAACGTAATGTTTAACTTTCCTGAACTCTTCAGACAGATCCATTTTGTGAATAAGTGGGCACTGCAATACCAGTTTGCACTCAATGTAGCAGTTTATCTTTAACAATAACCCTTCAAATAATGCCTAATTTGCCCAGGACACCTCAAACAATGTACTTTGACAAATAAATGTGACGTTTGCCGTGAAACATGGCCAAAAATGTTACAACTTATTTTCAATAAATGTGGTTATTCAATCACGCTCATGCCATGATGCATGGTATCCTTCTGTGACAATGGCGAATGGCACTATCATACTGGTGTCCTGATACATTAAATTTCAGCATAGCCTTCCATAGACTGCCACACGAGGTATACATGGTCTGCCTGTTTATGCATAACTATAGGCATGTCATGGCCAGACCAGATGTCATAATAAAAGCACCCCTGTCAAAAGTTCATAGTAGTTTCGAAAGTCTTGTTAGACAAAATGTTCCATGCAGGTGTGTGGTTATCCTTCTTTACTAGAACGGAAGACTTTCAGTGATTTGAAGGCACCGTACTCAAAAGTTGCAGTCAAATCACCTAGCATGTTTTAAGAAAAGCAATACTAGGTGCAGCTACCAAACTGAAAACATTTTAAGGCATTCGAACTGCAATGGGTAAATTCTCAATGCAAGCTAATCTATAAGAACCCCCTCCACACACAAGAAAAGAATACTATGAAAAGTAATCAATGGCAATGAGCCTAAAAGCCTTCCTTTAAAATTGGTAAAGAATGCCCATTCATGCAGTTATCAAGCCAAGCTAAGCATGAAAGCAATGTTCAGAGGAACAGGAAAAAATATCTGAACATGCAACACCCCACTATGTCACCACAGTTAAAGAGGGTGGACAGGCCGAAAGATTTTTAACATTCAATCATTTGTTCCGCACAATGTGCGAGCTTTCGTAATATTGTTGTGTGTGATATTGCTGATTCCACCACTTAGTGAATCATTTTCTTCACATCTCCAAACGAACAAAAAGCTATGTTAGTGCTTGAACATCAAATTATGTGCCAGACATTGAAAAACATGTCACGAGCACAGTAAATGCTCTAAAAACAAGTAACTATACTCAATGCTCTATATATTCCTGAATACTATGCATACTGCAAATTCGTGTTTTGAACTAAGCAAGTGAATAAGGTAACATGCATGTGAGGGGCATATGTGTGCAGTGTAGTGTGTATCAACAGTTGATATTTATAAAAATAAATTCACACGCACAATACCTCTCAGCAACTACCGATGTGTCGCTGTTTATTTAGAACAATTCTTAAAATGACCGGTGAAAGACCATGATCTATAACATAGAAAAACTACTTCCACAGCTTGTCATCTCTCTCTGGCGCTGTAAATTCGAGCTGCCTGTCAAAGCTGAACACAAATAAAATTATCATCGAAACGGCTATTTAATGATATTTGGGAAATCAAGGAGCAGGATCAATAATACAGCCACAATCACGATGTGAACTAACACAAACGGCAGTCCAGTCGAGCAAAACACAAAAAATACACAAGAAAATCTGAATACGAGTGTCAGATTAATCGAAAAACACTGTCGGCGCACACGAAACGCGCTAGTAGAAGCAAATAAGCCACATGCTTGCATTGTTTACGTACGTAAACAACACCAACAAACAAGACCTGCGAGGTCTCACACGTGTTTTTTAAGTACTACTAAACGGTCACCTCATCAAGGGTACAAGAGACTAATCATCGATTAAATTTTCTTTTTTTTTAATATAACGAGCCACTTTAACATTGCATGTAAACAAAACACGGCTGCTGAAGCCGATCACCACCGCTTACAATGCAGCGAGTGATTTAGAACCAGCTTAAATTAGCACGATATGACAGGATCACAAAAAAATTTAGCAGACCGCGATGTATTTTACGCGAACCACGCGGTACACAACCTACACTGGCGTCTAAACTTGCTAAAACTTTGAAAGTGTGCGCGCACATTAATCCAACAGCCGCAAGAAAACGTTATTGGCAACGTGATCACGAAGTCATCATGAACGTGAATAAACTGATACGGCGCAAGGCAAAAATAAATACGAAGAACCGTTTATTCAAACACCGCATTCAAACCAGAACCACATGTCACACACGGAGCACCGCGCTCGTCGAGCGGTTGCGCGGCACTGTTTACGCGATGCTCGAGCACTAACTGTAAACAACAAACGGCGCGAACGATCGGTTGTGCCGTCATAACGCATCACACAAGTTTTTAAACACACAACGTCCACGATGCAACGACATCCATCGCGAAACGTGCAGAGCAAAACACCGGAGAGCGGTTTAACCACCCGCCATTGCATGTCAGCAACCAATCAGGATTCAGAGTGGATTCTTTGTGAAATCTACTCACGCATTCTTCCTCTTTTTCCATTCCCGTTGGCATTTGAGGCACTGCTCTGTTGATCGCAGCAAAATCCGGAAGATCTGGGATTTCTTCTGACCGGTATATGGGCATGGGCTTCGAGGCGTCGAGCGCCCGGGCGCGGAACGAGAGCTTGCTCATCTTTGCGAGTGGTTCTTAGTCCTCGTAGGAGAACCACGAGGCCACGCGATTGCAAGGCAGATAGCAGTCCAAAAAACCCGTGTAAACGGGTTTTTATGGTTCAATTAGAAAGAGTAGAGTTTCTAAGTTTAGTCCATGGTGAAGCTGGGTATCTCACCTCCATGAAGAATGCATAATAAGCGCTTTACTCGAAGGTATAGAGGAAATTTTTCAAAGACCATCATGGCGGACGACAGCCATGCAATCCCATCAACCTCCTCGAAGTTGACGATGCACCTAGTGACATCTGTTACGCTGGATCGGAACTACGAAAATATTGTTTTTAATGAACTTTCAAACTTTGTACCGACTTTCTTCAAAATTATTTCTCATAAAAAGACCAACTAGTCAATTCGTAATTTTTCCGGTTACGCTGTAATTTTTTTACGGCTTGCTTTATCGCACCAACACTTTTGTTTTGGTGAGTAACTTCGTCTCCGATGGGTGTTGCGCACGAAGTGTGTTGTTTACGACAGTTCAAGTTGCATATTTTGGGTCATAAAGTGTACGCGGTATACGTGTCGGAAATAATTTTAATGGAAACGCATATTGTAACTACACATGCGCCTTCGAGTGCTCATGACATTTATTTCCGGTGTTCTTTTTCCTTTCTCAGGACCGCGCGACCGGACCCGCCCGCACACTCGAGCGCTTTTCAGCGCGCTTCGGCGGTGGCGCCATCTCTGAAACATTGTGCAAAACAAGTCGTCACGCGCGCCTCGCCCTCGTGGAGAGGGCTGGGGAATGTGTGCTGCTGCAGACCCGCAGTGGGCCCGATAAAGGCGTAGTTCCCCACCCCGATCAAAAGGCTGATTGTTTTCGCTCTCGGCGCCTTCACCCCGAAAGCATGCGCCGAAAAGTGCGCGCGCTTTCTGCCGCGCGCGTTTTCTTTTTTATCTTTCTTCTCTCCTCTCGTCGTTCTGACTGTGCGCTCATGAGTCGATTTGCTAATGAAGCGCTCTGAAAAGCGCAGCTCATTCACAAACATGCAAAGCTTGTATGGCTTCAGAGCGCCAGAATGACGCGTTTCCGCGCTTTTTAACGGGGGATGTGAGGAGGGGGGTAGGGAAGCAAGCTTTACGAGTACAATTCGCGCTATATGTATAATGTTACGATAGTTTAAGGTACTTTAAAGCGACAGTTAGTATGTTATTGGACTTCAGAGTGACGCCGCATCTGTAGCCGCGCGAGAGAGAAGGGAGCGAAATGTTGAGCGGCTGACTTCGTTTGTTGTGGCGAATGTCAAGAGAGCTAGTAAACGTGGACGAAAAAAAAATGAAGAAAGACACGCCTGGCTCACGGTGAGCTGAATTGAGCTGCATTAGTCGCAAATTTGGTGACGTTCGCGGGGTGGGCAAATCCTCATTAAGCACTTTTGTTTCCTTTTCAATAAAACTTCATGTATACAGGCTACTCCTTCAATGCGCACTGGTGTTCACGTGAGTCAGATGGTGAGCAACTGCTGGCCTTAACCGGCATATGTGCAAACGACAACCTCCTTTGATAAGAACATTTCGTTATACATACATACATATATATATATATATATATATATATATATATATATATATATATATATATATATATATATATATATATATATATATATATATATATATATATATATATATATATATATATATATATATACATTGTATTCGCGCCCTTGTGACAACAAAATTAATTCAAAGTCTAGTGCAGCGCTTTGTGGCATAACGAGTGACATATATCCTTTGCGGCGAAATTCATGCGGCAAGTTGGAAGGTCCCTTACTTTTTTTAATGCGTTCGTTTCTTCTTGTTTTTTCTTCTTCTCCAGAGTGTCATTGCAGTGAAGCGTATTTATTCGCGCTCAGTTTTATTGCTGCTGTTAGATTTTAGATAACTAATTCCCCCGAGGTTGTTGCACACCCGCGTACACCGCGCACTTCCCGACGAGCAGCGAATTAAGGCCTCGCATATGGGCACGAAATGTGGGCGCAAACGCATTAAAAGGAACAGAAAGCAAAAATAATGAGGAGAAAGCAGCAATTACGCCGCACAATATATATATATATATATATATATATATATATATATATATATATATATATATATATATATATATATATATCGCAGTTGTTTATCATACATATGCAGCATTACAAAGTTTGCCTGCGCGCGCTTGCAGAAGCCCGACGCGTAAACAAGAGCAAGCGTAAATGACGCACCGGCCTTCAGTCATCCGATCCAGACGATCGACCGGTTTTCACGTGATGCAAGCGGTTGGCTGTGTACGAACGCGCGGAGTTTGTAAGCGCCGCGCCCGTTAGTGCACATGAACATACCACTCAGAAGCATTTATAACGACATATCGCTTACAACGATCAGCCGCTCCCAGCGGTATCAACTTTTGCGATGCCGCAACAGAACATTAAATTTCACATGGCAACGGCGGGGTTATAGCGCCGCACCTCAGAAACAGCCATCGTATTCAGTGTTAGCAAAATCTCTTGTTGAGTGAATGAAATCGAGTGACGTCGTAGGGTATATACATATATATATATATATATATATATATATATATATATATATATATATATATATATATATATATATATATATATATATATATATATATATGTGCAGCGGCCTAGGGGGACATGACTCCGCAAGCTATATTGCGAAATGGGGGCAGTGCATTCACCACCCACCTCCAGGGTCAATTACCCCCCATCCCCCCCCCCCTAACATAGCAAATTAAGCCTGAGTAACACAATAACAAAAAAGAAAGAGTATACGAGGGCAGGATAGGTTCCCCGGCTTCCTTTCCCTCCCAACCTTTTGCCCTCCCCCCTCTCAAAATAACCTTCGGGAGGCCCTGTACTGTGCCTTTCGTGTAGACGGGAACAGACGCATCCATTGAGTTGCGTGCGGCGTGAACGAGTGTTTGGGCCTAGTTAGTATGGTTACGACAAACTAGACTCAATTTTCGTCAAACACAAAACTATTATATGGTGGCAAACTTGAAGATGTTTTCTGTCGGTAATTTTCGTTCGCTGGCGGCGGATAGCGAAGTAATATGGTGACAATGAGGCAATAAATACTCGAATCCTTCATTTTTTTTTTTGCATACAATATATAGAGCCAACTTTTAACGAGCAACCCGATGCATGAAAACACTTTCGATTAACGCGTGCAGCTTACTGAACTTTGGCATGTCATGAATCATGAATTCGATCGGTACGCGAGGGTTCGTTATAAAGCGAAGAGAGAGAGGGAGAGGCCCAGCGATCGATCACTGATGACAAGGCATACACACTGTTGCGACATTAAGGGTACTGTTTGCACGAGCAATTTTCAAAGTAATTTCTTGAGTAGCAAGCGCTCACTCCTTATACCGAACATGGTTTTTCATATCGTTAGGTGACATAGCAAGCCCATACGTGTCCTTATTTTGAAACTAGCAACAACCCTTGAAGCCTCCACATTCACATAAAAAAACGACGTTTTGTGACGAATCTATAACCAAGCCAAGATCTGTACCTCACTACTGCAGTATCTATACCAACATGCACGTATATTACAGATTTTGTTCAGAATCATGTGATTACTTTGGTAGCTTAAGAAGGATATAGCTGCCGGCCTGAAGCTGAAAGGAGTGACAGAATATGTTCCTTTACTTTTTATAATTTTTGTAGAGGTGCTCTTGGAATACTTACCATTCACGCAAATAATTGTACACTTGTTTGTGGGGTTGGCTTTAGCACAAATGTCCAAGATGCTACGCCATTATGGCTGACGATGTCATTACTCAAGTTCACTTAACTGGTTTCACAAACTTAATCAAAACGCCAACACGAGTATTTGTGTCAACCTTAAACACACTATTTCTGTTTATTACCAACTCTTAAATTGTTGTCTGTAATGCTGTGATCATAAAATACAACAGTAATGTCCAAATTGTTCAACTGTTATGTTTTATTGTCCTAGGAGGAACGACCGGAAAATCCACTCTTACTCAATGTGTACCTGAAGAAGCTTTAGAAGTTTTCAAGATGGATATTTGATGACAAGATTTGTATTGCGTATGTGAAAAATAGGAATGCGAACGACGAGTGTCGTTATGTGCACGTAGACATACGTGATCCATTTTCCTTTTGAAACACTCAGAGCACTGATAAAGATAAGGAAGCCGTGACACAAGGACATTTAAAAAAAAACGAATGCAACACAAAAATAAACTATCTAGGGATTGACTACGCACATAAAAACATAAATAATGCTGCGCTTAGGAATTTCGAAACAGAAACAAATTCGATGCTAAACATCGATGGACAAAGAGCGCTTGCATGGTGAACGTTATTTATAACATTCCAAACAAGCACTCTGCCCTGTGGAGTGGAATGGTAAATAACTTTTTGGGTCGCGCAAAAGCAAATGTATTTCCTGAACAAATAATAACTCAAGGTAGCGATGTGCTTGCCGTTCGAAGCTTTGGAGACCTAATTTATATATATATATATATATAAACGAGAAGAAAGGGGGTTAACCGAGGGGCCCGATATTTATTAGTGATATAATGAGAAGCCAACAAACACTGACACCAAGTACAACATAGGGGAAATTGCATGTGCTTAATAAATGAAATACAGTAATGATAATATAATGGAAATTAAAGTGGATGAAAAAACAACTTGCCGCAGGTGGGAACCGAACCCACAACCTTCGCATGTCGCGTGCGATGCTCTACCAATTGAGCTACCGCGGCGGCGTTTCCCCATCCACTTTCTTGGGTATTTATGTGTACTAGTAGAACCCTGGGAGTGTTAGCCAGCGCCCCCACTCACAGACCTTAGCGGCGGACGTGGAACGTCTTTTTTGCCGCAGGCGTCACGAGAACGTGATCTTTACGGGTTCACGTAAAGATCACGTTCTCGTGACGCCTGCGGCAAAAAAGACGTTCCACGTCCGCCGCTAAGGTCTGTGAGTGGGGGCGCTGGCTAACACTCCCAGGGTTCTACTAGTACACATAAATACCCAAGAAAGTGGATGGGGAAACGCCGCCGCGGTAGCTCAATTGGTAGAGCATCGCACGCGACATGCGAAGGTTGTGGGTTCGGTTCCCACCTGCGGCAAGTTGTTTTTTCATCCACTTTAATTTCCATTATATTATCATTACTGTATTTCATTTATTAAGCACATGCAATTTCCCCTATGTTGTACTTGGTGTCAGTGTTTGTTGGCTTCTCATTATATCACTATATATATATATATATATATATATATATATATATATATATATATATATAGATATATATTGCGCTAGAATAAGTGTTTTTCGTGAGGAAATAGTAGACGAGGCTGAAGTATGCCGGACGTTTGTCTTTAAAAAGTAGTAGCACCCATTAGACATCCCTTACACTACAAGTAGGACCAATCAGACCTGCCTTGAATATATATAACAGTGCATGCACTTACGTATGCATTCATTCTCCAAAAATATGGTGATTTTCCGACTGCAATAAAAAAAGATTCTGGGGTTTCGGTTAAGTATATCCAGAGTGTTTTCTATTACCCTCTTATTCATACACACAAAAAAGTTTCTAAATGATATTGCATTTCACATTTAGCGAGTATTTCGATAAGATTAAACTCTTCTCAGACTCACAGTTCGGTTTTAGGTAAGGAAGGTCAACAGAACCAGTAATACATGAAAAAAGAGAGTGCGTGTTGAGGGAACATAGAAAGCAAACTAATACCTCTCGCTTTATTTATCGATTTCAGAAAAACGTTTGATTCACTTGACCATAATATCAATAGTACATAGGACGTCGGTCGATGGGTTTAGAAGGAAACCTACCTCACTTGTTGTAGCACACCTACCCAATAGAGGTGAATGGGTGCGTATTGGAAATCGAAACATTCGTCTTTGCTACCCGTAATTATAGGTGTACCCCAATGAAGCGTGTTGGGTCCTCTCTTATTTACTGTTTACATAGATAACGTTGTGAATATTGATGATACTTCTCGTACAATGTTGACGGGAGGAAACGAAGTGGGCTGTGCAGACTCTTCGTTGCTTCCCGCCCCCCCCCCTTTTTTTTTCGCTCAACAAAACAACATGCTAATCTAATTGGCCCAACAGTCAGTTATATTGATGATACGGTAACGCTTATTATATACGCCGACGATTGCACCACTCTATCTGGTTCCAATGCTAATGTACTAGGAACCAAATGTAATGAACTACTACATAAACTTGTTCGATGGCCACCATCTAACTTATTTAAAATTCATCATCTCAAAAACAAAGATAATAGCCTTTCGTGTAAAAAAAAGAAAGAAATAAAGTTGATCAGAGATAGGAGTGCAAAGCATGCCGAGGAAGATAATATATTTAGTTTCGTGGCATGCCATACATTACTCGGCGTATAACTTTCTCTCGAAATCCTACGTGAGATATCCCCATTTTGAATTTACGTAAATGCCTGGCATCAGTAACAGGGGCTATATCACTTTATTGTGCGCTTGCTCCTTTAAAGCTCATGTATAAAATACACTGTGTTTTGTTTGTCCCTCGATTTAATTTTTGCGGCCTTGCATGGTTAACAACGTTTCAATCGAACGTACAAAATATTTTAACATTGCAGGAGAAAGCTATTCGCCACGTTTGTAGACTTGACCGCAATGCTTCCACACTGCTTCCACACTGCTTCCATTCCAACCATGTGGCGTAATCAGTGTAGCAAATATGTATGAATTTCGCATTCTATCCCCTCTTTATATTTCTAATGCCAATTTCAGGCCTTTTTCTCTCGGAAGCATCAGCCTTACGCTAATATAGACTGCTCGTAAATACAATGAACATAAGCACTTGGCTTTCACCTCGTTTTTGTATCGCTTACAAACTAGAAATGCTGAAGCACAACCACTCGATTTTGAATAAACTTACAAGCACGTGCCACAAGCAACATTTCAGCTGCGTCTACTTTTTGCATAGAATGATCAGATCTTGCTTTCTTATTTTACCTTCATCATCCGCTACGACCATGTATATATATATATATATATATATATATATATATATACGGTTTTGTGCAAAAATAGTATATGTCGAATCTCCGGTTGTTTCTAGATTTTTTTGGTGGCTATTCCTATTACTTCAAGGCTCACTGACCGTGTAAATGCTGTTTGTTTCTTTTGTATTCGTATAGTAGTATGTTCTGCAGCGCTAATTTCTGTAACATACGTACTGCTTCGCCGCACCTGCCTTGTAGCGGCTACCTGGGCCTCCGTCAAACTGTGCACTACAGCTCTTAGCTGGTGCACAGCCAGAGGTACATAGTTGCTAAATAAAGGTGTTATTGAATTAAACTTTTTTTTCTTCAGATTCTTATGTGTGGTGAATAAAGGCCTTAGGTGCAGAAACCATAGGAAAATAAAATACTAGCCAGCCTCGCAGCGCCCAGAATAATGTACTCCGACAGCTTTTCTGCGAGTCAGTTTCGGTTTCGGTTCCACAGGAGGCGTACGCATCGCGCGCAAGCGAACCGGAAGAGAGTGCGAAAACAACACGGTGGTCTTTCGCTCCCACGTGACCACTCTCGGCGTCATGGCATCGCGTATCTCTCTTGGGAAACGAAACCGAAACTGGTAGGCATATAATGAATAATTCAGGGCTCTCTGAAGATTGCCAATATTTTTTCCACGGCTTCGAGGTCTAGGACCTTTATCTAAGAATAAAAAATATATAAATGACAAGTTGAAAATTTCAGCAGTCATTTAAACAGCGATTCACGAGCGACACCTCAAAGGAGTATCAACAGATATATTCAAAGTTGCATAGACTCTGCCACACACGCCTCGCACGTTAAAGCATGAGACTCGGAGAGAGAGAGATAGAGATAGAAGAGGATGCATAGAAAGGCAGGCAGGTTAACCGGAGGTAGTTGCGGTTCAGCGGATCATCGCCATTTTTCAGCGTATCTCACTGATCTTGCGTATCGATATCGTAATGCGAAATTGTGAACAGTTGCATGAATTTTCTTTTCCTTATATCCTTACTTTTGAACTGCATTTTGTCTGGTTGTTCACATACACCTATTTTTTCCTCTCGAGTGCTAGATCTTGCAACCAAGTGTTTTATACATTTACACACACACACACACACACACACACACACACACACACACACACACACACACACACACACACACACACACACACACATATATATATATATATATATATATATATATATATATATATATATATATATTTCTGTTTCTGTTTTAACAATGTTCCTGTGTGCTGCTGTAGATATGAGTGTCCCTTATTATTTTTGTTCAAATGATATTGTTCTTACATCAGTGTTTACGTGTTACTACTGTGTCGATCATTATCAACAAGTTGTAAGTTATGTGCATCACTGCTTTCAAGTGAAAACAATACCCCCCAACAAACGGGCCCAACTGGGCTAGTGCAGAGTAGGGCATAACCCCGGGTCGACGCTTGGCCAGCGTCACGACACGTTAAATCGTCGTTTGCCGGCACTTCATTAAAGTTATTCCTATCCTATCCTATCCCCCCCGTCCTTGTCAAGCCGCACAGCACGACGCACAGCAAGGACCGTTCCGCCCGTGGAAATAAAACCGGCCAAATTCAAATTCAATTCAAGTTGGTTGAGGTTGGAAAATACAAGATATTATAATTCTATACAAAATTTGCTCTCTAAATATGGGCCTGGTGTCGTCAACATTACCGCGATGTCATGACAGAGCATGTCATGACAGGTGGCGTCCAACTCACTCCCCAACGACCACTCTCTCTGGTTGGTAGAAGCTAATCTCCAAGGTCATGCTTCGGTTAACTGCATGTGCCGGAAGCGATTGCGGAGCTAGAATAACGTCAAGGACGCCGTGTTTTGGGCTCCATTTATACACACCGACGTCGTGTACAATGTCAGGTGTGATACGCTGCTGAATTAAAGAAAAAATAAAGTGCTACGCGCGTTTCTTTATATATATATATATATATATATATATATATATATATATATATATATATATATATATATACATATATATATATATATATATATATATATATATATATATATATATATATATATATATATATATATATATATATATATATATATATATATATATATATATATATATATATATATATATATATATATATATATATATATATATATATATATAGGACAGCCGGCGCGGATACCATGCAAAAATACGATAGGAACACTTTTAAAGCGACACCTTCCCGTGAAAGCAGGAAACGTTTCCAGGGACTGCTAGCAAATTAACATATATTTTCTACGAGTTAGTTTGATACTTAAATGGGTCTTATCGAATAAGCTCGCATTACCGCCTCCATTGACCAGTTGCCAAGCAATTGCGTAAGTAATTATTTCTTTATTTATTCACGGTACCTTACAGGTCCATTGAAGGGCATTCAGTAAGGGGGGCAACAGTAATTGCATGACAGAAAAATAGCAAAGTGAAACATCATTATACAATATTAACAAGCAATGAATTCAGGTTATCACGGAATGTTTCGCGATTAGAGATGGATGCAGTGTGATCCGGAAGACAATTCCAATGTGCAACAGCACTAGGTAGTGGTGATGAGTTAACTGCCTGTGTTTGTTTGACCATGAATGCGCATGAAACTCGGGCCCGGGCTTGAAAAGCCGGTTCGCTCAGGGCTCTACCTTGAGCTACACCACATTGTGAATGCGTCGAGATGTGCGTACAGGAGCATGAAGCGGCAAACAACGAAAGTTATTACTATAAATGTACCTGTGGAAACAGACATAGAAGAGTAATGACGCGGCGATCTTCCAATGAATGAAATGCAAGGTCTTATTTTATTCGAGTAATGCTCGAATGGTAGTTGTAGTTGCCAGAGATGAATCTGGCTGCCCTATTCTGAACTGATTCTAATATACGGATTAGATAATGTTGCTATGGTAACCATGTGGATCGTTTAGCAATTTTCTGCTTAGAAAGGAAATCCAATCCAAGGACGCTATCAGGTCAAAGACGGGTCCTCGTCTCGCTCGAGTTACACGAGCAAAACTGGCAGAAGAAACGAAAGCAGCGCGCGTTTTGCTGGTTCCGAGAGTTCGGCATATAGTCGGACGCCGAGTTCGATTCGGCGTTTTGATACAGGAAAATATGCTAAGATGCAAACTATACTCCCGCAAAATTTTTTTGTGTTTTTTTTGTGAGTGTGTCTCAAAGCAAACGCTTTGAGACAAGAAGCAACCGATTCCTCTCTCCAAACAGCAGTTCTCCCCGCATTGCCTTGACAATACGTAGCGCAGCAATTTTTGCGTCTGCCGAAATCCAGTGGAGGATGGAGCTTGTCGTGTATAGTTACATTTGGTAGGCTGTTGTGCACTAAGAGTACATGTGATCTACTTGATGATGATGAGTACCCTGGTAGGCCACTGCTCCTTTATTGGCTGGGCTGTCACACGCTTATGCCGCAGAGTACAGGCAACTTGCTTCCGACAGCGGTAACGCCAGCACCGCAGTATATATATGCGGCGGCTGCGCGCTTGCAAAGCCAGCTTGTACAACTAAGAATTACAAAGTGGCGTGCCA